>NC_137685.1:16092908-16097908 GCF_963989245.1 Nansenia antarctica | reverse complement strand
ACCCCCCCCCCTCGTGTTGTGCTCTGGCTACAGGAGGAAATGACCAGCGCTCTAGCCACCATGCGTGTGGACTACAACCAGGTGATGATCAAAGACCTGGATACGTCCAACAACCCCCTGTTACAGAAGAGACGCAAGAGGCCTGCTCCTGGGGCCGTCGAGGAAGGAGAGGGAGGAGGAGAAGGAGGGGACGGAGGGGGAGGAGGAGGGGGTGTAGGAGGAGGAGGAGAAGGAGGGGGTGGAGAAGGAGAAGGAGGAGGAGGAGGAGGGGTTTGTTACAGCCAGTGAGAAGGAGCGGGGTGTTATTACCGATGAGGTGGCAGCACTCTGCCCCCTATTGGCAACAGTCAGTATGACACAAGATTAAGGCTTAGAAGAGAGTTTTGTCTCCTCTTATGCTTTACTCTTTCCAGCACCAGCACATATGAGATCAGTAAAATTGTTGCTTTTCTTTTGCAGATGCTGCTGTCATTTGATACAGAGAAGATTAGCATGGCCCTGGCGCACGGATGACACGCACAATCGTGAAGCGTTCCTAATTTTCCTAATTGCTAATGTGTTTTAAATAATCTTTTAACATTTTAGTGTTGGGAGTTATACATGCATACAGCTCTGGAAAAAAGGACACCACTGCATCCGATATCAGTTTCTCTGGTTTTACTATTTATAGGTAGGCTATGTGTTTGAGTGAAATAAACAGTTTGCGAAGCAATTCCAGCAGGTGGGGGTGCAGCCCAATGTAGCCGGGCCGGCCGGGGCCACGAGGGAGAAGAACGGGGAGTGACATAGAACACGCAGAACACATAGAACACGTAGAACACATAGAACAGGTAGAACACATAGAACACATAGAACACATAGAACACGCAGAACACATAGAACACAGAGAACACATAGAACACGTAGAACACATAGAACACATAGAACACATAGAACACGTAGAACACATAGAACACATAGAACACGTAGAACACGCAGAACACATAGAACAGGTAGAACACATAGAACACATAGAACACATAGAACACACAGAACACATAGAACACAGAGAACACATAGAACACGTAGAACACGTAGAACACATAGAACACATAGAACACATAGAACACGTAGAACACGTAGAACACATAGAACACATAGAACACGCAGAACACATAGAACACGTAGAACACATAGAACACATAGAACACGTAGAACACGTAGAACACATAGAACACATAGAACACGTAGAACACGTAGAACACGCAGAACACATAGAACACGTAGAACACGTAGAACACATAGAACACGTAGAACACGCAGAACACATAGAACACGTAGAACACGTAGAACACGTAGAACACTTAGAACACGTAGAACACATAGAACACATAGAACACATAGAACAGGTAGAACACGTAGAACACATAGAACACGTAGAACACGTAGAACACATAGAACACATAGAACAGGTAGAACACATAGAACACGTAGAACACATAGAACACATAGAACACATAGAACATAGAACAGGTAGAACACAATCATTTGCCAATGATTTGTCAGGGCAAATGTGTAACTGTGTTATGTAATATAATGTTTAGAAGGCATACTGTATCTTGCAATCCTTTATAACCATGAGCCTGAATACCACATCAATGAGCACATTATGCAGAAAGCAAGCACCAGACGATGGCATTAGTTTGGGGGGTGGGGGGTGGCAGACACAAACAATGGATGCAGGTTATTCAGAGGATTTGTGTTTAATAAAATAGATAATAAAATGCTTCGGTAGGATTACAAAACACACTGAAGTGGGGATTATCGTGGCTTTCAAATTCTGCAAATTCTTTCAAATGTCTCTGATCAATGTGGCAAGACGTTGAGACTGTAAAAAATGTCGGACCCTCTCCGTTCTCCTCCACCGGTGACATCACTGTGGTTTGGACTTCACAGCTGCTCGGAGTTTAATGTACATTTGTTCAAAATTCTGAAAGGAAATTGAGGACAAGGTTAGTGTTTCCACCTGATACTCATAATGGCATGTAGGGCGGGTGGTAGAGAGAGATGTAGGGCTGGAGGATAGAGAGAGATGTAGGGCTGGGGGATAGAGAGAGATGTAGGGCTAGGGGGTAGAGAGAGATGTAGGGATGGGGGATAGAGAGAGATGTGGATTTGGAGGTTGTGAGTTCGACTGTATGTCTCTCTGTCTGTCTGTCTCTCTGTCTGTCTGTCTGTCTGTCTCCCTGCCTGCCTGCCTGTCTGCCTGCCTGTCTGTCTGTCTGGCTGGCTGTCTGTCTGTCTGGCTGTCTGTCTGTCTGTCTGTCTGTCTGTCTGTCTCCCTGCCTGCCTGTCTCCCTGCCTGCCTGCCTGCCTGCCTGCCTGCCTGTCTCCCTGCCTGCCTGTCTCCCTGCCTGGCTGTGCTCTAAGCCTTAAAGAGGATTTCTCCGTGGGTCCTGAGCCTGACTGACCTGGCCTCCTCCCCTTGCTGCCGGAGTCCTTGTTGAGCATCTGCTGGTGGACCTTCCTCTGCTCCTCCTGCTCCTCTATCTTGGCCTCCTTGTGGATCTGCTCGATGGTCTTGGGGCCCTGGTCCACCCGCCTCGACACCCAGTTGTGCTGCACCGCGGACCAGAGACCAGAAAACCACCACCGTTAGAAGACGCGCACGCATACACATGCACACACACATACACATGCACACATACACGCACACACACATACACGCACACACATACATACATACACGCATATGCACACACACATACACATACACATGCACACACACACACGCACGCGTACACATGCACACACACACACACACACACACACGCACCTGTACACTCACACACACACACACACACACACACACACACTCACCAATCGCAGGTCGATTATGTCCTGCAGCATAAACCGTATCCGTGACGATGTCTTGCGCTCCTTGATGATTTTCTCCATGTCATTGAAGTAAAGGTCCATGCGTGGCTAGGGTGAGAGAGAGAGAGAGAGAGAGAGACAGCGAGGGGTCAAGGGTCATTTCCCAAACCATCAACACAACACCGTCATCTTCCCACCAGCTCCTCCAGCAGGACAGCAGGACAGCAGCCACAGCCATTTCCTCTCATTACACCCAATTAAGCAACTGTGCAACTTTTACGACTTGGAAGAGAGAGAGAGTGGTTCTGTTGCTCTACTGCCCCACCCCCCCCCCCCCCCCAAGACCCAACAGAGCCTTTTAGGGGGGGCACGATGGAACAAAAGACAGAGCGGTGTTCGAGTGCGTTTCCTTAGGTTAGAGGTATTATAACTGTCAATTTATAGTATATATATATTATAGTATATATATATATATATATACAAATATATATTTAAAGCCTGATCTTATGACGGCCAAAAGCAAGCAAAAAGGGGGTCAGCGATGTTGTGAAAACACAGTGGTGTGAGCAGATCAATAGATGTATTTACTCTATCGACCGACATAAAAAAATAAAAAAGGAAATGTGAAATCTATTTTTAAACAATAATAACAGTGAGCTATAATGTCTGGTTCCTTTAGGGAAATCAAAATCCCAACTCAGTCAGGAAGTCCAGAACAGAGGGAGAATCAACACCGGCGGAAATGAAGGAAAAAGGGATGATGTTACCAGTTCTCAGTTAAGTCTGTGTGAAAGTGAATCCCATGAAAAGGGACAAACAGTTGCAACAACTTTAAACTGTAACACAATGGGCCCGGTGTCCCAGACAAGACGTAAGCCTAATCCTAGACTAAAAAAGCATCTTCAATGGAGGTTTTACATTGAAAGTGTGATCTAGTCGAGGACTAGGCTTAAGCCTTTAGTCGGTGAAACCAAAGTGTCCTAGCACCAAACAGACGTTTTCCGGCCAGCACGTCTTCAGTCCATCTCTTCTATGCCCCCCCCCCCCCCCCCCCCTCTCCACACTGCCACAAAATCCACCAAACCAGGAAGCACCCTAACTGGGGGAGGGGGCTGGATGGATGGTTGGTTCCTCATCCACCATAGCTGTTGAAACAGCTACAACTGAAAGCAGCTATGTGAAGGGAAACCATCTATCCGAGCCAGCATAGTGCGGTTGCGGAAAAAAGTTTGTGCGGTTTGCCTAACCATAAACACTGCGTAAAAACCCTCTCCAAGACATGACTCCCTATATCAAACGAAGAGAACCATATTTTCATTCCATGTCTCACCACCACCACCACCACCACCCTCCTCCTCCCCCCCTCCCCAACGCCTCACAACTGTGTCCCCCCACCCTGTCTGGTGGTGGCAGAACAGAGGATGGGGAAAAAACTGGCGGCCATGCTGGCCAATCCCTCCCACCCGATGTACTGCGAGCTGGCAGGGATGAGGAGCAAGTTCAGCCACAGATTTGTTCTCCCCCGTCAAAGTACAAAAAGATTTGGACAGTCCTTTATTCCAGCTGCACTCCGACTCTACAACCAGGCCCTGCAGGGTGGGGGAGACCTGGAGCTGGAACTTTTGGAACTTTTTACTTATTGAGCCTGCACTGTTTTATGTATTTTATTGAATGTTTTTCTGTTTTCTGTACTGAATGTTTTCTGCCCTAACTGAGCTGTTTGACAACAAAATTTCCCCATTGGGGACAATAAAGGTTTTCAATCAATCAATCAAAAGTCCAACTCACCCCTGCCGCCCCCTCCCCCCCATGCCTCACACCCCCTATCTAACCCCCCCCCCATGTCTCACCACCACCACCACCACCCTCCTCCCCCCCCTCCCCAACGCCTCACAACTGTGTCTCCCCACCCTGTCCAACTCCCCCCATGCCTCACCCCTGCCTCCCCCCCCCCCCCCATGCCTCACACCCCCTATCTAACACCCTCCCACGCCTCACCTTGGTCTTCTCAAAGTCCAGGTCCTTGCCGATGGTGGAGAACAGCCTGCAGAGACACTCCAGGGACTCCTGGTCGTGGTTCTTCAGCAGCTTCACCACGCAGTCGTGCATGATGGCCTCCGTCAGCATCTTCAGCTTGAACAGCT
>NC_137685.1:15985408-16087908 GCF_963989245.1 Nansenia antarctica | reverse complement strand
CACACTCACATAGACACACACACAGACACACACACACACACACCTTGTCCAGCACTACGTCACTGATCTGAGGCAGTCCCTCTGGCTTCTGCACGCAGGCGGGCGTGAACTGGAAGCCCAGCAGGAAGTCCCGGTTGTACTGGCGCTTCCCATTGGCCTCGGCCAGATCTAGACCAGCCTCTGATTCATCGGAGAGAGATGTGCATTGCTCCTCCTTTTTGCCAAGCTTCTCAAGCAACTCTGAAAGAAGGAGTTGAATTCAGATTACTTCATGTATCTACAAGTAAGATCTGTCAAACAAAAAGGGTATGAAAGATCAACCCAAGTAAATACATTTACCTTGCATAGTTTGTGTTGATTTAATCTTCTCATCTGTGCTTTCTTCCAGTTTTTGTTTCTGAGGAAATAAAAAAAGTTATTAGTATGTGTGTGCATGCTGGAATGTGTTGTTCCAAGACACACCTCAAAATTACTCACAATTCATAATGAGACATCAAGTTATGCTTATACTAAAGACTGAAATTATGGTTTATCCATGATGATATAATAAGTCAAAACCTCTATAGGCATCTAGCCTCTTGAAGAATGTGTCACCACCATGTGATGAATCTTTGTAGCACAACATTGCATTCTTTGTAGCATTCACTAGCATGCTGATGATGCTATGCTCTTCCTTACCTGAGCTTACCTTAAGTCCTATCCCAACAGTCATGCCACCCATGCCCAACCCCTGGCTCCTCACCACCCTTCTGTAGGCCCCATAACTCACCAGCTCCTGCTCCAAGGAGCTCTTTTCCTGCTGAACAGAGGTCAGGCTGTGCTGCACAGAGAGAAGCTTCTGCTGCTGTCCTTCCAACTCAGAGCTTAACTCGTTGAACTATAGCACAGGCCAGATGGTGACACCATGCATGGACATGGAGGACATTTTGAAGAAAACAAAATGACAATAAGTAAACAAAATAAATATGGAGGAAAGGGTAATAATGAATAAAAATAAATTCAAGTAAGGAATTTGATGAAAGGGATAAGCTATAACAGATAGTATCATACAGATGTATTCCATGATCAATTGGCAAATGTGTTAGTTATAACATATGGGATTGGATATACATTTGGAGATTGAAATGGTGATTGACAATGGGAAGATGGATGTAGGCCCACCTTGACGCCCTGTGAGCGGGCCTGGCTCTGGGCCTCCTCCAGCTGGGTCCTCAGGCTCTGGAGCTCTAAGTTACCTTGAGTTTCCTGGGAATTCAGGGCCTCCATAGCTGCCACCTGCTCTTGGGCCTCTCTGGCTCTGTCCTGGACCTGCTGGACTAACTTTGCTTCGTTGTCTTCCAGCTCCTTTACCTTCATCTCAGCAGCATGCAGTTTGCCCAGCACATCCTCCATCTCCACCAGGTGCTGCTCCTCAGCACTCTCCACACTGGTCCGCAGAGACTCATCCAGATGCTCTTTCTCTTCTGACACAATCAGCAGCTGTGATTTTAGCTCCTCTGTCTCCTGTGCCAAGACTGCAGCCCCTGCCCTGTGCCTGGCCCCTGCCTCCTCCAGCGCTAACTTGTGGTCCACCTTCAGCCTCTCCAAGGCACTCTTGGTCTCTACTAGCTCTGTCGCCTGGGCACCTTCCCCTTTGCTGAAGGACACCTTCAACCCCTCCATTGCTTGTTGGTGAGAGGCAATGGCAGATTCCAGCTTAGAGCACCACAACTCTATGATGTCTGCATTTTCCTTCTCACCTTGGCTCAGGCGCATTCGCAACTGCTCGTTGTCACCGGAGAGCCTCCCGGATGAAGCCTGAAGCTGGGCCAGTGCTTCACGGTGGGCTTTCTCTTCAGCCCCCATCCTCTCCTTTAGCTCAGTCAGCTCACCCTGTTGATTGGCTTCCTGAGAGGCCAGCTGAGCTCTTAGTGTGATCACCTCCTCAAGAAGAGGTGAGGCAGTGGAGTCAGCACACTCAGAGACCTGTTGGGACTCCAGACGCAACCGCAAGTCGGCCACTTCCCTTGTCCGCAGAGAGAGGTCCCTCTCCAGCTCCATGATGCGGGACTTCTCGGACACCGTGGCAACCTATAGGACATGACAACTCTGGCTCAAAAAGAGTGTGTTCTGTATACACTTGCAAGACAAGGTAACTGCTGAATATCCCTGGCATCGCGCAAGTCTTTGAGGAAGGGTCTGTATTGAGTTTAAATAGGGCCCTATACAAACACGTGGCAGAGAGGTCCATCATAGCAGTAGTATAAGTACATCAAATGACACTCTAATCCCACATTTGTAATAGGATGCCTGTTCCTAATGTATTGCGCTGCCCTCTAGTGGATATAGTTTGGTGGTACCAAAGTTCAAAACACCAGAGGTGTGCTGTGTGAACTGATATTATCAGTTCTCACACAGCACACCTCTGGTGTTTTGAACTTCACCCCCCAGGAGCTGCAGTGTCTCCTGGTTTTCATACTTCGAATTAGATCTGGAAACCCAGACGTGTACACTCTCAGTGATTCATTACATCAATTGAAAAAAGAAAACCAGCAGAGACTGTGGCCCTTAAGGATTGCAGTTGAATGCCCTTACCATATTGGTTGTGATACACCTAAGGGAGGAACACATTGGCTAGGAATAGGAGCAGGAGAAAGACTTGCAAGAGATGGGGAACCCCAGAAAAGCAGGCTGGGAGGGTCAGGTGTCTGAGACACAGGATAACTGGGAACAAGGGGGGGTTGGGGATAGGGAAACTGACTGGCTACTCAGCAGCACCAGCATCAGGGCTTAAAGTGGGGGAAAATGCTGCGCCTGAAACTTTTTCTTGGGGAGGGGGAGTCACAGTTTGAGATATTGGGAGAGCGGGTACAGAAGACAGCTTCTTGTCTCAATGTTTAAATGCATTAATACTATTTTATAGTCAATACAAAATATATGTCTCAATGTTAAAATGCATTAATACTGTTTTATACTCAATACAAAATAAACGTAATGCTTTGTACTACTAACATACATACACCTAGACTAGAGACTGTCATCATTCTCTCCTAGTGGGAGATCTTACCTCACAGATGAGGACAGTGGGTGAGTCTTGGTCTGGTTGACCGAGGTCTGGGTTTCCCACAGGGTGGGTCAGGACACACGCCTGAGTCACTGGCAGATCCTCCACGCCGTCCACGGTCAGGACTAGTAATATCAAACATGATTATGTTTATTGGTAGGGTTTCTAGAATGTTCTACAGGCTATATAGGTGGTGGTTCACAACAACACACAAGTGTTGTAATCATTTCTGGGGCCTCATTTATAGAACGTGCTTAGATCAAATGTTGATCTTACCCGTGTCGTACGTAGAAAACCACGTCAACGTAGTGATTTATACAATTTCAACGTGAGTCAATTTGACCGTGGAAACGATCGTAGCTCGACGTCGAGTATTCAACTTGCTTACGCACATTACCTACTGGTTATGCGGAGTTATTACAGGCATGTGAGCCGCACTGCCTAGTGTAATTCATGCAAGTGGCTCGTAATAAAATTAACGATGTTGTTATCAGCCGAGAAAATGAGTTTAATTCAAGATTTAAAGGGAACTGATGTTTATGATTGTATTTCAGTCTTCCTTTATATCCCTCCGGAGCTGTCTCCCCTTCAACATGCCTAGTGCGTTCCACAACGGACCTTGCCCGGCCACGCGCTCAATTATACTGGATTTACCCGGTGTCTGGGAGTGAGCAGCCATATAAGAATAAGACCATTATATTATTACAGTATAAGCAGCACTCGATAAAAACAGTCAAAATCGCCCCCCCCTTTCCATACTTTATGTCATTTTATCAATGAACGTGGTATTACTGCTATTTCAAGGTGCGAGGGGGCACGGCAAGCACACATGCAAATGATATTTTTTTACCAAGTTACTGACACTGAAGTCACTGACGCTGTGGGGATGCTAAAATTGTCCTCTTATGATCAAATCCACCACCTCCCCTGATTTTCTTTTACAACTTGAGTAGAGTATTTAAGCATGTGCCTGGTTAGTTGTCATGATCAAACGTTACAAATGCAACTTACAGAGAAGCCACCCTTCTCTGCCCTCTCCCGCTTCCAGACGAACGGCTCGGCTACCCTATATTATATTATATTATAGCACTTGTCTTAATTCAGCCGCTTGTTTTTTTTCTTGTTTTTTTTTCCTAGCACCAGGGGAGCCCCCCCCTCCCAAATTTCGTTGTTTGGTACCTGTACTCAGGGACGCGGGAAGGGGGGTGCTGAGGGTGCTGCAGCACCCCCTAGCGGCAGGCAGAAGGAGCTCCTCCTGCCTGAATTTAAAAAATAAAAATATTATTCAAACAATAAGTTAAAACAATATAATAACTATTGTTGCTTTTGGGAATAAAAATAAATGTGTTTTTTGTAATAAATGTAAAAATGTGTTTGTTAGTTTTAATGTTAGTGATCACATGGTCATATCTTGCTAGGGAATCTCTGAGTTCTTTAGCAAAAATGCTAAATCAGCCAGAACAATTGAAGTGGAGTTGGAAGAAGATGCTGATGCAGTTGCTTGCTTCGCTTAACAACACTCCCATTAATGCTCTACTGTCGGACGTTGTTGAGAAAGAGCAACAGACGGCCAGAAACGTATTAGAACTGATATTCAGATCCATCCGATTCTTCGGCAGCGAAGGGCTTCCGTTAAGAGGCAATAACAATCGACATGGAGTGCTGTCTGTAATAATGGTCAACATCATGTTTGTGGACATTGTGGGACACTGTGAGCTGAGTGGAAATTACTGTAAATTCCAATACATTGTTGGTAAAATATTTAACGTTACGTTGTTGTAGTGTGTGGGTGCGTGCGTGCTTAACTATTATTGCCCGTGCATTGGGGCCCGTCGTTATGCCACTGTGTGCGTGTGAGCGAACGAGCAATCAGCGAGAGGGAGGGAGGGAGAGAAATCGTTATAATTTTTTCCCTGGCAATTTTTTTCCCTGTAGCGTATATAGACAGCACCTCAGCACCCCCAGTCAAAATACCTTCCCGCGTGCCTGCCTGTACTATATTAATGACAATAAAGACCATTCATTCATTCTGTGGTAACCTAACTAATGAATAATGGGAATGCCATTCATTCATTCATTCATTCATTCATTCATTCATAGAAAACCGCCAAGGGTTGCGTTCGTAAAGTCTTTCTGATAGCGCCGGAGCGCACACTGGGTTCAACGTCCATAAAGGGACCGAGTAATTAGATTGGACGAGAGGCATTCCCATGAGTGCTGGTCAGATTTCCAGAGCGTGTTTACGAACGCACCCGAGAGCAGCGAGCTAACGTACCGTAGCTATGGTAACACAGAGGACATGGCTAGCCAGCTAACGTTAAGACGTGGATGTTGTAACGTTAACTAACTACAGATACCTGAGACCAATACCAATTAGAACAAATAACTGACATTTGAAAAATAACTGACATCTGAAAAATAACTGACATTTGAAAAATAACTGACATTTGAAAAACAACTGATATTTCCGCTGTTTCGCCTTGGTGGGGAGTCTAAAGATAGCCTCTCTCTTAACAACACGACCGCCTGATATGTACATAATCAAATGTGATATGTAATGTAGATATGATTGATAACCTGCAGTGTACATATCTACTTTTCCCTTCTTGTTTTTAGTTTTTTTTTTCCTAGCACCAGGGGAGCCCCCCCTCCCAAATTTCGTTGTTTGGTACCTGTACTATATCAATGACAATAAAGACCATTCATTCATATAATTGAGCCGCTATCACAGGGCGTTAATACAAACCTCACCTGCGTTCATTTTACCTGCGTTGGTATTTATAGAAGGAAGCACGCAACTTTAAACCATCTCAGCCCGTTTTATAAATAATGCTCACGTCCGTTTAGAAAAATGTGCTTACGTGAAAGTCAAAGATGAGATGACGTTCAAGTACTTTTTTATTTATTTTTATTTATAAATGAGGCCCCCTGAACTAATAAATGCACTCTATTATAGTGGGTTGATGTTATGTACTGTAACGTGATTTGTAAAATTCGAGCCATGCTTGCCGTAGCTAAATTACCATCCAACTTTGTCCACTCGGTGGACTAGAAGGAATAATGACATTGACATTTCGTGAGCTTAGAATGATAAGGTTCTATCTCCGTTTAGGGCAGTTCAGAGATAACTGTAACCTACCTTCCTCCTCAGTGATAATAACAGGGGCCTCTTCAGAGCCCCAGGTTTTATAGATGTAGTAACCAGCAGCGGCTGCCAGGCCAGCCACACAGACACATTTGCGTCCTCCCAGCTGGTTTAGAACACAACTCATCTTTTAATTAATCGTCTCTCTCTCTTGTTAGCTATACTTCTTACATCTCCTACTGAAATGAAAGACTGTCTGAAACTGCGTTCCTCTGTTTTTACTATAGAATCATATGACATCACTGAAATGTCACCTATTATGATGTCACAATGTACAGATCACAAGTGTTTGACAGCTCTCTCTCTAAGAGAAACTAAATCCTACATCTGTGGGGGTCGCTAATAATACATTACCACAACCATTATTTGATCAAAAATGTAAATGTAATGAGTATTATTTATATTTATTTATATGAGAAATATTCTAAAATAAACACGTTTTCCAAAAGAACTACACGCACCAGCATTAATCTCCTGTGAATGACAGTATGCCTTTGACTGCCTGCACTTTACCACCAAGACACTATGGGGCGCAGTAGAATATTGTGCAACAGCAGAATATGATCGTTGAGAGCTTGCGAACGTGAAAACATGATTATTGAGGAGAAAACATTCCGTAGCTAGGCACGTACGCAAGTTGAAATCATCTCTGTAAGACGTTCAGTTTCTTGATCCGCCATCTGTATGTGCAATATATTATCCTCATCCATATAAAAAGAAGGACTATCACACTCACATGTTCATATTATTGGTTTATTTACCAAAATCTTCACAGCACCAGCAAACTCCTCAATACTGTGGTATCCATCAACTTGTCTGAAACGCGCCAAAACGGATATTTATACATAAACGTCACGTGATATATATATATATACATAAACGTCACGTGTTACACATGTCACATGTACAGATAACAATATAACCTTCCCAATAAATGTGCACAAGGCACTACAACACAAATATGTACCATGAATGTACACTCATCCTAACACATGAGAACACACATCCCAACACCCCCACTTGTTCTCATCATCTCAAGCCGAAAATGATGATACCCATATTAGTTTCCAAAGAAAAAACTCTTGAATTTTCTGAACTTAAACTTAACTACTGGCTTTGTAAGTGTATCTGCAGCCATGTCTTCTGATGGACAGTAAACAATATCACAGCTTGACAAACTAAACGAAACAGTTGGATAGCGATAATACGATAGCTTTAAATACTGTAGACTCTATTATCCATGCCGTTTAATAGTTGAGTTAGATACATGCTTTCCTGAGTAGTGGTGGCTAGACTGACGTATTCAGCCTCACATGTCGAGAGTGCTACAGTGGGTTGTTTCTTTGACTTCCAAGATATGGCAGGGCCTTGTTTTGTCAGGCTAAAACAGTACCCTGTAGTACTACGTCTATCTTCCACAGAAGATGCCCAATCAGAATCACTATAAGCTATAAGACTTAAGTCTTCATCAGATTTCTTAAAGCACAACTCATAGTCACTTGTCCCTTTTAGGTATCTCAAAACATGTTTAGCAGCTACTAGGTTCTCTGCTTTTGGGTTTGCCAGTGTTTGTGATAGTTTACTAACTATCCAGCTAATATCTGGTCGGGTACAAGTCATAGCATAGATCAAACTGCCTATAATCTTTGCTGGTGTCACTCTCCTCGTTTCGGTCACCTTCCACTTTTAGTTCACATGGTGTATATCTAGGTTTACAGTTTGACATTCCAAATCTATCAAGCATTTTTTTGGATGTATGTTTTCTGATTCATTTAGATTTCCTCTCCCTTTTGCTCAAACTGAATGCCCAGGAAAGATGATATTTTTCCCAGATCCTTCATATTAAACTGGGCTTTCATGTTTTCTAAAACTCTTAAATGTCACATTTCTTAATCATTTGAACACTGTATCACACTCACCCCACAATGCTTATCAAATCGAGCAAACAACATATCAAATAAGCTAAATCCAAAAAAGAAACTGTCATACAATAGCAATATAATAAATGACACTTCTAAGTGATTTTCCTCTATGTGTCTTTAGGCATATTCCACCTAGCATACTTAATGAAAATGCAATGAGTCATTATGGAGGAATACCACATGGGAAGAGCCACACAGAACAGCGTCATGAACAGTGCTAACAGAAGGACACCAGTCCCTGCAGCCCCCCAAAGGCAACTCTCTGTTGGTGCAACTTAAGCTCCTGGCCGTCACAATGGCAGATGGGGTAAACCATGCCATGAAGTGGAAAATAGACCTCTTGTGTTTTTAATGGCAAAGAAGACTTCAAGCAAGACTCTGCGGTCTGCTGCCAAACTCACCAAAAGTGAAGCAGAGGCAAGTGTTGAACAATTGTACCATGCCAGCCCACTCAGTGTGAACGGTGTAAAAGCAATATTGAAATGGTTTCATATAACCTGTATGTTATATATGGAAAAAACTCCAGAGCTCTGAATGGGCTCGATTGATTTAATGAGAACCTAAACAAAACAACCTAGGATTCTCTATGATGATTAAGTGGCACTTTTGTTCCCCACTGTTCCAATCGTTTACAGGTAAACAATCCCAATTGATCTCATTCTTTGCTTTCTTTCCTACAGGTGTTTTCTCAAAAGTGTCCAATTGTTATTCTAATCTCATTTAACATGCTAACGCTCAGTGTCCCACATAGCAGGAAAAGATGAATACTTAGACCATAGCTCAATATGTTCAACAGCAGAAAAACCCCATTTGTCTGCCATTATCTTAGCAGGACCAAGAAGTGGTGTCACTCTCTCTGAACGACTTGATTCTATACTCATTTTAAACTCAAATCAAGTTATATTCAAGGGAAAAATATAGATACAAATAGCACTATTAGTTAAAATAGCCTAAAAAAAACACAATACAATTAACAAACAATCTTGTAAGATCAGCACTTCCTTTTGCATATGCACTGAGTCAACAGATAGGGGGAAAAAACTGAAGTATTAACACTGATTAACTAATTAAAACTGGAGTTCAGAACTTTGATCAGCTCAATGAAACTCTATTATCATACATGGAAAATTCAGAACTCCTGGCTGGCTCAATGAATTTTATGGATAAGTACTGAAATGTGTTCCCACCTCCCCACTTTTACACAGAACTAAACCTCTGTGTAATAAAACCAATCCTAGATCAACCTAGGATACCCTGGTTTGGCCCTCTCTGTAAACCAGTAAACAGCAACTGCCTCGGATCCTAGCTGATTTCACCCCTCTGTAAACCAGCCAAACAGCATCGTCACCACAATCAAATGGAACTAGTTACCCACTGTTCACGATCGCTTAGACACCATGGACACACTTGTTAACCATGATCAGAAAGATACACCTATATATATAATATACACAAAAAGAGCAGTCTTATGATTTCGCCAGGTGCAATTATAGCCACGATAACATGTAAATCGTCTAAAAACGTCACACGCTATGCATCACAAAGTACACCCGGAAACAAAAAAACCCCCAATCAGGTATCTGTCTCCGTTTAAAAACAGTTCCGTATACAAATGAAAATCGACAGGCTTACCGTTGTTCGTGTAGTACGTAGACAGCGTGCTCAGGTCCTGATCATCCGACTCTCAGCCAATCAAAAAAATAGAGGGGACCTCTTACCCGCTTCACTTGCTAGGTGAAACGCGAGAGCCTTGTTCTTCCCCAACTTTTCATAATTGCTTACAACAGGAAATCAGTTTCTATAGCTTGCTCTAGACCAGGGGTGCCCAATACGTCGATCGCGATCGACCGGTCGATCGCAAAGGTAGTATGGGTAGATCCAGTGGCGTACCGCAAAATCCCGAGGCCCACACGCAAGGTGGCGGCGGGGGCCCTTTCGCAACGGAGGTTAACTCAAACAGATGTAGCGGTACATTTATTTTAAGGCTGCATAAAGCCTACAGCATAGACCCTATGGTTGGCCTGGACAGCTATCAGCTACAGCGCGCTGGCCGTTTGCTCAGAATCATTCTGACACCGTATGTGTGACTGTGTGTGTGACATGTCCATGCACAAACGGCAACAAGAACAGACCGACGTCTAATCTAATTTGATTCATAGATTAATACATATCTCTAATAATAGACCATTCTTACCTTTAACAATGACCAACACGTCCTCTCCTCCTGGCATTCGTCTGTGCGAAGTCCTTCACTATGTAACATAGTATGTTTGTTAAATCCATTTGACGTGCGCGCTGGCTTTCAATGCTGAGAATCGCTAGTCTGGAGAGTCTGTCCTGGGACATGGTGCTTCTCAGATAGCTTTTGATAATTTTCAGTCGTAGGCGGCGTATCAAATGACAAAGCTAAACGTTTAATGAAGGACATGAACGATTGTCAACAACACACTCAAGCAGTAACTGAATAAACAACTCGGGTACCACGCACTTAACTGTCCGTGCGGAACAATACTCCCAACCCACCGTGGGTGAATTATGTCAACCCACCACAGTATCCAATGTTAGGGGGCCCCCTAGAGGCTGGGGGCCCCCCCACGGTGCGTCGTTTGCGGGCCCATCCCCTACGCCACTGGGTAGATCGCATGGCATTGAACAACCCCCCCCCCCCCCCCAAAAAAAGTTCGCCTATCATCCATCCTCACTATGGCTTTTGCCACTTGATTGACGTACAGGTAAGCCAGTCTGCGATCTGATCTTTTCACCTAACACACGGTTCACCACGCATGCGCAGTCAACAGCGCCAACTACAAAATACAAAATACCGGCGAGACTAATTAACTAGTTAGCCTTCCAATTTCTACTATTTACTATTTAGTACTAAAGAAAGGGTATACAAATGAGTGGGGAAGCTGGACCAAGTAAGAAACCAATAACGTACAACTTCCATCCAGAATGGGAGGAGGACTTTTTTTACACGATGTGATATTGGAAGTGCGTCTGTCTGATCTGCAAATCTACGATGGCTATTTCGAAGAAGGGAAATGTGGCAAAAGAGCGAAAACGTACGGCTGTAACGATAGCTTCTTATTGTGTTGTTAAAAGACGGCGAAATTGTGAAAAAAGCGTTTCTCGAGGCTGCAGATTGCCTTTTCGATGACAGATCCACAGTGGCTGATGACACCTTGCAACCAGCTCCTACAGCCCTGACTACTAGAAACTAGCTGCCTCCTCCCAGTGCCAGGTCTCCCACTAAGGTAGAGAAATGCATTTATTTCCTCCTTTCAAACTAGGGAATTACCTGTTTTGTATCTGGTTTACTTTTCTGTTTGTTGGATCAGTAGTTGGCTATGGTACTGCAGACTGGCTGTCAGTGTGTGAGTGAGAGAAATTGAGGTGTGCGTGTGTGTGTGTGTGTGTGTGTGTGTGTGTGTGTGTGTGTGTGTGTGTAAGAGAGAGAGAGAGAGAGGGAGGGTTTGTGCTATGGCTCCCTATGCAGACTGGCAAATGTGTGTGTGTGTTTGTGTGTGTGTTTGTGTGTGTGTGAATGTGTGTGTGTGTGTGTCTGTGTGTGTGTGTGTTTGTGTGTGTGTGTGTGTGTGTGTGTGTGTGTGTGTGTGAGTGAGAATAGCAAAGAGGGAGGGTTTGTGATGGTCTTCTCCTGTGTGGCTGTGTGACAGAGAGAGAGAAAGTGTATTGTGAGTTTACTATGCAGGCTGGGAACTGTGTGTGTGTGTGTGTGTGTGTGTGTGTGTGTGTGTGTGTGTGTGTGTGTGTGTTTGTAGTACGTGCGTGCGTGTACGTTTGCGATGTTGAAACTAGACTGGTAGATCTTGGCAGACTGGCTACTTGAAAAGTAGATCTTGGTTCAAAAAAGTGTGGGCACCCCTGCTCTAGACATTCAATTTACTGTTGTGAAGTTTGAACCTTAAATGTAGAAAAATGTCTTATTACATATAATAATTTTCTCTCACACAATGGCACCAAAAAAATTACTTTTTGTCATTTACTGGTTGCATTAGCCATTTTCATTCCTGTGGTTGATGTCACGAGCTGCCACAGTGTCTTGTGCAATGGCTTGTTTCCACTTCCTGCGAGCAGTGTTTGATGACAGCCCAGTAAAGTAGAACCTCTGGGGACCTTTACCTACAGCACAGCAGACGTAGAACAATGGCCTTTAAATTGTCCAGTTAACCATTTTGGTGTTCTTCAACTCATGGGAAAGTTCAGGCCTCTAATGATATGCAGACCTTAAAGTTATTTTCTTCAGAACATCTGACATGTTTTGATATGTAGGTTTCTTTGATGTCTCTCTAAGCCTGGGGATGTGTCGAGGAGAGTGTGTCACCCTAATTCAGCCACTCTAGAGACAAATGGTCCCTCTTGGTGGATCTTGTTCATTCACACTTCCTGTTACAACTGAAACTGCACATACATGTTTTTGTAACATTTTCTTAATTCTGAGAGTTTGTCATAATTCAGCTTCTATATAGTCACTGCTAAAGAACCTGAGTGTGAAACCTGCTATATAGGTGTACTGGAGATCAACATAACGGATATGGGAGGATTCATTGTATCCTCTGTAGAGAGTTGTGGTTTTTGTCACTCGCTGAGGTGGTTAGATATCCGAGGGGCGTCTTTTCCATGCCTTGAGACAGAGTGTGTGTGTATGCATGCATGCTTACTTAGCAAGTGTAAGTGGGTGAGAGACATACAGGTTAGCTCTGGGCTCTTGGTTAGAGTGTGTATTCAGCATGCTGTCAGAACAGGGCCTGGGTCCTCTTCTGACCATCCTTACACTCTCTACCACACTTGCAGGTGAGTCACTTTGGTTTATTGTTTGGATTCTGGTCAGTTTATTGTTGTATCTACAGTGTTACTTCAGTGATGAAGCAGTACATTTGGTTAAGTGTTAACAATGCAGTCATTGTTATTGAGTGATTATTCTGGTTCTATTCAGTGGTTTAGTTATCTCTATTGACTCACTGTATATGGCTGTCAACCCTGTCAACATCAAGTCATCAAAATGATCGTTTTAACAACGAAGTTTGAAGCTTAACAAGGAAACAAGCTTATATTTTGGGTTTTGATGGGGTACGACAGTTGAACAAAGCTCATAAGTTATATTCTGAATCAATAGCTATACTGTTCATAATTAATTTAATGAACATCCCAAAATGGATGTACCAATCCTAGACTGCCCCTTTAATCTGAAACATACATGTTTAACCCCTTCCTAATGTACTGTTGCTAGTTTTACTATGGGCTGCATTTAAGATGGTCACATATGATGTGGTGTGAAGTGGAAACACATTTTAAGTTAACATCAGAATAGTGGACATGCAAGTCAAGCCAGGCTTATATCTTTAAGCTTATTCTTTTGCATACGTTTTGGCTAAAATTCCTATTTTGCTATTCAGGTGCTGTGGAGATCATCAAGGCCATTAAAGGAGCTTATGTTGAGCTACCCTGTCCCTCGCCTTTTCATTTTAGTGACACAGTTGTTTTTACATGGAGAAAAAATGGAAGGAAGGACATTCTTTGCAGTTATCAGGTGACAGAAAACATCAGTAAAGTCACACAGTGTGAACCACAATACAACGTAACAAGACAACCTGCCAAGATGTATATCACAGAATCAAATAGTGCTGACTCTGATCTATACAACTGCTCAATAGTAAGATTCATACCTCCACCAACCATTGAGACATTCTATGGAGTGAAGTTTCGAGGTAAAGGTAAAAACACTCCTAATCCTTAATCCTCATCATCAGTGTCTTTGAATGAACATATTAAGCCAAACCTGTCTATTTATGGCACCACATATTTATAGCATTACAAGTTAGATGTGAACAGGAATGAGATTATGAGTATGAGTATACAATGGTGAATCTTCTCCTCTGTAGTGGCCCCAGGTGTGGTGGTGGAGAGGCAGGACAGCAGTGATCCTGAGTGCGTCCAGCTGCTCTGCACTCTGCTGGGCCTCCCCCCCAGCAGGTCAACTTCACCTGGAGCCGACAGGGTCAGGGGTCACCTGAGGTCTTATTTGCTGATCACAGCATCTCCAAGCTGAACAGCTCCCTGATCCTGTGCAGCCCACAGTGGAGTGAGGAAGACACCATCTCCTGCAGTGTTAGCCTCTCAGCCAATCACAGCAGCTTCAGTGAGGTCATCAGATTCCCCTCCTTTAGAGGTGGGTGACACTAAAAATACAATACAATAGAAAAGCTTTATTTTTGAAAAATGTAATACATTTTATTGGGAGAAAATAATGGTAAAACTGTAAAACAGACAACCCTTTATACAGCCAGATCTTTTCCATGATAATCTTAGAATCGCAGACATGTGACCTCAGTGATCTTGTTTTAGGGGGTGTCCATAGCACCAACTACCAACAACTCCTTATCTTAATCTGTGTGAGTGTGTCTGTTGGGATTGTGGTCATCGCAGCTGTCATCATCGGTATTTGCAAATGTAAGTGTTGAAGTTGAATGTATTAGCCAGCCACTGTCAATGTAAAGCAGCTCAGATTATTGACTCGTTGTGAGTGAACTGGTGCATCTTCTGGTCTTGAACAGTTGAACAGCTTACACCAGACTAGTTGAACAGTATACACCAGACTAGTTGAACAGTATACACCAGACTAGTTGAACAGTATAGGGTTAGGGTTAGGGTTATTACTGGTAATGTGGATTCAACTTGGAAATTACTGGGAAATTAGCTTTGTTGCTTGGATTCACTTTAATTTCTGGAATTAAGAAAGCAGAAGTTGTCTCATGCTTCTGACTCATAGACATGGCCATTTGCACACCTAAAGTGTGTAGGAGAAGTCAGACTTCATACAGCAGAAGAAAGAGACTCCCACACACTGTCTTTGCTTGCAAATGAACAATTTATGAGAGAAATATTTCTGTCACCTCATGCCCGAGGAAGGTATTTGACCAAAAAATGTAAAGCACTTAAACACTAAAGTGTTCTAAATTGTTCACTTGCAGGCAGAGACAGAGAGTGGGAGATTCTTTTTTTTTTACTTTAAAAAGGAAATGACTACCATCCTGCCAACATTGCTCTTTACACACCGGCCGACTATCTGATGTTCATGTCCTTGCTGAAACCTATTTATGGCACATAACCACAAGCTGCCACAGATACCATTTAAGAACCTTTATTTTCCTTTACATGAAAACTCTAATTTGAGGAGCCATTGATGCCATTCACTTGAAAATGAAAATGAAAATAAAGCATGATATACTGACAGCTCTATATGACAGACATACAGAGACTGTAGTCATTCTCAGATCAGGTTTTACACTTAAAGACCGTGGTCTGCATGCAACAACCATAGAGACCATGTTCCTCTAAACATTTACTCTAGGTAACTACTACATGTACTGACTACATGTCAACATTATCAATCAACACTATGGCATGCATCCAAATCTTCAGGGCATGTTAAATTGGGTGTCAAATTAAAGCAAACAGTCTGTCTTCCATCATAAAAATAGGGATAAGCAAAGGCTTGACTTCTGGTCAAACATAAACAGAAAAACATAAACAAATCTTTAAAGATGTTTAGACAAACATCAAACTTCATTAATGATCAATTATTAACGCCGGTCAACTAATGTCAACACTTGTTTCATTTTTCAGAAATGGTTTAGCTTGTAAGATTAAGAATAACTCTTCAGTCTCTGGTTATCAAAAACCTACAGAAAGAGCAAGTGAGGATAATGACAGTTAACACAAGTAAGAATTATAGGAATAGTAGACTTTTACCTATATTCATTTAGGTGATTAAAACTGGTCATTATGTTACCAAATCAGTGACAGAATGACCAAATTAATTGGCTACATTGGCTACATTCACATGATTGTAGAACTTAAACGTTTCCTTGGGGTGTCCCTGTGGGATAACCCTCTGTAACCCTGTAGGATTCAGAATGATTGTAGGTTCTACATAGAAGGACACAGGGAAAGCTGAATGATTGTAGGTTCTACATAGAAGGACACAGGGAAAGCTGACAGTAGAATGATTGTAGGTTCTACATAAAGGACACAGGGAAAGCTGAATGATTGTAGGTTCTACATAGAAAGACACAGGGAAAGCTGAATGATTGTAGGTTCTACATAGAAGGACACAGGGAAAGCTGAATGATTGTAGGTTCTACATAGAAGGACACAGGGAAAGCTGAATGATTGTAGGTTCTACATAGAAGGACACAGGGAAGGCTGACAGTAGAATGATTGTAGGTTCTACATAGAAGGACACAGGGAAAGCTGAATGATTGTAGGTTCTACATAGAAGGACACAGGGAAAGCTGAATGATTGTAGGTTCTACATAGAAGGACACAGGGAAAGCTGAATGATTGTAGGTTCTACATAGAAGGACACAGGGAAAGCTGACAGTAGAATGATTGTAGGTTCTACATAGAAGGACACAGGGAAAGCTGACAGTAGAATGATTGTAGGTTCTACATAGAAGGACACAGGGAAGGCTGACAGTAGAATGATTGTAGGTTCTACATAGAAGGACACAGGGAAAGCTGACAGTAGAATGATTGTAGGTTCTACATAGAAGGACACAGGGAAAGCTGACAGTAGCAGTTTACTACCCCTGCATCAACATCCTCATCTCAGACCTCATTGTTGTTCATTGAATTTCCCTTTTAAATGTTATATATACGTTGATAAAATAATATATTATTACCTTAATGAGAATGTTTATTCTCTTCTATTGTAGCCACATCATCATGTACAGAACGACATTAAAATCCAGAAATGATGCATTTCTTTAGGGTACCCATTTGGTCATTCTGTTAAAACTCAAGGTATCATATGGCTAACACCCCACTCTTCTGCAGACATAAGATCGGGTTCCAGGGTCATTCTGTTACTGTGGAAATGGCCACTATCAATCTAGTCCTCTGTAAAACAAGAGACTTACAACTTAGTTGTACTAACATTATACAACGGGTTGATGAAATCAAGCATTGTAATTGGCCAGGAAGCGTTCAAAGCTATGAGTTAGCAACGATAATGTCACAGTGAAATCACCTGTTCTGATATTCATAAGCCACAGTAGATTTATTTGATCATGTTCCCTTGACAATGTTTGTCTTTTTGGGAACTGTACTATTTATCGGCACAGTCACAAAGTGCTTTACATAGGCTATAAAAAACATACCGTAATTAAAGAGCAAAAGTAATAGCAGTAGGAAGAAATAGGTAAACAAGTGAAAATAAAAAAAAGAAACAAATAACAAGTGTACAACAAATAATAACAAGACACAGAAAGACAGGCAGGCTTTTGGGGTTAGCCTGGACAGTCTTGAGCTGTTTTTTAAATGCTTCGACCGAGACCGCTGATCTAAGATCCAAGCATTCCAAAGTTTGGGAGCCACGGTTTGGAATGCTCGATCACCTTTGGTTTTTAATCTGGCACAGGGGACAACCAACAAGTAATGTTTCACTTTTATCCAAAGCAACCTACAACAAGTATGTTTGTCTAAAGTAAGTGAATCATCTATACCAGTGGTTTTCAACCCACTCCTCTGGGACCACCAGCCGTTCCACATATTTGATCTGTTCCACCACCAGCACACCTGATTCAACTAATCAAGTACAAACCATAATAGCTTTGCACTTGATTAGTTGAATCAGGTGTGCTGGTGGTGGAACAGATCAAATATGTGGAACGGCTGGTGGTCCCCGAGGAGAGGGTTGAAAACCACTGATTCTATACATCAGTCATCATAAGAATCATCATATGTTAGGTTCAGGGGCTATTGGCAGTCACAATGCTAGAAGAAGGAAGGAGGACTTTTTCTCTGGTGTTATGGCTTAATAATAGAATAGAATCCTTAAGAGCTATGCTTTTTTTTTTGCAATGTTTTTTCAATTGGAGAACATTTGAGTCAACCAGAAATTCAAGTTGATTAACAGACTGACATTTACTCTGCAGGTTATAAGAGAGTCTCCAGAGGTGATTCCATCACATACAACAACCAGGTGTACGAGAACTATGGTTTCAGCACACGGACCCAGCAGACGCAGAACACCACACTGGGCACGAGGGAACACTGCGTTTATGAGAACTAGAGAGTCTCAGTCTCCCTCAGACTGTCCTTCTGGTTTTCAGTAGATTCATGTTATACAATACTTTTCCATTTCTAGTTAAAGGCCCATTTAAGTGAAATGTGTCATTTCCATCAAATTAGCATTACCCAAATATGAAACACTGAGATTTGCAATATATTTCCTTGAAATGTTTAGTCGTTTTAAAAGTGTAAGCTGTGTCAGAAACGGTCAACTCTATGTACTCTATGGTCTCAGTGGATCACCTCTCTGTGATCCACTGAGATCACAGAGAGATTTGAGAAATTTCCATTTCTCAAATCTGTGAGCAGCTCTGAAATTCATTGCTTATCAACATTTATGGAAACACACAACTATTGTGGCCACCTTTGCTGCAGTTCACCTCAAACCTGCAAGCAAAAAGGTAGCATCCAGGCCATACACATAGAAACTGCTCTGATAAGGAAATGCCGCCACAGAGACAAACATTACACATAATAGTGGTGAATAGAAAAAAAGTCTCTGTACCGTACATATCTCCAGATGTGGATGCAAAGGTGAATGCAAGAGCATTTAATTAAGAACAGCTACTCACCGACCCAACAAATGCTTGTCTATCTGTTTTGTGACAAAATCAGATATTTTCGATGAATTACATTATGGTATGTGGATTTTAATGAGTTTATTATGGTATGTGGATTTGATTTGATTCATTAGGATCTCCATTAGCTGATGCAAAGCAACAGCTACTCTTCCAGGGGGGGGTATTCCATCAATGTCGCTAAAGGAAAATACAGACTTATTTTGATTAATAAGTCTCACAAGACATATCAAAAATAAACGTAGATGTTGTGTTCCACACAAAATATATACAAGACATCATCACAAAAACCATTACTTACTCCTACAAACACTTTTTAATATTGGTATGGTTAATAAGGCTTGCAAATTATTTCAAGACTATCCATGTAAGAGGTGTCAATGTGTGAAAGATTTTTTTTCCAGATGTTTTACTCATAATATGAATATTATTGAAAGGTGTGAAAAATGCCAAGCCCATTTTTATGCTGACGATACGATTGTCTACTGTGTAACAGATTCTGTACAACTGACCACTGAAAGACTGCAGTTTGCATGCAATGCTCTTCAAGAAGCACTCTTCAATCTTAAACTGGTTCTAAACGCAAGTAGAACTAAATTTATATTATTTACGAATGCTTCAGTGTCTTTGATCCCCGGAAAAGCGCTATATAAATATGAAATATTATTATTAATTATTAAAAATATTGATCCTGATAGTCTATGTATAACTACAATAAAAAAAACAATACTCTGGCATTGAGAGAGTCTCAGAGTACAAGTATCTTAGTATCTGGAGTGATCATAAACTTAAATCCTGGAAGCTGCTTGTAAGAGTCTCTAGGCACAGAGGGAGGTCGACACAGAGGAACGGCTGCAAATACGTTTTTATTGGCTTATAGCACGGCTCAGCAACGTCACTGACGTGCTGAGCGAGACTTTCAAAATAATAAAGAATAAGTGCAGCGCACTGCCGTCACGCCCACCGGCTTCCCCTCTCGGGATCCGCTGCGGCGACTTCAAACGGCGCTGACTCCCCTTTCGGGACTCAGCCGGCTCTGCCATTGTTCTGTCGCTTTCTCTCTCTCTCGTCTCTCTGTCTCTCTCCAACACCTCGGCAGGTTTTCACCGCCTCCTTCACTCTCCCGGGGGAACAAACACACACAGGTTAAATAGACCAGTAGGATAACGAGTCTGATCACTGACACCTGTCCGTAATCAGACCGTCATCCCTCTCCACCAACAGTCTGGCTCCCTCTGCAGGCCAGAACGCGCCATGCTCCCCACACACCCCCACCGCCAGATCGAGGCCGGGGCACAACCGGCCGATAGCCTACTCCCCCCCCCCCTGCACGGGAGAGGAAGTCAGCCACGACCATCTGCGCCCCCGGTCTATGGACCACCTGGAAGTTGAAGGGTTGCAACGCGAGGTACCACTGAGTGATCCTCGCGTTGGTATCCTTCATGCGGTGGAGCCACTGTAGGGGGGCATGGTCGGAGTAGAGGGTGAACGAGCGCCCCAGCAGGTAGTACCGGAGGGCGCCGACCGCCCACCGAATGGCCAGACACTCCTTCTCCACCGTGCTGTACCTGCCCTCCCGCACCGACAACTTACGGCTCAGGTGCAGCACCGGGCGGTCGCCCCCCTCCACCTGCTGGGTCAGCACCGTCCCCAGCCCTCTATCCGACGTGTCTGTCTGCAGAGAAAAAGGAATATTAAAATTAGGTCTGACATTAAGACTGTCTCTCCACAGTGGGCGTTCTTAATCCCATCGAACGCGACTTGGCACAGTTCAGTCCATTGGACCGGATCTGGGGCCCCCTTCCGGGTGAGGTCGGTAAGGGGGCTGGCCACCTCCGAAAAACCTGGCATAAACTGCCGGTAGTAGCTGACCAGTCCCAGGAACCGCCTCACGTCCTTCCGGGTCCTGGGCCGCGGGGCGGCGGTTTTATCCACCT
Organism: Nansenia antarctica; assembly: GCF_963989245.1. Lineage (NCBI taxonomy): Eukaryota > Metazoa > Chordata > Actinopteri > Argentiniformes > Microstomatidae > Nansenia > Nansenia antarctica. The sequence continues at coordinate 16,067,188 of NC_137685.1, read as the reverse complement.
GCGGCCGCACCTCCCCGCCCCCCAGGATGAACCCCAGATACTGGATCTCCCACGCCCGATCACGCACTCCGCCTGCCTCAGCGACTGTAGCACCGTGGCCACTCTCTGTATATGCTGCGGCCAGGTGTCTGCCCCTGTATATGCTGCGGCCAGGTGACTGCCCCATCTCTGCAAATAAAATCGCATCACAATTTGTGAAAAGTGGGTCATACGAAGGCAAAGACCGCGAGTCGTCTCGACTTGTGGCAAAAGAAGTGTCAGACCTCTGGAGGGCCCCAACACCTAGCAGTGACTACATCTCCGGTGAATTCACCCCGGAGGAGTTCGCTGCTGCCCTCCAGCATCTATGTGCCCGGAGCTTATTCTCCATGCCGCACCCGCCTTGAAGTCCTGGCTGAGAGCGTTCCTCACTTCCTGTTTGCGCCAACTCAAGATCCCCAAAATCTGGCGAAGAGCCCTAGTTGTTGCGATCCCTAAACCGAATAAGCCTGAAGGGGACCCTAAGAGTTACCGTCCCATCTCTCTGTTATGCATCCCCTTCAAGATCCTCGAGCGTCTCATCTACGCCCGCATCGAACCAATTGTCGACCCGCTGCTCCCACGTGAGCAGGCCGGGTTCCGACGCGGGAGGTCGACCGTAGATCAAGTCACCCTTATGACTCAAGACATCGAGGATTGCTTTTCGGCAAAAAAGAAGGCCGGGGCCGTCTTTATAGACCTGACGGCTGCCTACGATACCGTATGGCATCGCGGCCTCTCCTGCAAGCTGCTCCGCCTGCTGCCGGACAGGCACATGGTCAGAATGATCATGGAGCTCATCCGTAACCGCAGCTTTACCCTCACCACCGGTCGCGGACAGCTAAGCAGGCTTCGACGCCTTAAGAACGACGTCCCTCAGGGATCGGTCCTGGCCCCCCTCCTCTATAATATCTACACCTATGACCTGCCCAACACACTCTCGCGGAAGTACGCCTACGCAGACGACCTCGCAGTGGTGTACTCTGCTGGAAATTGGCAGTCTGTGGAGGGGATTCTGAGCCAGGACATGCAGACACTAGTGGCATACTTCCGGAAATGGAGATTGAAGCTTAGCGAGGCAAAGACGGTGTCGGCTGCCTTCCACCTTAACAACAGGGAGGCTAAACGTGAGCTTAGAGTACACCTAGATGGAACTCCCCTGCCATGTTCCGCTGAGCCAATCTATCTCGGCGTGACATTGGACAGGACGCTCACGTTTCGCCGACACCTCGAGTCACTGCGCAAGAAGTTAACAGCTCGTGTGGCGTTGATGAGGCGACTGGTTGGCTCGGGCTGGGGCGCCGGCGCAAGGACCTTGCGCACGGCAGCCCTAGCCCTCGTTTATTCAACTAGTGAATACTGCGCCCCAGTATGGTGTCGCAGTGCCCACACCCGCCTCATCGACTCGCCTATAAACGAAGCCTTGCGCATTGTGACAGGATGCCTGCGTCCTACCCCCGTGGACAACCTTCCCATCCTAGCAGGCATCCAGCCCGCAGGCCTCCGCCGCATGGGAGCCACAGCACGTCTCGCCTGCCGGGCCGTGGAGCTTAATAACCATCTGCTCCATGATAGGCTCACTATAACAGCGGAGCCCTCCCGGCGTCTCAAGTCGAGACACCCATTTGTGCCTGCCGCACAGGATCTCAGGCAGCAATGCAGAGATCTCAACATCAGTGCGGCAGGATGGGCGGATTATATGTGGCGCGCGGAGTGGGAGGCTAACACCTCCAAACTCCGCGACCACATCCCAGTCGCCGGCCCTGAGCCCCTCGGGATGGACTTGCCAAGGCTATCCTGGGTGAGGCTCAATCGTCTCCGGACCGGCATCGGGCGTTTCCGCTCATCAATGCACAGATGGGGCTTGGCCCCAATTGCGTCGTGCGAGTGTGGCGCAGAGGACCAAACCGCAGACCATGTTATCCTGGATTGCCCGGTGTTCCACCCACCCAACGGGACGCATGGTCTGTCGGTATTAGATGAAGAGACGATGACGTGGCTTCTGGAGGGGTGTCCAGAAATATAGCCCGGGTGAGCCCCTCAACCAGGTCTCGGGGTGGTAAAAGGGTAGCCCCTCGGCCCCGAGCCTGGTGGAGTGGAGAGGAAAAACAACTACCCATACGCCGAAGAAGGTGTCTGCATAGATGACAATGTCATCTAAGTACGCCGCAGCATACGCAGAGTGCGGCCGCAGAACGGTCCATCAGCAGCTGAAAACGTGGCCAGGGCCCCAGACGAGAGAATACAGTTTTTTCCCGGGATACCGGCGATAATGGTATCTGCCAGTATCCCTTCGTGCAATCCAATGTGGTGTAATACTTAGCCGTGCCAAGCCGGTCCAGGAGGTCGTCGATCCGGGGCATAGGGTAGGCATCGAACTTTGACACAGAATTCACCCATCAATAGTCCACACAGAAACGTACAGACCCATCGCGCTTTGCCACCGGCACGATGGGGCTGCACCAGTCGCTGTGCGACTCCTCGACCACGCCCAGTATTAGCACCTGTCCGTAATCAGACCGTCTTCCCTCTCCACCAACAGTCTGGCTCCCTCTGCAGGCCAGAACGCTCTATGCTCCCCACACTGCTCCAAAGCACTTTTAAGCAATAGGGACCATTGTGTATCTATTTGTACCTGCTTTGTTTGATCCTTGTTGAAATGTGTGTTTATTATTGTTATTGTTATAGGGTCTCCCTCAGTGGTCCCCGAGTTGAAATAAACGCTTGAAAGATATGTTGAATATATGTTTAGTGTTTTTCAGTGTTCCAGTTAAATACTATCTGCAGCTCTGTGTTGAGGGCTGAGGTGATTTCCTTAACTGTTGGTGCAGACATGTAGAGTGTTGAATCATCTGCATACAGACACACAGGCTTTTTTACAAGCAAGTGGGAAATCATTTGTAAAATTCAAGGTCCAAGTGAAGAGCCCTGTGGAACCCCACACTGTATATGTCTGCATTTGAGAGGCTTCCGTTAAAGAGAACCTTCTGTGTTCTATTAGTCAGGTAGCTTTCTATTCATGCTAAGGCAGATAGAGAAAAAACATAACACTTGAGTTTTCTTAATAGCAAATTATGATTAATGACATTAATTCATCAATTGCTAAAACACATTTCACAAAACTTACCTCCATTTTCCCAAAACTCTAAACACAACACACTTTTCTAAAGCTACATAAACAAAACCACACCTTCTCTCTTCAAAACTCAAACTTTCACACCAAAACAGCTGCTCAAAGCCTGCAAAAATGTAAACACTATATGCATCACTACAGTCTACAACAAAACAACTGAAAACACAATGTTCAGTGTGTGAGAATGTTCTTTTTTTTCACAACTGCCAAAGCACATTTTTAGAAACCTTACAGTATCTGTTCTCAGAATATATCACTGTAGAGTATTGGGCATTCATAGATTTGTGTGTTTCATATGAACAGTATGTAAATCTACAGAAAATACAGTATGTACTGTATGTTACGGTACATGTGGGAATACGGTACATGTGGGAAAACTAGGGTTAGGGTTAGGTGCTAGGGTGACTTGGTACATGCTGGCATGTCTAACCCCAACCCTAACCTTAACCCTAACCATAACCCTAACCCTACCCCTAATCCTAACCCTAACCTTAACCCTAGCATTTTCCCCCCCCCAAAACCTAACAAACCCCCCCCCCCCCCCCCTCTAGTCAGTTATAATTCGTTGGATTACCCAAAACACACCAGAGTAATAACAGAGGATGGCCAATGCAATCCCTCCTTTTCTGAGGTGGGTCAGACTAAAAAGGTCTGAAACATTTCAGAGAATCAGGCTCCAAAAACACTAAACCTAACCTTAACCCTAGCACCCTAGCACCTAACCCTAACCCTAGTTTTCCCACATGTATCCTACTGTATTCCCACATGTACCGTAACATGTACACTACTGTACTGTATCACAACTCAATGCAAACACTACAGAAGATCCATAACACACAACAATACTCACTGAAAACAATGTTCAAGGTGTGATGTTTTTTTTATGTATTTATGGAACTATACCACACACACACACACACACACACACACACACACACACACACACACCACAATAATTTGCAACAAGTGTCTTACATTTTGAGTTGTTATGTTTAATGAATGAAGCCAGGTGCCGCTGTTGTGCCTTCTTGATGGTGGCTGCTGTGTTGTTCTTCCAGGACAGGTCATCCTGTATGTGCACCCCCAGGAATCGGAGGGCTGAGACTCTCTCCACGCTCTCTCCGTCGATGAGCAGGGGCTGGACCTCAGACTTTTTGCTCCTGAAGTCCACGATGATTTCCTGGGTCTTTGACTTGTTCAGCAGCAGGTTGTTAACCTTGCACAGCTTGCTCAGTTGCTCTACCTCATCCCTGTACGCCGCCTCGTCCCCCCCTGAGATGCAGCCCACCACGGTGGTGTCGTCTGCAAACTTTACGATGGAGTTGCTGGGGTGGACGGGGGTGAAGTCGTAGGTGTAGAGGTTGTAGAGGATGGGGCTTAGCACGCAGCCCTGGGGGGACCCAGTGCTGAGTCTGAGGGCTGTGGAGGTGTGGGAGCCCACCCGCTCCCTCTGGGGGCGGTCGGTCAGGAAGTCCTTGATCCATGCACATATAGAGTGTGATAGTCCCAGGTCTAGTAGTTTGGTCACTAGCCTGTCTGGAAGGATGGTGTTGAAGGCAGAGCTGAAGTCCACAAAGAGCAGTCTCGCGTAGCTGTTTCCCCTCTCCAGGTGGGATAGAGTGGCGTGGAGAGTCGTCGCGATGGCGTCCTCTGTGGACCTGTGGGCTCTGTAGGCGAACTGGTATGGATCCAGGTTGGGCGGGAGGCGTGTGAGTATGTGGGCCCGGACTAGTTTCTCAAAGCACTTCATGATGATTGGTGTGAGTGCCACCGGGCGGTAGTCGTTTAGGCAGCTCACCGTGCTTTTCTTCGGGACTGGGATGATAGTTGAGGTTTTCAGGCAGGGTGGGATGGTGGCCTGGGACAGGGACTGGTTGAAGATGTTGGTGAAAACCCCGGCCAGCTGGTCGGCGCAGTCCCTCAGCACCCGTCCCAGGACGCCATCCGGCCCCGAGGCTTTCCTGGGGTCCACCGCCTTCAGCACGCGTCTCACTTCATGCTCTGTGAGGGTGAGGCTGCTGAGAGCTGGAGAGAGTGGTGTTGTTGGTGTGTTGTGGTTACCTCCGTTCGCCCCTCGTCGAACCGGGCGTAGAAGGAGTTCAGCTTTTCCGCCAGCAGGGGGTCGTCCTCTGCGGCTGTGAGCCTGTTGGCTCTGAAGTTTGTCATGTGCTGAACCCCCTGCCACATCCGCCTGGAGTCGTTGCTCAGGAAGCATTCCTCAATCTTCTCTCTGTGGTCTGCCTTGGCCTCCCGGATGCCGCGCTTTAGGTTAGCCCTGGTGGTGCTGTACAGCAGTGTGCCCTTCCCTGCGAAGAAGGCGTTGTCCCTCTCATTGATCAGTTTTTGGACCTTCCCAGTCATCCATGGCTTCGTGTTGGGGTAGACCCGGACCCGTTTGTCCACGGTGACTGAGTTGGTGCAGTTCACTATGTGGTTCAGAACCGACGACGTGAACTGTTCCAGGTCCTCATGCTCATATTCCTGCCATGAGGTGTCATTTAGGCAGATCTGCAGTGGAGCGGACCCTTCTGGCCAGGTTCTGACAGTCTTAGTGGTGATGGGAGCACTTTTCCTCATGGTAGTGTAGGCTGGGATCAGGAGGATTGACACATGGTCAGACATGCCTAGATGAGCTAGCGGTCTAGCCTTGTAAGCACGCTTGATGTTGGTGTATACCTTATCCAGTGTTTTTTCTTAAACACAACAACAACAACAACAGGGAAAGCCATCCATGGTGGACTGTCTCACAATATATATATTTTGATATTATATTTTGATATTATTTGATATTATGTTGTATTCTAGTACTTTGAACTCCATACTACATTATGGTGAATAAACATTTTAAGAAAACAAAAGAGAAAGTACTTATTTTTATGTTTTTGTGGTGGGTAGTTTGCTAGCGAAACAACGTCACGTTGACGTACCGTTAACAACAACGTCACGTTGACGTACCGTTAAAGTCAACGTCACGTCGATCCTGTGGTTTGAAGCCTTTCACTTTTTTTGACATGATACATTAAAATGCTCATAACTTTTTAAAATAAAGGGCTATCTCAGTCATTCAACCAGTTATGAATAGCTGAGAACTTCTAATTTATGGAAATATAAAAAATGAAAATGTCAAAATGCCACCATGTGAAGGGTTTTCCCAGGCCGCCACACATATATATAGTAGGCTATATACACTGCAAGGGACTACAGATGAAAATTAGCCTTCTGTTCTGGCTAAATCTGGCGTATTTACATAAAATGCATTGTCCCTTTACAAATAAACGAAATAAACTAAACTACAATATAACTTAGACACGTTGTCTTTAAATGGGTCATTTACAAAGGGAGGCCCAGTATTACTAAACTGTTCCTAATATTACTATATTATATATATATATATATACAGTACCGTTCAAAAGTTTGGGGTCACCCAGACAATTTCATTTTCCACATTAACAATGTATAGAGTGTATTTCTGATTAATTTAATGTTATCTTCATTGAAAAAAACAGTGCTTTTCTTTCAAATATAAGGACATTTCTAAGTGACCCCAAACTTTTGAACGGTAGTGTATATATAATAATATATATTATATTATAATACTATACTATAGTATTACTATACTGTTCCTAATCAAATGTTATATCAACGTTTCAATAAACATTTGAGCTTTTATTGTGACGTTTCCTCCAAAGCGGAAGTTGTTGTAGTAACTACTTCCTGGTCGTGAGGAAGTTGAGCAGCTCGATCATAACAAGGTGAATATCGCATGAGCGCAGGTAAGAAACATGAGCGTCTCTGTAATGCAGCTGTTTCATTCACCTGAAATGTCCGTGATGCTCTAAGTTACATAGCTGCTGTGTGCTGAAGTTGATATGGATGAAATGAACCGCTATGTGAAAGTGTCCGTGTAGGTTCTCTGGTGGAAGTTGCGCGTTCATTCCGTTTGTTGACAGTAAATAAACCTCCTCAGTCTGGACTACTAGGAGAATGACTACAGTTACATGACTGGAGGCTTCACATAGTTACAAGATTGACTTTACACTGGACGAAGACTAACAAGACTGTTATGAGATTGTATTTTTCTGTAGGCCTACTCAGTGTTTCCTCCAGGATTCTTCACATTAGTGGCGGAGTGTTCTTTTTTCGCGCGCGTAGCGTATGCAACACGCACTGGCGCTCAATACAAAGACGTAATTTCACCGAAAAATAGAGGGTAGCAACATTTAAAAAAATATGTGCCCTGTTTACCCGTACCTCCGCCGTTCTGTTCGTGGTGATTTGGGAGGCAATAGATTATTTTTGCCCCGCGCATATTGCCCTGTAATTAGACCACGCGACCACAGCTCCGTTGTGTCTCTTATTGTCCCTGAATTTTAGCTGCATGTTTTTCCAGCATGTAAATCCTGGGAAAAAAAAAAAAAAAAAAAATCTTTCCCCCTGCCAAATACTGTGTCGTTTGTGACATTTACCAACGTTTATGCTATCAATAGTTCGAAGCTAGCGTTAGATGCGAGGCTGCTCGGGAACATTATTTGTTTCACAAAATAGCCTGATTTAGTTGACCATGAACATCAGAGACTAGACTACATTAATACGAATGTTCATTTAAAATACTCTATAGTGAACACTGGTATAAGAACATGAACCAGAGAACAGCAGTAAATGCAAGAACCCAAGGTCGTCGCTGATGATGTTGCATTTTCGATTAGGATACGCTTACGGGATTAAAGGGACGGGCGACGGGCTAAGAGAGAGGGAAGGGATTTCCAGAAATCCAAATGTCCCGCTAAATTCGGACCAATCACAAAACTGTTTTGCAAGCGCGGTTAATTGCAACATTGTAACATATTGTAACTTACTACATCCTAAATCGGAACGAAATGTATGTCTGAAAGCGGCCTAAACTAGCTTCAATCTGATTTTTTCTGTTCTCTGGTCATAAAGTGGACTGAATCAATTAGTGGCGGAGAAAATGTATTCGTGGCAGCCCGCCACGAATAAATGCATATAGAGGAAACACTGCCTACTGATTGTATCCCTTTCTAACTAATGTCATTTCAGAGTGTTTATTTAAATCTTGCAAGAGGAGCTTCTGTACAGTCAACATGGTGCCGCATCAATATGCCGACGGACCATTGTGCCGACAGCCCTCCCTGCATGTGAATGCTCTCCGCTTCTCTGTCTAGGTGCATGTGGGAAAACTAGGGTTGGGGTTAGGTGCTACGTCGACTTGGTACATGCTGGCATGTCTAACCCTAACCCTAATCCTACCCCTAACCCCAACCCTACCCCTAACCCCAACCCTAACCTTAACCGTAGCACCCTAGCACCTAACCCTAACCCTAGTTTTCCCACATGTACCGTCTTGTCAGCTCTCGCAGAAATCCGCTAATAAACTGTCGGCATCGTGGTCCGTCGGCACAGCGGGTGGGCCCCAGTCAACATAGGGTTCCAAAGTAGGGGTGGGCATCAATGATCGACGATCGATAATTGATCGATAAGGATCTTGGTCACCAGATTGCGTTCGTCTCTCACCCCTGAACATGTTAACATGATCATCTTTGAACAAGAACAAGAAGGCCTGCCGCCTACAGTCTCTCGCTGGAGTTTACATTTAATCAAATCAAATCAAATTTTATTATATTTAAGTTAAGCTGGACGCTCTTAAGGACACTAACGTTTTCAGTCATCCTCCTATTTGTGAGTAACTGTTTTTTTACTGCTCCTATGGTGAGTTACTTATTTTCTATATTTTTATTTATAACGTAAAATGGGTTTTAAAGTTAAACAATTTAGGCTACTCACTGCCTTGTTTAAGAGGATTGTTATCTGACTGTAGTGTCTAGTTTGAAAGTGAATGAATGAATGTGTGCAATGGCAACACAAATAAAGTTTTTTCCCCAAGGATTTTTTTGTTTGTTTTAATGGAAAACGTTTTTATTTATTTTTTCCAATATTTAAAAAAAATAAATAAATAATGAAAAAAAAAGCTTATCGATTAATCGATAATTGATCGTTAATTCTTGCGATTATCGAAAAAGAAATTTTGATAGTTTGCCCAGCCCTATTCCAAAGTACAAAGCCCACCTCTCTATGGGGTTGGTTCTTCTTATAGTTTCAACATTCAGTTCTTGTACAACATCACGTGGGTACAGATAACACAGAGCATAACTATTTCACTTTAGCCTTGGAGAGAAGGGAGTGAGAGTCTCTCTTTATCTAGCACCTGCACTTTTAGTCACATACCATTCTTGTTATTCATCCAGTCTTCAGTGAATGATAAGATCATCATTATTGTATAAAAGACATGTTTCTCCCCCGCCAGCTGGTCAGCGCAGTCTGCCAGCACGCGTCCCGCCACACCGTCTGGCTGCTTTGGCCCGTTTTTCAAAATCTGTCAGTTATTTACAACTGACTGCATGTTATAAGAGTGTAATAACAGTGTAATAATAAGAAAAACACAAAATCGGAATTAGATTTTACATGTTTTTAGTCAAATAGATACTGTGATTGCACATAGACAACATATTTATCATGTTCAATTTGAAAGTATAATGGCGCTTTTCCATTTCTCGGCCCGGGTCAGCACGGCACGGTACGGCACGGTTCTTTAGCTACCCTTCACGAGCAGGAACTACAGGGCCGAAAGGTACCTTTTTGCCAGGCTGCGTGTGACGTGTGACGCTGCACACCGTTGATTGGTCAATGGAAATCGTCATCCCATGTTCATAGATTTCTTCGCTAACCGCCATCTTTAAATACCACAACAGATTTCGCTCTAGGAAAATGTCACTTACTGTTTCTGTAATAACCTATTAATAAAGATTAGAAAAGTTATGCTAACCATCGTATTATCTTAGTTTAATGTAATTTCAATGCATCATAGAACTTTTATTTACAACAAGTGTTAAAGGAGCACAGTCTAATACTGAGCTACTGAGATGCTAACCCGCGGACTCTGGTTGACACGCCGTGCGTTCTAGTTTGATGTGTGCTGTTGGTTATACACGATCCGTAGTCATTGGTTTGCTGCATAATAAACCTTTATTGCGTTCCTGATTGCCATCTATGGCTTAATCACTGATACAAAACAATAATAATCACAAACTCAGCGCCCTTGCGGTCAAACCTATTTGCCCTTCCGGGGTCAACACCTGACGATAACAACAAATGTACTACCTTATAAAGACCTGCCTCAGGTATTGTGACAGCGCCACCCCATGCCCACACAGTGAATTACAACACATATGACAGGACCATATCTGGCTCTTGCAACAAGCATAACAAAAAAATCGCTATTATGGCGATGTGCTGTGCCTATGCTGTTCCTCAGTCCAGCGGCAGTCAAATGCCGGTAGATTCGTGTCTTGCTCCCTTTAAGGCGTTTCCCTGGTTGCGAGATCTAAACTATTAGAACTGAAAGCGGCAGGTAACAGGCACGTAACATCCATATGCTGTATATATAAATATACAGTATATCTCAAAAGTGAGTACACCCTTTAGATTTTTACAAATATTCTGTTATATCCTTTCAGGGGATAACATTATCCTACTGAAACTTTGATATAACTTAAAGTAGTCAGTGTGCTGCATGAATAACAGTATAGATTTATTGTCCTTTGAAAATTACTCAGTACACAGCTGTTAATGTCTAAACAGCTGGCAACAAAAGTGAGTACACCCCATAGTGAACATGTCCTAATTGTGCCCAATGATGTTGTTTTCCCGCCCTGGTGTCATGTGACTTGTTAGTGTTACAAGGATTCAGGTCTAAATGATAAGCAGGGCTGTTAAATTTGGTGTTTTGGGCACAATTCTCTCTGAATGCTGGACAACATGGCACCTCATGGCAAGGAACTCTCTGAGTGGCTGGAAAAAATTATTATTGCGCTTCACTAAGATGGCCTTGGCTATAAGAAGATTGCCAACACCCTGAAAATGAGTTGCAGCACAGTGGCTAAGATCATACAGCGGTTTTCCAGGACAGGTTCCACTCGGAACAGGCCTCGCCAGGGTCGACCAAAGAAGTTGAGTCCACGTGCTCAGCGTCATATCCAGAGGTTGGTTTCCAAAAATAGACGTGCGAGTGCTTCCAGCATTGCTGCAGAGGTTGCAGAAGTGGGAAGTCAGCCTGTCAGTGCCCAGTGCTCAAATCGGTTTGTATGGCCGTCGCCCCAGACAGAAGCCTCTTCTGAAACCGATGCATAAGAAAGCCCGCAAACAGTTTGCTGAAGACAATGAATCCAAGAACATGAGTTACTGGAACCATGTCCTGTGGTCTGGATAAAGCAACAAGCCTTCATTGTCTTGACACATGTAACTGCATCAGAAAAAGCCATATATGCCTATATTTATACATACATATTATATTTATGTATTTTACTATTTTATGCCCCATTTTCTGGTCACACATCAAATGATATAGCAACATACTTGATGTGTGTGTGTTTTATCCTAGTAACAGTGAGTGTGTTCATGTCCTCCCTGTTAGGTTGTTGGTAGAGTTACTCCCAGGCTGGTTAGAATGACAGGTGGAGGGAGTAGAGAGTTTAGTGTCTGGTTAGAAGGGTTAGGTGTCTGGTTAGAAGGGTTAGGTGTCTGGTTAGAAGGGTTAGGTGTCTGGTTAGAAGGGTTAGGTGTCTGGTTAGAAGGGTTAGGTGTCTGGTTAGAAGGGTTAGGTGTCTGGTTAGAAGGGTTAAGTGTCTGGTTAGAAGGGTTAAGTGTCTGGTTAGGGGGCGTTCACACTTGACGTCTTTTTTTAGAAAAAAGCGCCGCCTTCAGCGCCTTTTCACCGTCTTTTTACATACAACCCATGGGAAAAAAGCGCAGCCACCGTCTTTTTCCCAGAATGCATTTCGCACCGGCTAGCAGCGGGCAATTTAAATCGTCCATTTTAACTTCCATTGGCTAAAAGCTGTAATTTTGGCAATACAAGTGTTAACATGTCATTTTATGAATTTTTTATATGTTTTCAGGTGTGAAAGTAACCATATACATTCCCAAAATGTGTCCAGTTTATCAAAATAACCTGTTTATATATCTGATCTGACGTTTTTTTCGTCTTCTGTTCGCTAGCTGCGTTCGTAAATTCGCCCTGGAAATCTGATCAGCACTCATGGAATGCCTCTTGTCCAATCAAATTACCTGGTCCCTTTATGACGTTGAACCCAGTGTGCGCTCCGGCGCTCTCAGAGCGAATTTACGAGCGCACCCTGCGTTGCTTATATACCTTCAATGCGGAGAAACTTCGTAACATAATTATAAGTTGTAAAATTATTTGGGGGGCCAATATCTTTAGCTAGCTAAAGTAACTAGTTTACTTTATTGTTGTCTTAACAGTTGGTAAAAGAACAAGATTAAAACAAAAATATCAGCAATAACATTGTGCTCTGCAGCAAGCACAATTACAACCCAACTGAAGCCACAATACTGGGACCATTCGTGACTGACAGTCAGTCAAATACTAGGTGAATATGTAATAAACTTGGATTTCATGCATTTCAAGTGGCATCTTTGTAATCATTACGATGTAGTCATGTCTAAGAGGCAGACAAGGCTTCCCTTTAACTCCCAGAGGCTACGACTATGCTATGTCCTGTGCCTATGCTGTTCCTCAGTCGAGCGCGCTTCGTCATCCCCCTTCTAAAACCCCTTTCCATCCCTTATGTCATTTTATCAATGAACATTGTAATACTATTACTGTTATTTCAACATTCAAGCCTCTTTCACACACAGAGATTGTATGAGCCCCGCGTCAGTCAGCCTTTCCGTAGAAATACATCGCTCCGTTATATATATAACGTTACATGTTTTAAGGCTGATCTGTGCATGATAGTGCTGCATTATGTTGATCTATTTATATCGATCTATTCTTGTCAATTCCTTATTACCAGTGGAAAGGGGGAAGGCTAAAACACTTTGCATGGAATAGATAGGACTTTCCGTTCAATGGAGGAAGCATGATACTCGCGAGTTCATCTCGCTTTCCCCCCGTTGATGTATTAAACAATCTAAGCAATCTAATCAGAGCAGTTGTTATTATGTAATATTATTGATGGATGTGCCATTTTTGATGGAGAGCAGTGAGCGGATGACTGGATGTGAGCATGTATTTGACTAATGCCGATAGATTCGTGTCTAGAAAGGATTTTACAGCGTTCCTTCAAACTATCGTAATTCATGAACTATATGCCCAATCTAAAAAAATTAAACAGTTTCTGAAAGCAGAGAAGTTGCACTTTTTTTACGGATATGTAATAAACTTGGATTTCATGCATTTCAAGTGGCATCTTTGTAATCATTACGATGTAGTCATGTCTAAGAGGCAGACCAGGCTTCCCTTTTACTCCCAGAGGCTACGACTATTACCAAGTCTATCGCTGGGTATATTTACAAGGTGTGTTGTGTTGAACTGGGTATATTTGCAACAGTGTTGCGGAAAATGAAGATTTCTGCCGAATGCTGCTAACACTGGAACCACGTTATGAAACACCAGTAGCAATCACGAGTTCATTCTACAACATTCTACAACATGTGCTACATTGTGCTACATCTTGATGGGTCTGGCGTCTTGGAGTTCTTCTTAGTTCTTGTGTTCTTCGCAGTCACTGGATCTGTATCCAATACATTTACATCCCACATTCCCAACTAATTCAGTTGAGGTGTGGTCTTGTGAGTTATTATTTAAAGAACAAATGAACTATACAAATGTACAATACATATAATATTATGTTTATTGTTATTTTATAAATAAAATTAACAATTAACAAATTAACATACAAAACATGTATACATACAAAACATATACAAAAGGCAAGGCAAGGCAAGTTTATTTGTATAGCACATTTCATACAACAGGGGCAATTCAAAGTGCTTTACATGCATTATTTAAAAATACAGCAAGAGGAGCATAAGAAAATAAAAATTACAATGAATAAAAGCAAATATAAGAAATAAATAGATAAAACATTTAAAAAGACAATAGTTAATGGAAAAAAGACATTGAAGTGTTTGTGTTTAATCATAACTGGTGCAAAACATGAAGGTTTTTAGCTTAGATTTAAATATTTTAAGGGTTTGGGCCTGTTTGATTTCTTCAGGGAGTTTGTTCCAGGAGCATGCAGCAGCGTGACTGAAAGCTGCTGCACCGTGTTTTGTTTTTACTCTTGGAATTATTAGCTGATTTGTCTCAGCTGACCTTAGGGACCTTGCGGGAATATAGGGTGGGAGGAGATCTGATATGTATTTTGGTCCAAGACCATTTTGTGATTCGTATGTAATTAGGAGGATTTTGAATTCAATTCTCTGAGAGACTGGTAGCCAGTGCAGGGATCTCAGGATTGGTGTAATGTGTTCAAATGTCTTTGTTTTTGTTAGGACCCTAGCAGCGGCGTTTTGGATGAGCTCCAATTTACGAACAGCTCCTTTAGATAGGCCTGTTAGTAGACCATTACAATAATCAAGTCTACTCGAAACAAATGCATGGATGAGTTTTTCAAGGTCTTGCTTGGACATGAAACCTCTCATTCTTGTTATGTTTTTCAGGTGATAGTAGGCTGATTTAGTTATTGAGTTTATGTGGCTGTTGAAGTTTAGATCGGAGTCTAGAATTACACCAAGATTTCTGACCTGTTTTTTACTGTGAAGAGAGAGAGAATCAAGTTTTGCACTGACTTTCGATCTTTTGTCAGGTGCACCGAATACAATTATCTCTGTTTTGTCCTTGTTTAGTTGGAGGAAGTTTTGTGTCATCCAGGCGTTTATTTGCTCAATGCAATTACAGAGATTGTCAATGGGACTATAGTAGAGATGCTCCGATCAGGGTTTTTGGTGCCGATCACCGATCACTGGAATCAGTGATCTGCCGATCCGATATCACCGATCACCGATCACAGCGTCGAAAATGGCAATTGAAGCATTCTATTTATTGTGTAGCATTATTTATGTTTTTAATTATTCTTAACACCATTGACATTGTATATTAAGTATTTAAATGAAATTAGGAGATGAGAAAGTATCATGAATTGACGACCATCTGTTTTATTGAATTCACAACCACCTGTAGCTTACTTCAGGAAAAACAAATAAAATGTGAAAATAAAAATCATAATAAATAAAATGTACACTGTCACATCAAATGTGCAACATTCCACTCGAATGAGAGGAACTAGGGGCTCTTAGAGAACTTGGAGCTTATACTGTAGCTTTCCTGAGGAACAATAAACATACCCAAACTAAACTGCAACATAAACAGGCTATAGCCAAATATAAAATACTGTTTCAAGTCAGTCAGTTTCAAGTCATATTTAGGAGGAGATAAGACAGCAAGTCAGCAATAATCAATAAAACAAAAAAACAAAACATTGCACCTAAGGAGATTTCAGACTCAAACCTTACTTCTGATTAAGCAGCATCACTGGCAGATTAGCCTTGAGAAATACAAGTATCTCAGCGTTTTTGGCACTCAGCCTGTTCCTCTTATCATCTAAAATATGTCCTGCTGCTGAAAAGTCGCTCGCTATCTACACTTGTGCAAGGTGCACAGAGGAAGACCTAAAACTCACGCGCTAATAGTTGTTGCTATGGGCCAAGTGACTTCCTGCTCGCGGGGTCACATGACGTCGCTGCACACTACCTACACTACGCTCGTGAAGTCGCGCTGGAACTCTGACCAGCACTCGTGGAACGCCTCTCGTCCAATCAAAGCACTCGGTCCCTTTATGACGTCGAGCCCAGTGTGCGCTTCGGCGCTCTCTGAGCGAATCGACGAACGCAGCAAATGCCGTATGATATTCGTGGTATTGAAAGACCTTGCGTGCGTTCCTCCCCGAGGTATTTCTTTTGAGCAGACATTACAAACGGCATATTTGTTGTCTCTTTCCGACACTGTGTAATATTTCCAGACTGGCGACGCCATTTTGTAAACTGATCGGTCGTGTTTGATCGGCCGTTTTGAGAACTCCGATCAAAACCGATCAAGGCCATATCGGCCGATACCGATCGGCGCCGATCAGATCGGAGCATCACTAGACTATAGTCGTTCGGTGAGAGGGCTATGTAGATTTGAGTGTCATCCGCATAGTTGTGGTAGGCAATTTTGTTCTTTTTTATGATGTGTCCCAATGGAAGCATGTAGAGATTGAATAGAAGGGGGCCAAGGATTGACCCTTGGGGAACCCCACATGTCATTTTAATTTGGTCAGATACAAAGTTGCCAATGGAGACATAGTAGCTTCTGTCCTGTAGGTAGGATCTAAACCAGTTTAGGGCAGTGCCCGAAAGTCCTACCCAGGTTTTTAGTCTATCTATTAGAATGTCATGGGCTACAGTGTCAAAGGCAGCACTAAGATCTAGTAGTACCAAAACTGAGATTTTTCCGGAGTCTGTGTTTACGCGAATGTCATTAAGGACCTTAATAAGGGCCGTTTCAGTTAGGGATGCTCCGATCTGGATTTTTGGGGCCGATACCGATCACCGATTTTTTTCCTCAAGATCAACCGATACCGATACCGATACCGATTTTAAAAAAAATACATAACTGTAGGCCTACTGACTGGATAGCCTACATATTTTTTGCTTTTTAGACAAAAGTTTTGATCCATTAGGCACCAAGCAAACGCAGACCCATTTTTATGGCATAGTAAAAGTCTGGCCTATCACCCAGTTAGGGCCTGAAGCCCAAGTCAGTGATATGGCTGTATAAAAGACATCATAAACGTGGCCTTCATGGTTTACATACTGTTACGTCCTCCTATGTTTTCTGTTCAGTTATCTGTCTTCCCCAGGAAAAACAAAAAAAAAAAAAAAAGATCGGTTTTTGCGATCGGCCATTTTTGCCGATCACCGATCGAGTCATTTGGAGTGAAATCGGCCGATTTAAATCGGTGGCCGATAAATCGGAGCATCCCTAGTTTCAGTGCTATGTAGGGGGCGAAAGCCTGATTGAAAGTCATCAAAGAGATCATTTAGGGTCAAATAATTGCTAAGTTGTTCGTGGGCAACCATTTCAATAATTTTTCCTGTACAGGGAAGGTTTGATATGGGTCTGTAGTTGTTTAGTACAAATGGGTCTAGGCCGTTCTTTTTTAGTAGAGGCTTAATAACTGCAGTTTTCAGGGCTTCAGGGAAGATTCCTGATGAAAGGGAGGTGTTAATTATTTGTATTAGTTCACCTGCCATGCAGCTAAATATGTTTTTTAAAAAGCTTGTTGGCAGGACATCAAGGGCACAGGTGGATGGTTTAAGACGTGACATGATTTTATCTAGGGTCTTGTAATCAATGGTGTTAAATTGTGACATGGTTGTTATGTCCGCCCTATTTGGGGTTGTTAATGGGGACATGTTTTTCATGCCTGACACAGAAGACCTAATGCCTTGTCTAATGGTTTCTATTTTATTGTTAAAAAAGGATGCAAGCTCATTGCATTTACTAGTTGAGTGAAATTCCTGAGCAATGGTTGTTGGGGGATTTGTTAGTCTGTCAACAGTTCTGAAAAGGATGCGGGCATTATTGATGTTATTGTTTATGATCTTAGAGAAAAATGATTGCCTGGCACTTCTTATTTCTAAGTTATAGTTCTGAAGATTCTCTTTATAGATATCATAGTGGACTTGAAGGTTTGTTTTTCTCCATCTGCGCTCTGCTTTACGACGTTCTCTTTTTTGGGTCTTTACGGATGGGGCAGTTCTCCAGGGAGCTTTTTGCTTACCAGAGATGCATTTGGATCTAATGGGTGCAATATCATCAATGGTTTTTGTGATTTTTAAGTTGAAATCGTGTAGAAGGTCATTTACTGAGGTTGGAATAGAAGTTTTTTTTTTGGGGGGGGGGGGGGGGGGGGGCTAGGGAAAAGGCCTGTGTGAACAGTGCACTGGTCTTTTCATTGATATATCGTTTTGAAATAGTTTTAGACATAGTTTGAATAACAGGAAAGATAGATACGTCAAAGAATATGCAACAGTGGTCAGACAGGGCAATGTCAGTTACAACAACATTTGAAATATCTAGGCCTTTGGTGATGATAAGGTCCAGAGTGTGACCTCGATTATGAGTAGGGAGGTTCACATGTTGTTGAAGTTCAAAAACATCTAACAGAACAGAGTTCTTTGGCTTTGTTGTCCTCTGAGTTATCTACATGAATATTGAAATCACCAGCAATGATCAGACCATTAAATTCAGTAGTAATGATGGAGAGAAGCTCTGTAAGTTCATTAAAGAAGCTAGTAGAGTATTGGGGTGGTCTGTATTAGGGCTGTCCCAAACGACTATTTTTCTAACGATTAATCTATCGATTATTTTCCCGGTTAGTCTAGCGACTAATTTAACGATTAGTCTAACGATTATTTTTTTGCTGTTCGATTCATGTATCACTTAATTTTCCCAAAATAAATGTCAAAAACTTCTCTTATCAACATTTCAGTATTTTATTCAATTATTCTTGCACTGCAGGGCAATATTCCACACAACAAAAAATATCCTCTCTTTCTTACAGTCCAACATAAAATATAATATTATAAAATATAAAAGTTAACTTCAAGTCCTTGTATTATGAGTAGGGGTGTAAATCACCAGCTTCATCACGATACGATATTATATCGATTTGTTTGTATGACGATACAATGTTTGACGATATCACAATGTCAGTCACGATACGATTTCGATTCGATACGATTCAAGATCGATATGACGATATGATCGATATGACGCGATATCATATGCCAATCTAACACAATTATCAATTGTAATAAGTGGTAATTAACATACAGCTCATTAACATACACACACACACACAGGTTCAGAGAGACATCCAGTCACACACACACACGTCCACACACGTGTCACACACGTCCAGCAGGTCTGATATTGGTCTGACTGGATTCGCCTCGAAGAGTAGATGTAAAAAAATATCTTTGGTGTCCAAAACGGTCAATGTATTCGCCCATTAGACTCCCGTTAGACGCACTCTCATTAGACGCACTCACACAAGCCGAACATTTCCGAAGATCACCGGAGATTGCCGAACGCGAGAGGAGGAGGAGCCGAGAAGTGGAGCCGAGCCAGAGTAGACAGTCACACACGGTGAATGCGAACTCATTGCGAACGCGAGTATGTTCACTTCCCTGGTTCAGAGAGATGTTCCAAAATATATATTAAAAGGGATAGACTTACTGTCTCTCATCAAAAAAGAAAAACATTCGTATCTTTTTCAAGTCTCTCTCTCTCTCTGCGCGCATAAGATGACGATATAGATCGATGTTTTTACATTGCGTCGATGTAATCAGATCGTTAGTCAATGAATCGATGCATCGATGTGAATCGATGTATCGTTACACCCCTAATTATGAGGGGACCCGTTTTCCAACAAATGCTGTAGCTCAGCTCTTTCTGCAACACTCCAACAAAACCATTCTCTCTCCCACTCCAAATAGAACAAACAAATATCGCAGTATGAATTCAAATCAAATCAAATGATTGACATGACAAATTATTTTTGCTAAATATAATCTCTATATGTGTGAGATAAATGGCCTAACAGTGAAGTCTGGTGCCACTACAGCCTGATGGCAGGCCTTCTTGAACATAAACACATCAAATAAATGCTGCTTGATCCACGTCTCTAACAACATCTACTTTCAAAACATATAATAGCTGTTAATGTTATGACTTGTATTGACACATAGTTAGCTGGCTACTGCAGGTCTGCGCTGTCAGTGACAGGTTGGGTCAGACTCGGGGAGGCAAGCTGCTATCAATGTGCTACAAAATGCTAGTATCAAAGTACACTTTGATCATCTCACGGAAGCCTTGACCCTCCACAATAGCAACAGGTCTCATGTCCTTGACGATCATCTGTAAGATGCAGTTAGAAAGCTGAGCAGCCATCTGGGGTGTGCATGGAGTTGTGTTCTTTTTGTGGAAAAAGTCCTCCACACTGCTTTGCCTCCTGAAAATAAAAAAAGCACACATTTCTTATCATGTGTAGGCCCCTTAATTTCCACCTCACTGCTATGTTTAGCCAACATGGCCATTTAGAAGTCTGTCCATCACCACAACACATAGCTAGCTAGTAGCTACATGGCTAGCTAACGTTACTCTCGCTGCTATGTTATGATTAGCTAAATTGATGCTAACGTAGCATGCGAGCTACGAGCTAGATAACGTACAGTAGGTGCGAGCACCACAATAACAATAGGCTAGTAAGGCTACCGTAGCTAGCCAGCTACATAGCTAACGTTACTAACACCAGAAGACAAGACATACAAACTGTGGTGAGCTACATTGCTTGTGTAACATTAGCTAGTAGCTATCCATTTTTCACTGATACACGGCCGGAAAAGTGAACAGAAATACAACGGTGACTTACGGTGCTATCTTGCGGCTGTCTTCACAAAGAGCTCCAGGATGCTTTCGCTTGAGGTGCTCGTTCATTGCAGTCGTACTGCTGTGATAGGCCATTTCATTTTTGCACAGTTTACAGACCACCACATTGCCATTGGTTTCTTTTTTTGTAAAGTACTCCCATACTTTGGACGATCGTGGGCAAAGTCTTTTAGCCGCCGGCTCTGCCTCCGTGTTTGCACTGGTCGCAGCCATTTTGTTTATTTACGACTAACCGACTCATATTACGCAAACCGACGTATTGACGTAGTCGATGACGTCGACTAATCGTAACAGCCCTAGTCTGTATACAATTATAAAAATAATTTGAGTGGAACATTTAAAAACAACTGAAAGATATTCAAATGATAAAAATTCCCTGAAGGATTTCTGTTTGCAGTTAAAACTGTCTCGGAAGAAAGAGGCGATTCCACCACCTTTTTTGTGGGATCTAACGACATCTAAGGTTCTAAAATTGGGGGGTGCTGACTCAATAAGAATTGGTGTCTTGTTATCTTTATCTAACCAGGTCTCAGTGATAAATAAGAAATCTAGTTCATAGGAGCTAATCAAGTCGTTGATTAAGAGAGAATTATTAGCTAAGGATCTGGCATTGAAAAGTGCTAGCTTGAGTGGTTTTGTGTTTGGTCTCTGTGTGTGCTGTGTGTGGAAGGGTACAGAAATTAAATTTGAGGGGTGTATAAAGCATTCAGACTTGCAATTAACTGTTCTGTTACTGATATGAACAGGGATAGCAAGAGTTGAGAGTCCCAGCTTTATATCAGGAATGTCAATGGTATCAACTCTATGGAAGCAGGGACTGTTAGAGCATCAACTGATTCTGGGTGTCATCCGGGGGATGGGGATGGGTGTTGTGTAGATAGCATCCTGTGGCGGGGTAGGGCGATGGGTATTGTTGATGAGGCTGGCATTGTTGATGAGGCTGGCGTCACAGGGAGTGTGGGGCCAGGTGTTGTAGAATGGAGAGTTGCCTGAGATGGAGCAGCTTTCGGGGTGAGCTCTACTCCTGTCTTCACCATTTTCTCTAACTTAGCTGAGAAAGGCAGGAACGGCGTGAGTTGGAGGAAGGAGAGCTCAGTGGACTCAGTGGATGAGTGTCTCTGGGAGTTGGGGGTAGAGTGGTTTGGGGGGTCGGGGGCAGAGTGGTTTGGGGGGTCGGAGGCAGGGAGGGTGCTTGCATACCAGGCAGCTAAAGGGACAGCCCCTGCCTGCCTACCTGAAGGAAATGGTAACCCCCCAAACCCCTGCCCGCTCACTCCGCTCCTCCACCTCGGCTGGCCGACTGGCCCCACCTCCTCTACACAGCAGTCGGGCTGCCCGATCACGTCTCTTCACAACACTGGCTCCCCGCTGGTGGAATGAGCTCCCCACGGCTGTCAGAACGGCAGAGTCACTACCCATCTTCCGTCGTAGACTGAAGACCCATCTCTTCAAGTTACATCTTAACTGCTCCTCCTGGGACATCTTCTGACCCTCACCACTACGTCTCCTAAAGACACCCGCTTTCCCCTCTTCTGTGTCCCTAAGAACTTCTATTGCCCCCCTTGTACTGTTTCTCAGTTTCTCCAGTAATATATAAAAAAAAAAAAAAGTTTTAGTAGAAAGCGATAATAGGGAGAAGGTTTTTCCTTCTATCAGTGGCCCCGGGCCCGAGCTAGAGTACTCTTCCTGCAACGAATGGTGGACTGCTGATTCACATGCTTAGTATTCAAATGTATTGATTGTAAGTCGCTTTGGAATAAGGCGTCTGCTAAATGCCAAAAATGTAAATGTAAATGGAGGGAGGGTGGGGGGAGAGGAAAGGGGCTGGACCGTCGCCTTAGAAAAAAACTAAAACTGAACCCCCAGTTCAACGAGTTGGCTAATGATTAGTTTTGCCCTGGCGACTGTGGAGCGCAGTTTAGGCAGTTGCGATGGGGAGATTGATAAGTCATCTGCAGCACGCACTTCAGCCAGCTGTGATGAGTTTGGAAGGCCCTTTACTGTAGGCTGTGATGAGTCGCAGGACTGTGGGGAGAGTTTATCCACTGTGAGCAGTTCAGCTGCCTGTGCTGAGTCTGAAGAATCCTGCGCTGTAGGCCTTTCAGTTGGTTCAAGAGCGAGGGAAGGGGGAGCAGAGTTTTTGCAGAGTTTTTGAGGTTGAAGAGTATGTTGTTCATCAAATGGTATTCTCCCGATCTGTTTAAGTGGAGGCCATCTCTTTTGAATAGGTCTCTCTGCCTCCAGAATATGTTCCAGTGGTCAATGAATTTCAGCCTTTTAAGTTGGCACGCACCAGAGAGCCACGTGTTAAGGCTTAGGAGCCGGCTGAATTCCAGGTTACCTCTGTCAACAGTGGGTAGCGGTCCACAGATGAATGTCTCAATCTTAAGCTTGTCAAGTCTATTAAAAAGTTCCATGAAATCACGTCTCAAGTCTACTGAGCCCATTTGACGTGAATCGGTTTGTCCCACATGTAATACAAGACGCTTTGTGTCTGGGTTTTTAGACAGTGTTTCTTCCAAATCTTTTGTTATTTCTGAGACCGTTAGGTTAGGAAGACAGTGGATATGTAATTTTTTACCTCTTACGTTTCTGATCGCCGAGTCTCCAATCAACAAAGTATCTTTTGGAGGTGAAGTCTGTTTCATCCGCTGCATGTCACACAGAGAAGTAGAAGAAGGAGGGGGTGACCTTGAGCTCGTGTCTGCGGGCCGGGGAGTCACCGGGGGGGGCCGGGGAGTCACGTGATTCCCAGGCCTGGGAAATCTTGGCGTGACTCTGATGTTCTTATCTCGGGCCTTGGGAGTCATGCCAGCTCGCTGCTCCGCGGGCCGGTGTCTCAGACTCCTATCTCGGCTCTGTTTAGTCATGCAAGCCCATGGCTCGGGCCTACCTGTTGCTAATGATGCTAACGGTGCTAACGAGGACTTCAGTTGGCTGCTTTTCAGTAGTTTCGGGGGATAATTCATCTGTCCAGTGAATTTTGCAGCTGTCACCTGCCTCGTTAGCTTTGGGAAGTGTGAATTTTGATTTAAATCCTCTTCAAAGGCTTGCGTGGGTGGAGAACCATTAGCGTAGCGATTCTCGAGTGCGGAGAGTCGCCCCTGGAGAGTATATTCCAATAAGTCTACTCTCTTTGAAAGATCCACACAACTTTGACAGATAGCAGGCATGGTAGGAATAACAGCTATATAAACATTTTTTTACAACTATAAAAAAGAAGCAAGAAAAAAGCTGGAAAGCAGTGGTATGAGAGGAGCGAGGGAGAAACACGTCTAATCTACTCAGAAGCAGGAAGAAGAGGACTACATACAAATCTACAAAATATATACAAAACATGGCAAATGTACTATATACATATGTATAGGCAACTGTACAAGGACAATAAAGTCTATTCTATTCTATTCTATACAAATGTACAGTATAATAACAAATTATACACAAATCAGACCAAGCACACACACACCAACATACACCAAAAATGAACACTACCTGATCAGTGAACTCACTACTCTCCAAATTCAATATCAAATAAGGCTTGTTTGAAGCGAAGCCTCACCATGGCTTGCTTTCGGGGGTCAAGACGATCTAATGTGGGTGCCAAACTGAGGAGGTAGTGTTCATTTTCGGTGTATTTGGTCTGTGCTTGGTCTAATCTGTGTATAATTTGAGCCTGGTATGGGGTCAGCTCTCTTGGAGGTTCTGGAGGAGAGGCCTTCCTTTTCCCCCAGCCACTAGACTTAGTAGTAGGGTCTGTAGGAACCAGGCAAGTAAGGCTGGGACGACGTGTCGACATAGTCGACGTAATCGACTACGTCAATACGTCGACTTGCGTAATGTGCGTTGGTGCGTCGCAAAAAAAAATATCTAGCTGCAATTGCGGCACTGCGCCGACGTGGTGGCGGGGGCGCTGTTTCGCAAATAAGTTAGCTTTCGTTTTTGCTACCGAAATAGCTGATAGTATGTTGACTGCTCAAGGAGAATACATATTTGAAAGTACAGAATGCCTTATATTAATACATACAGAGCCTTATATTGCATTATATTACATTATATTTTGAATGGTCATCTGGTGCCTGAATATTGTGTTTTCCTTTACATAAATAATGACATTTCCACCATAAATTGATGCAGAAAGGGCACAAATTGGTGCATATCAATTCACCAGAATGCAAGAAATTAAGTGTTTGATGTTTAAGGACCCCCAGACAGCCCTGCTTCATGGGTCCCCCCCGATGTCAAACACCACTGGTACCACCTCCGCCTCATTTTGAGCCAGGAAAACCCCTGATGGCCATGTTGGCATTCAAGTTGGCTAAACATAGCAGTGAGTCTGCCCTGTGTCTGGGGTAGGGCTGCACGATTAATCGATTTTAAATCGAAATCGCGATTTGAAATGATGCGATTAGCTAATCGCAAAGCCTGCGATTTGCCTGCGATTTTTTATTTAATTTTTTTTTTTTTTTTTTTTTTTTTTTTTTTTTTTTTGCTATTTAGCAGACGCTTTTAATCCAAAGCGATTTACAATTACGAATTACAGGGACATTCCCCCTGGAGTAACTGAGGGCTAAGTGCCTTACTCAAGGGCACACTAGTAGTGGTGTGGTTTCAGGCGGGATTTGAACTCACAACCTTCTGATCACAAGTCCAACTCACTAGACCACCACTACCCGTATGGGATACATCATACAGCGCGTCGGATTCAACGTCAATGAACGTCAACAATGAACGTCAACAATGAACATGAACGTCAATGAACGTCAACGTCAATGAACGCACACCAACAACATCGCACGTGAAACGCCCACGTTTCGGTAGCTAGCAATAGCAACATTCATGGTGGATAATGGCTTCAGCAGAACCAGAAGCAACGTTGGACGATTTAGTCCCGAAGAAAAGCAGCACTTCTGTTGTGTGGAAGTATTTCGGATTTAGGACGACTGATGTGCAACAAAAACAGGTGTTGTGCACGACCTGTCGTGGAACAGTCGCTACATCCAGAGGCAACACCACAAACCTATATCAGCACTTGAAAAAGTACCACAGGCAGCTAATAGTTTGATGGTATCATGTGGTAATGCTCTCTGAAAATAGGTGATAGATAGATTCATCCAATCACCTGCCAAGTATTTTTTGAAAGTACCTGCCCTTTTCCAAACAGCTTCCAATTAAGCTTTCCTAGATGGTTGTGTGAAACAAACCACCTGAGTCAGGTTAGTAATGCTCCATCACATGTTTTAATCTGAAGCTTGATTTTAAAGCAACCCAACTTTAAAGCAACCCAATGTAAGTTTAGTTCTTTCACTCGTAGCTCGGGCTGTGGGGGTGCTAGAGGAGGGAGCCTCTAAGTCCCCTGAAGACGTACAAACAAACTGCACGTTGATACGACCTTCCTAGCCGGAGATATGGCCACACTTTACAAAAACTTCCTTTTTTTTTTTTTTTTTTTTTTTTTGCTATTTAAAAACAAATTAATCGCAAATTAATCGCAATCGCGATATCTGTCCAAATAATCGCAATTCGATTTTTTCCCCAAATCGTGCAGCCCTAGTCTGGGGCTGTTTGACAGGGGCAGTTACAGTAGTAGTAGTAGTAGTAGCAGGTTGCCGAATTAAAGGTGTCTGTGTTTAATTGCGGGCCCACAGACAGCCCCCATACATCAGCTGATCATTTAAAGGGGCGGCCGTCTGAGTAATGTGCATGTCACACGCTGCTTTGTTTTATAAGAGCAGCAGCTATTACCCAGAGTGCTTTATAAAGACACTGTTAAACAGAGAGAGACAATACAGCCATTATTTTTGGGGAAATTAAGTGATAGATTAACCGAACCAAAAAAATAATAATCGTTAGACTAATCGTTAAATTAGTCGGTAGACCAATCGACTAACCGAAAAAATAATCGCTAGATTAATCGTTAGAAAAATAGTCGTTTGGGACAGCCCTACAGGCAAGGACTGGTGTCACTGAGGGAGGCATGTGTAGATGTCACTGAGGGAGGCATGTGGTCTGTGGAAAGTAGACTATCCTCTAGGCCTAGGGAGTCCTCAGTTTGATCCTGTACGGAAAAACCCAACACAGCACTTGAACATTTACGTTTTCCAAGTTTATACATTTCTTAAACACCCGCCTAATCATACGTCCATAACAGGGCCAAATGCTGATAAAATATGAGAGTGGCTGGTAGATTTATTTCAGACACAAAATAATGATTTACTATTGAGTGGCTGGTGAATCTGAACGTTTATCTGTCAGTGGCTGGGGCCTCATTTATAAAAATGTACTTGGACGTCATCTTTGACTTGCACGTAAGCACATTTTCCTAAATGGTCGTAAGCATTATTGCAGGGCTTGACGCTTACCTTTTCCCCAGGTAGCACTGTGCTACCATGTTGGAAAATTTAGTAGCACACCAATAATTTCAGTAGCACAATGAAAATTGTGCAATTTTCGTCAACGACAACAAATGATCATAATCATAACATATCAAAATGATCATAACCGGCTCTTGGCCGTAATAAAAATGGAGACTCACACAATGTAAAGGGGAAGTAAGAATATTAATTTCAGTTGGCCCACGGTTCGGTATGAACCTCGGTTTTTGGGTCACGGTTCACGGTTTGTGTTTTTTATTTTTTTAAATGCTACTATTTATTTACAAACTGTTACTTTATTTTGCTTATACTTATGGAACTTTAACATTTAGACACATTCCATAATATGACTGGTAAATTGTATAATATAAATATATATAAACAAAAAACACTTTCAAATGTAAAAAAATTACATAAACACTTTCAAATGTGACGTGTTGTGGATTGGAACTACGGATCATAAGCTTTCAAATGATGTGTCATACATTGAAATCCGAAAAAATATGAAGTTAGTCATTTGAATGTTGTTAGACGTCAGGCACATATAGGGTTAACCTCTTTGTAATGAAACCGGAAGCACACAGCGCTACGAGAGGACTCGCGTGAAGCATTTCTGCGACACGCGTTTCTGTTCACTGTTTTCATTCCCTCATCGCTTATACACATAAGTTTGACTGCGCATGACAGTAGTTCAGCAGTAGTCGCACTGGTGCGATTGAATGTATTTCCAAGTCGTACAGAAATATATTCACTCGCAAATGCGACCAAAACAGTCACGCTGTCGAGCCCTGCATTATTGATAAAACCGCGCTTGTTTAAAATTGCGTACGTACTTCCTTCTATAAATAACAAATATACTTGAAATTGAACGCAGGTGAATGAGCCTTGTATTTACGCCCTGTGATAGCGGCTCAATTATAGCGGCTCAATTAAGCCAAGTGCTATAAATAGGCTTAATTGAGGTGTTGTGCAGCACCTTTGACGAGTTCACATGTTGGTAGACAAACGAAAGAAGAAAAACTTTACTGAGGAGGAGATCGACAGTCTTTTATCAGAAATAGACGCGCGGTCGCAAACGCTCGCCCCCGAATTCCCCCGATCACATCATGCGGATGAAGGAGGGCTGGGATATACCCGACCGCCTTTATCACGCCTCAATCTAGAATGATTACATCATACAATAACCTATTGGCATATAAAGGAAGACTGAAATACAATCATAAACATCAGTTCCCTTTAAATCTTGAATTAAACTAATTTTCTCGGCTGATAAAAACATCGTTAATTTTATTACGAGCCGTCGCATGAATTACAGTAGGCAGTGCAGCTCACATGCCTGTAATAACTCCGCATAACCAGTAGGTAATGTGCGTTCGTCAAGTCAATACCTGACGTAGAGCTACGATCGTTTCCACGTTCGACACGGGTAAGATCAAATTTGATTCAAAGTACTTTCTATAAATGAGGCCCCTGGTCTTTGTCTTTTCATTGGTCCATAGCCCACATACACAGTTTTTCTGCAAGACACATTACTAATAGCCTACTTAACTACTTCTCCTATCTCTGTTGGAGATTCAAAGTTGGAGGTGGTCTCCCTATCCTGATTGTAAGGCTCGAGGAATGCTAGGATGTCCATGTACTTCCACTTCCTCTCCTTGACACCACCCTCAGCACCACTCCTGGCCTTCTCCTGCTCTTCTCTCTTCCCCCTCTTATATTTATCTCGGAGATATTTCCATTTGCTGCTGCATACCTTTCCTATCTAGCGTTAATTTAGCAGTTAACTACCTAGCTGTCAGTGAATGAGTCCATTGTCATTACTTACCAGAAAAACCCAAAGATCTACCGATCTGTTCCCAGATTGAGTCTTTGATGTGAATGTTGCTGTATCTCTTGTGACTCATGTCATACAACTCGGTGTAATGTGAAACAGCAATCACGAGTTGCTCAACTGATACATTGTTTTTCTCCATCTTGATGGGTCTGACGCCTTGGAGCACCGGTTGCTAGGAAGTTGGTTACTAGGGAAGGTACACGCGTACCTACTCTCCTCGTCCTGATTGGTCAGCTGTCAGAAAGGCGCTTGACGACACACAGCGCCTTTCTGAAAAGTTAAATAAATTCAACTGAAAAAGGCGGCGGCAGCTGCGCTTTTCTCACGCTTTTTAAAAGGCGGACGTTTTTTCCTTTTCCCATAGGGTTGTATGTAAAAAGACGGTGAAGGCTGTGCTTTTTGAAGTCAAGTTCAGTTCAACTGAAAAAGGCGGCGGCAGCTGCGCTTTTCTCACGCTTTTTAAAAGACGGCTGCTTTTTTTAAAAAGCGGCAGTTTTTTCCCTTTTTCCCATAGGGTTGTATGTAAAAAGGCGCTGAAGGTGCTGAAGGTGAACACCCCCTTAGAAGGGTTAAGTGTCTGGTTAGAAGGGTTAGGTGTCTGGTTAGAAGGGTTAGGTGTCTGGTTAGAAGGGTTAAGTGTCTGGTTAGAAGGGTTAAGTGTCTGGTTAGAAGGGTTAGGTGTCTGGTTAGAAGGGTTAAGTGTCTGGTTAGAAGTGTTAAGTGTCTGGTTAGGGTTAGGTGTCTGGTTAGAAGGGTTAAGTGTCTGGTTAGAAGGGTTAAGTGTCTGGTTAGAAGGGTTAAGTGTCTGGTTAGAAGGGTTGTGTCTGGTTAGAAGGGTTAAGTGTCTGGTTAGAATGACAGGTGGAGGGAGTAGAGAGTTAAGTGTCTGGTTAGGGGTTGTTGTTGTTGGTATTGTTTGAGAAATATACTCTTCACTGTTTATGCTTCCTTTGTTTCCACTGCACAGATCCACCTCACAGCCCAGCTACCATGTCTGACCCCAGGTCCACACAGTCCCCTGGTTCTGGCTGTGGTTCTGCAGCCCTGGAAAGCACACACGGCCGATGGATGGTGGCAGTGAAGCTGGAAGACTGCAGGAAAACACTCAAACTCAATGTGGCAATTAAAGAGGAGGAGGAGGAGGAAGGAGGAGAAGAGAAGAAAGATGTGATGGTGAAAGAAGAACAGGAAGAAGGAGGAGAGGACGAAGAGAAGAAAGATGTGATGGTGAAAGAAGAACAGGAAGAAAGGGGAGAGGAAGAAGAGAAGAAAGATGTGATGGTGAAAGAAGAACAGGAAGAAGGAGGAGAGGAAGAAGAGAAGAAAGATGTGATGGTGAAAGAAGAGGAAGTAGGGGAGGAAGATGTGGTGATGGAAGAGGAGGATGAAGAGGACAAGGATTGTGAAGATGATGAAGTTG
Source organism: Nansenia antarctica (assembly GCF_963989245.1). Taxonomy (NCBI): domain Eukaryota; kingdom Metazoa; phylum Chordata; class Actinopteri; order Argentiniformes; family Microstomatidae; genus Nansenia; species Nansenia antarctica. The sequence goes on along the minus strand of NC_137685.1, from coordinate 16,037,035 downwards.
GTGAGGATGATGAAGATGGTGAGTTCATGCTATGTATTTGGCGAAGGCCAGGTTAATGAGTAGATCAAAGGGCGCTGGCAGATATTTAGGCTGCATTTACACCGCAGGTCCAAGTGACACAATTCAGATTTTTTTCTCACGTTTTTTCTCATGTGGCACAGATGGGTTATGTAACATGCAGGTGTAAGCAGTAAACAAGCACATTGACTCTGATATTCTCAGATCCCATTCAGGCCTCAATCTCATGCCGGCCTCTATCAGATATGAATCTGATATGTGTCATGTCTACTGCGGTCTCAGCAGGCAGGTCGCATATACAGTGCTGTGAAAAAGTATTTGCCCCCTTCCCAATTCCGTGTGTTTTTGCATGTTTGTCACGCTTAAATGTTTCAGATCATCAAACCAATTTTACTATTACACAAAGATAACCTGAGTAAATAGAAAATGCAGTTTTTAAATGATCATTCCACTTATTGAAGTCAAAGAGTTAGGGTTATACAGGTGAATAGTAGCAGGGTTATACAGGTGAATAGTAGCAGGGTTATACAGGTGAATAGTAGCAGGGTTATACACAGGGGTGCACACAACTGGTGCGCCAGTGCGCATGCGTCGCCAAAATGCATGCTGCGCGGCAGATCAGCCGCACGAAGGCGCTCTTGCGCGCCAACAGCTGGAACCGCTGGGAGAGGAATTTACTTCCTCAAAATCCAACTGCTGACTGCTGCATCACTGAGGCACCCGACGAGCCGTCAAAATATCCAAGAAGCCAGCCCCACTAAGTAACTATTTGCCGTCACCTCAGCCGAAGGCCTGACGAGTAATCCATCACAACAGTCGACCGACGACGACCACGGCGACTCCACTCACGAAAACATTCGGAAAGTATCGTAACTCGTACTTTCATTCCGCGTATCGCGTATCGTACGGTTATCACGCCGCCACGTGAAAATTCAGTCCCGAACGACTCGTCGCTAAAAGGAAAAACAACACCAAGGGACTTCACGTTTCTTTTCTCTGAAGCTTTCAAACGTTCAGACGTTTGTTTTACAGCTTCATTATCGCACCTCGACCCCTGACCCAGGGAATATGGTTGGGAATTCTATTAGAAAAAAGAAAAAAAAAGACTTTGTTGCACAATCTAAATAATGAGCTATTTAAAGAGATAGCCTATAACATCCTCTACCATGGTTGAAATTGAGGACAGTGATAACAGCAGTCAAGAGAGCAGTGATGATGATGATTAAGCTTGTAGCATAAATAAATGCTTAGGCTGTAACTTTTTGTTGAAAAGTTGATTTCAGTGTTTACAGAACAGAGCAGTGCTTTAAGAGATGTCCGTTTATTTCAGTGTGTTTAAAGAACAGACATTCAGTTAGTGCTTAAAGTGATGTCAGTTGATTTCATTGTATTTAAAGGAGTCTGACAGACTTTCATGCTTAAAGAGCAGTCATTTGAATTTGCATTTGTTTCTTTTGTTTTGCACACAATCATTTGTTTGTTCATCTTTATTTATGACTACATGTCGTTTTGCTAATATAAGTTATCCATGTATCCCTTTTTTATCCATCCTGTGGGACGGGTCGTGACTCGCGAGCTCATCACTAGGTGCTCCTCTGAGCACTGGCCCCAAAAAGTTATGTGCACCCCTGGTTATACAGGTGATAATAGATGATTCTCTGATGATGGGCGGAGGCCGAGATTTGTTGATTCCCCAAAGTAATTAATTAAAGCTTGCTCAAAGTAGACAATTAAGATACAAGTTTATTCACGGCGCCGGGTGTGTTCAGTCGCAGGCACAGACAGAACGCACACAGAATGACATTCACAGTGCCTCCTTATAATCTAGATTCCTGCTGACACAGGAATCAGCTGTACCTTGCAAATCATTATTCTCCTGTCAAACATGTTGTTTACACTAAAGTTAGATGTACGTTCGGCTCGTCTCCATCCCATAACGGGTTGGTCGTCATGGCAATTCAGTTACCTGACTCTGGTCAGCTGACTGGCCGGTCCTAAATATACTGACCTATTGACCCAGTCTCTCCCCTGGCCCCTTAGTCAGGTTTCCCTGCTGCAAGGTATACTGGCCCCACTAGCCGTGGTCTAAATCTGGCTCCGGTCCAGTTACAGAGAAAAGCATGGTCCGTTTGTGCATGACAGAGACAGAGAGAGGTTTGCTCAATCTCAACAGTTTAGATATTACAACTTGATTATAATTACCAATGATACAGTATTTAGAATTTACCTATGCACAATGGAAAAACACATCCTATCAGCTCACTCTTTTTTTCTCCTCTAATGGACAGTAACTTTAATTATATCTCTTTCTTTCCACATGGCTGAGATCTTACATTCCTCCTCCGGAATTGTCTTTAAATGATTTTCCCCACAGACAAATATAAGTCCTTAGTCATGTGGCCTGACAAAACGAACAAACATCTCATTCCACAATTGACTTGGCATGAGTAAAAGGTCACTTTGTGGTTAAACTACTCTGATTAATAATCACCTTCTTTGGATAAAAAACCTTTTGTTGTTTAAAGGAGAAAATATCCAAATAGGTTTCTCATTACTATGTCTAAATACTCATTACAAATGAAGTAGGTATCATTTCCATCATTAAGTCAAATCAAATGTTTTTCCATAGTTTGTTTCACAATTATACATTTTTAACAAATAGGGATATAGTCAATTAGTTTCTTTAGGTGGTGTCTTGTCTTGGTTCTTTGATATCCTAGGTCGATCTTCAACAGAGGGACCTTATGCGTTTCCGGTAGCAATAAGGCACTATCTGATGATGATGGAGCATTCTTCCATTATTGTCTGCTTTAGCCTTGTTGTCCTTTTGTCTTGTTGCTGTGTTATTGAGAGACTCACAGTAGAAATTATTTCATTCACCATCATGATGCTTACTCAAATGTTTTAACAGTGTTATTGAAACTCTAAATCCTCACCCCCTACTTTTCTCTCCCCTATTGTTCGTTGTGCTATGTCCCCATTGTCTGATCTTAAAGGTTTAATCCTGTTGTGGTGAATATGTACAACAATCTTTAACAACCTGACAAACTCCTGCAACTGAGTCTAGTGCACTATTTGGTTTAAATCCCTGGATGTCACGACGCATGCGAACAAGATTAGTATCAGAGTCTTCAGTTAAAGTAATGTCTGTTTCGTTAGTTATCACCCAGATCGTATACATAACCGATATTGTGGCTAGTATCCCCCTGATCCATAATGAGGTCTGGATCACACGGTTTCTCTCGGCACGCATCGTCTGTCCGGTATCTCTTGTCCTAGTTTCAATCTTAATACACAACAACATCAAGAATAGCTGTTAATAGCAGAGATAGTCATCATTATGGTACTGGAATCAGTAATCGTTTGTCATAATACGTGTCCGTTTTCCCCTTTGCTTGCGTCCTATCGTCAGAGTTGAGAGTGGGTTGGGCTTCCCGTGGTCCCCCCAGTCTAGTGAGTTATGCACTTGCCTGCTGAGACAGTTTTAGATACAAAGGTTGCACAATCGTTAAGTACAGTTAGACAGACACTTTAGTTTCTCGTAAATGGGTTAACTCGTCCTTCATCAATGCTCCTAGAGGAAACAAAAGGATTTGTCATTTGAGGTTCATGGGTATCAAACTAGGACGTGGGTTGTGAAAAACCGTGAACCGTCCCTTTAATTTCCAAATCAGTCTTCAATACTTAGTTTAGTCACTGTCAATGTGCAATCTGAGTCAATTCCCATAAGCATATTTTTTAAATGAGGTAGATAGGTTCTATTCTACCCGTATGTTAAAAAATTCTGATCACAATCATTACTGATAGCGTGGATACTTCCCCGTTGGTCTATGTACAGTATAAGCGTATTTTGCATTAAGGTTTAAGTTTGTTGTGAACATTTAAATGTTCTCTCCCTCTCTTATAATCAATATTTCTCAGTCAATCACCCGTTGGTTTTAGTATATTTATCAGAGACATTCTTGAATCAGTGTGAATGGTTTATCATAAATGTTGCATCAACGTGTAATGCTCGTGCATTCAGCTGTTGGCCGATTAACACTGTTGATTGTGTGAAGTACTGTCATATTCGTATGTGTAATTGCTTTATCAAAGTCTGTAGTCTGTCATGTCATTATCATGTTTCCGCTTTCAAACAGAAAAACAACATCTACATTTACAGTTTACACAGAGAATTATCATTTGTGATTTCCACTTTCTCTCATCTGGTTCAATCGTTCAATATCTTTTTCGCCCCCACTTCTGTTTAGAGTGGCCCTTCAGCAGCGACCCCGTTTTAGTCCGTCGCCCAGTTTCTCTGCATTTTCTTGGTTCTGTCAGGAGATAGAATTGGCAAGAGTTGTCATAATGTTCCAGGTGTTGTCCGTTTGGGATTTATCCTCTCATCAAAATGTCACATATTCCTCTTTGCTTGTGTGAACATTAACAGTCATTAATGCGTGGTCTATGTCTCTGTTTACTAAGTAAATTCAAATGTTACGTTTGCTGAGTCAATGCAGAATTGTATGATAATTACAATAAGGGACAACTACATTTACATGTATGTGTGTAACACTTTTATGTGTTATCTGCAAGAATGCGTGTCTGTGTCTCTGTGTCACAGAAGCTGCGTCTTGTTTGCAAGAGCAGTTCTATTAATAGTGTAGGTTCACAGTGTCTGTCTGCCTCTGGTGCAGCTTTGTGGAGCACAAATGCACTCGTCTCTTACCACTTTTTGAATGTTAGTACTAAGCTATTTCGCTTGTCCTGAAAAATGAAATGGTTATTCATTTCACTCTTTAGTATTTGTTTAAAATATGTTAATCAAAACAAGGATTATTATTACTTAACTCAATGATTTCGCTATAACTATATCACACGACATGCTTCATTACCCATAATGCTTAGTATTCATTCCATCCGTCTAGTTCTGTGTATTGTGCAAGCTCCAAAGCTTGTGCTTGGGGTTGCTTATTAAACAATCCCAGAGCGTCCAGTTCCCTTATCAGTTTTTCTATCAATGCTGGGGTCAATGAGAAAATGTCTGGTGTCGATAATTTGAAGTTTTTCGCATCGTCTCCAATACCATCTAGAATCATGTTTGTAAAAAATAAGTTTTGTTTGTCCTCTAATTCCAAATTTGCCTTTTCTTTCCAGGTCTTTTGGAATCTGATTACAAAGTCAGACATTGTTTCATTCGGCTTACGTTTACAGTTAAGAATTTGTGAGATATCACGGTTTTGGCTGGCATGGTCGTTTAGAAATTTGGTTAATTGTTCAATGTGAGTATTCTTGTGTTCCATGGGAATCGTTCTTTTATTGTTTTTCCTTTACATGGTCCATCATTTTGTTCATTTAAAGTTTCGCAAGCATTTATCAAAGTATCAATTCCGACCTCTGGCATTAAAGTGATCAGAATGTATCTTAAATCCGTGCCCCGCGGTGGTGTAGCGGTCTACGCACTGGCCACTAGTGCATGCTGCCCACCGGGGCCGGGGTTCGTATCCCGGCTCGCCAGATCCAGATATGGCCGAGGCACACGGGAAGCGGCATATTGGGCGGCCGCTTCCGAGGGCGGTATAGGAGTATTTCTGGACAAGGATCCGTCGCGCAACACCGCCCCCTGGGTGCCGGAATAACGGTGCTGGGCTCGAGGAGCCAGTCAGCTAGTCTGCCTGGCGGCCTCTTCTGGGACTGCCGGCCACGGGGTCGTGCGGCGGATCCTATGCAATAGGCAGGGGATAATTGGATGCTAGGTTGGGTTCAATTGGCTACCAAATTGGGTGAAAAAGGGATAAAAATCTGAAAAACAAAATTTTTGAGAATGTATCTTAAATCCGTGCCATTCAAATTACCATGTAACAACATTGTTTTATACCAATGTATGAATCCTTTAGGGTTAATCAAGGGTTTGGGTGCGTCTTCTATAATCTTAGATACGTCAGATAACGTTAATGGTTTGTACAGAACTTTCTCTTCTATATTTAGCAACGGTGCCTGCACCTGGACCACGCTGCATGTCACAGCCTGCTCAGCCCGTAATTTTATGGGAGAGACACTCTCTACCTCCCGTTTCTTGCTAGGCCTATCATGTTCCTGCTTTCTGACAATATTACCAGGCCATTGTTTAGACATTATTAACCATGCTTGATAGACTTCTTTCATGTAATCGGTATCCCATGTTGGATCTCTAATTGTTTTGTTTGATATCAAATATTCGTCAATAATCTTCAGTTTATTCTTTTCAAAACTCCCGATACTTGGGAAATTATCGTCACTCCATTCCGCAATCTTTGTTAGAAATGGTTCTGCATAGAATGGTCCTAATTTAAGTAAAATCCATCCTTTTGGTGTCACTGTATTAGTGTATTTTATCGGAATATCAATTATATGTGGATCAATTTTCAATAGTTTCTTAATGGCTTTCCTTTCTGCCCGTGGTAGATCTCTCTCAGATTTATATTTCAAGGTTCGTTTATCACAATTTACCGTCCTAGAAGTTTGATTACCCATTTTTTTCATTAATTAAAATGCACACAATGTTAGTAAAAGGGAATTCTTTTATCTAAATTGTCTCGTTAGAGCTTTATAGTTACACAATTCGTGTTCATTACTTCTTGTATACTTTAATTCAGTCTGTTGTATTGCGTTTCATCAAGGTCATTTAAATCCACGTCTCATCTATTCTATCCTGTCTCAATTAGTCAATCTTGTCACTCAAATCTGTTACGCTTTAACATTTAACACAAATACCATATCTGTTCAAATTCTTATCGTCCTACAACTGTCTTTTTACCGCTGTCCTTTATTCCTTCATTATTCTATTTCTTTACAGAATATACCCACATTGCTTGACCTCTTATAAAACACTTTTCTTTAATCACACCTTAATTTACATACCATAACCACTTACGTGTTAATACCTTATTCATTTAACCATCTTAATCAACATTCTACTTCTGCATAGTTTCAAATCCTGTGCTATAACACAATACCTTATTTCTGTACCTTACAGATAAACATAACTTTGTTGACTCAAGCGTGATCTGCAGTTCACCTTATTTCCTGTCAAATACCTCAATATAAGATCTGTACTGTAACCCTGTCCACAGTATTACCATTACTTGTTTAAATAAAAACCCACGGAATGCCCAATTCCGTTTAATCAATTCTTCTATGAATTAATCAATATCCAGTTTCAGTATATCTCCTCCAGAGTGACACCTAGCAGCTCTGTCCTTTTATAACGTATTATCCTATATGTGAATTAATGACCTTCATGTTTATCAACAGCAGTACTCAAACTTAGTTTAATATTAGTCCTTTAACTTTCAATTTAGTTATTATCCCCCATCATCACATCCATCCCATTTTCTCCTTTTAAGGAAAAAAATTCCAGGTTTTTTGTACAGCTGGGAAGATAGTCAATATGGTTAGACATTTCCTACCTTTTGAAGCTGATCCTGTTCGAAAGCGCCAATTGATAATAGATGATTCTCTGATGATGGGCGGAGGCCGAGATTTGTTGATTCCCCAAAGTAATTAATTAAAGCTTGCTCAAAGTAGACAATTAAGATACAAGTTTATTCACGGCGCCGGGTGTGTTCAGTCGCAGGCACAGACAGAGAACGCACACAGAATGACATTCACAGTGCCTCCTTATAATCTAGATTCCTGCTGACACAGGAATCTGCTGTACCTTGCAAATCATTATTCTCCTGTCAAACATGTTGTTTACACTAAAGTTAGATGTACGTTCGGCTCGTCTCCATCCCATAACGGGTTGGTCGTCATGGCAATTCAGTTACCTGACTCTGGTCAGCTGACTGGCCGGTCCTAAATATACTGACCTATTGACCCAGTCTCTCCCCTGGCCCCTTAGTCAGGTTTCCCTGCTGCAAGGTATACTGGCCCCACTAGCCGTGGTCCAAATCTGGCTCCGGTCCAGTTACAGAGAAAAGCATGGTCCGTTTGTGCATGACAGAGACAGAGAGAGGTTTGCTCAATCTCAACAGTTTAGATATTACAACTTGATTATAATTACCAATGATACAGTATTTAGAATTTACCTATGCACAATGGAAAAACACATCCTATCAACAGGTGAATAGTAGCAGGGTTTCAGGGTTTTTCCTGCATAGAGAATTATGAGGCGGCCGCCTCCGTCATATTTCTTGCCGCCTCCAGCTCTCGTCAAAACTCTGACGGTCGTATTTTCGACAAGCGTTGCACTCGGTGGATTTCTGTCATTTCTAACTGCAATTGCGGCACTGCGCCCATGTGGTGGCAGGGGCGCTATTTAACCTTAACCCTGGTGGCGCTGTGCTGCAAATAAGCTTAGCTTTGGTGTTTGCTAGCGAAGACAAAACAAGGAACCAGCCAGCAACATGTTGAGCCCTGGGCTTGCACACTTGTCACTTTGTCAACTGTCAGAATAGTCTTAGGTCGAAACGTTATTTCATATCAAAAATCCTGAAAGTCACATTAGTTGGCTTGCTGTTCCATTATCCAGAATGACAAGTTGAGCCTATACTAGCGTTAGTCAGTGCTCCTTTTAATGTATTATTTGCAAAATGATCAGTTTTTAAGTCTGTCAGGGGTTTCAATTGCTGAAAAGTTGTATTAATCAGACAGTCAACAATAGGTTTTGGATTTTATTTTTTATTTATTTTTTATTAAAAGATTTAACCTTTATTTAACCAGGCAAACATGTAAGAACAAATTCTTATTTGCAAATGCAGCCTGACCAAAAAGCAGTGGCTCTTTGGGGGGGGGGACTAACAAACCTTCTCTGTCATAACCTCATTTTGTGGCAGGAAAAACCCTGAGTAGCAATGCTGTTCTTATTTATTTATTTATTTCCAGTTATTGTGCTTATTGTGCTGTTGGTATAGCCTAATGTCTGCTGGAGTGTTCAATAAAAGTGATCAATAGTGAAATGAAAAACTGCCGGTACGCATTCGGTATTCGGACAAATGTTTCCTTAAATTCAGCTTCGGCCAAGAAATTTCAATTGGGTGCAACCCTAATTTAAATGACACAGTTCTATCAAGGATGGAATATTACAGTTTTCCATTACAGGTATCCTAACACTCTGAACACTTCATGTTCCCACAGCGTGTGCAGACTCCAGAGATGTGGTGTTACTTCTGGCACTGCTGAGTCTATGGAAGCAGCACTTGTTCTCATGTTGTTTCTAATCCTGTATATGTTCCTATTCTTACAGGAGAGAGCTCCAACCCACACTCAGACATGGAGCCCAGCTCCTCCGCATCAGGAAGCCATAAACAACACAGACGGAGGAGGAGGAGCTCAAGACAGAAGAATCACCACTGTTTAGATTGCAGTGAGAGTTTCATTTGTCCAACTCACCTTAAATCACAACCACAGACTCAAGGAGGACAGAAGACTCACTCTTGTCTTCAGTGTGGAAAGAGATTTGGTTGTATGAGCAAACTAAAGAGACACCAGAGAATACACACAGGAGAGAAGCCATTCTGCTGCCAGTGTGGGCAGAGTTTCAGTAAGGCAGGAAACCTAAAGAGTCACCAGAGAATACACACAGGAGAGAAGCCATTCTGCTGCTCCCAGTGTGGGAAGGGTTTCAGTGAGGCAGGAAACCTAAAGAGCCATCAGAGAATACACACAGGAGAGAAGCCGTTCTGCTGCTCCCAGTGTGGGAAGGGTTTCAGTCAGGCAGGAGAGCTAAAGAGACACCAGAGAATACACACAGGAGAGAAGCCATTCTGCTGCTCCCAGTGTGGGAAGAGTTTCAGTCAGGCAGGAAACCTAAAGAGTCACCAGAGAATACACACAGGAGAGAAGCCATTCTGCTGCTCCCAGTGTGGGAAGGGTTTCAGTCAGGCAGGAGACCTAAAGACACACCAGAGAATACACACAGGAGAGAAGCCATTCTGCTGCTCCCAGTGTGGGCAGAGTTTCAGTCGGGCACATGAACTAAAGAGCCATCAGAGAATACACACAGGAGAGAAGCCGTTCTGCTGCTCCCAGTGTGGGAAGAGTTTCAGTCAGGCAGGAGACCTAAAGAAACACCAGAGAATACACACAGGAGAGAAGCCGTTCTGCTGCTCCCAGTGTGGGCAGGGTTTCAGTCAGGCAGGATCCCTAAAGAAACACCAGAGAATACACACAGGAGAGAAGCCGTTCTGCTGCTCCCAGTGTGGGCAGAGTTTCAGTGAGGCAGGATCCCTAAAGACACACCAGAGAATACACACAGGAGAGAAGCCATTCTGCTGCTCCCAGTGTGGGCAGGGTTTCAGTCAGGCAGGAGACCTAAAGAAACACCAGAGAATACACACAGGAGAGAAGCCATTCTGCTGCTCCCAGTGTGGGAAGAGTTTCAGTGAGGCAGGATCCCTTAAGAGTCACCAGAGAACACACACAGGAGAGAAGCCATTCTACTGCTCCCAGTGTGGGAAGGGTTTCAGTCAGGCAGGATCCCTAAAGAAACACCAGAGAATACACACAGGGGAGAAGCCATTCTGCTGCTCCCAGTGTGGGAAGGGTTTCAGTGAGGCAGGAAACCTAAAGAGTCACCAGAGAATACACACAGGAGAGAAGCCGTTCTGCTGCTCCCAGTGTGGGCAGGGTTTCAGTCAGGCAGGATCCCTAAAGAAACACCAGAGAACACACACACTAGTTAACACGACTGCTCCCAGTGTGGGAGGAGTTTAAAGGAGGCAGGAGCCCTAAAGAAGAAGGGGGGGGTCTGCTGGCTGCACCATCATATACTGTATGGATATGTACTTGTTGATCGGATCAGGGAGAAGGTTGTGTCATGACATGAGCCTTTTCTAGATTATTTTCTCTCAATGTCTCCCGTTCTCTCCTCCTACCCTCCCTTCCTCTCCCTCCTTCCTCCCCCCTCCTCTCTATTTTACAATGTTCATACATTATAATATTATAACAGTTCTATCTGTTTGTACTCTTTTTCTTAATTATTATTCATTTAATTTCACTGAATTACTTTTTAATACTTGAATATTTCTTTCTTTTTGCTTTGAAAACTGATATCCTGTGTTAGACTACCTGTAGTACCACCCCACACCAGTAGGGTACCACCATAAGTGTTGGGCTTGAGTTACCTGGCGAAGCTTCAGTTTTTCTTTCTAGAAATTAGTTTGTCTTGGTAACAGTGGAGTCTGGTACTTTGCACAATAAAATGCTGAGAATTATACAGTTAACTGTGTCTGCTTGTTATTTCATGTCCCTCTCTGACATCGATTGAAGTTCGTTGCTGTAGAGCGCCATCTACTGGTGACAGTGTTGAACCTGTCTGCATGTGGCTCCTGTGATTAAATAAATGGCTGTGTTCGGAATAGCATACTAGCATACTACTCATACTAGATATGACGTAGATTTTGAGTATGTAGTACGTTCCGAACGTACAGTATGCAAGATTTGAGTATGCGAGAAATTTAGTAGGCGAGCAGTTATTTCCGGGAAATTTGAAGTCGGTTTTGATGGACACTATCTCGTCTCCTATTTCCCTAAATGCATTTCGCGCCCAGAATTGCAGAGTTGCGTCCAGGGTTGCCAGATGGGGCGGGTCACCGCCGAATGGGCTACTTGATTTTGAGGTTATAGTAAGTTTAGGCTGTAAATTGTCAATCCCATCTGGCAACCCTGTGCGCTTTCAGCCTCGTCAAACTGCGTCATACAAACTTGTCATACAGCTATTGTTTACATCGTCCGATAGCCTGGGGACCGAAAGCTTGCAATAAACATTGTTTTTTGCACATATTTGAGTGTGCAGATGCTGCTTTTTTGCACTCTATTTGATACTCTTCAGCTGCAGCACCCCAGCTAAGTCTGATCACGGATGAGCGGAGGTATTTTCACTATACTTGGAATTAACATGATGAAATGCATTCTTAGACATGACTACATCGTCATGATTACAAATATGCCACTTGAAATGCATGAAATCCAAGTTTATTTGTGTCTTACACACATGTTCGCCTAGTATTTGACTGTTTGTAGCCCAATCACGAATGATCCCAGTATTGTAGCTTCAGACGGACAAGTTGGTTGTAGTGCTTGTGTGACGGGGTGTATCTTTGCATGAATCACTCTCAGCTGGATGGCTCACGTTCATTTATTCTATAGGTGTTCAGTGAGGTGTCACAGCACACCTGTTCTAAAGGCACTGTTGGAGGTGCGTCAGGCAGCAATGCCCAGCAGGAGTACCATCACCTGTATCATGATTTGTAGAAAACATACAGTGCATCAATTTGTGGACACGGTTGCAGGGTCATCAGGCTAGATTCCAGTCAGTGTTTTCAGATGAACTGAGCATACAGTAGTCACTCATACTACACAAATTATAACAATAATATGAAACAAAAATACAAAATGTGTAGACTACATAAATCCTCACTTGTGTGATCATATAGTGGTATTTGAACAGTCAAACAATCAATTATATATATATATTAACAATAACAATACAATGCATAGAAAAACAGCGCAACTGGAATACACGCATGCACACCACGTGCAACACATGGCTGCAACCTGACTGCTAGGTTAGCTGCGAGCGTGGTGCAAACTAGCGAGATGGAAAACCCAACCTCCTACAATACGGTCTACTAACTTTGGCAGAACAACAGACATACAATAGCACAACAATAATAATATTACCTGTAGAAAACATACAGTGCATCAATTTGTGGACACGGTTGCAGGGTCATCAGGCTAGATTCTAAAATGATGTTACACACGGACATTCACGTTAGCGCCATCATTGTTAACAACAGAAAACTCACATTAACAAACTTGTGATATGTTCAAAAACTAAAATACTATAAATGGGGAAACTCAAAACAGCTATCTTACTTATCAAACATTCAAATAAAACATAGGTACATTGATAATCTCTCAAACGATATTCGATCTCAGACCCTGTAGAAAACGTGACCTACCCAGTCAATGTTTTCAGATGAACTGGGCAGGATCATGTTGCGTCCCGCGCTATGCACTGTACAGCTGTATTTACATTAAACCCCTAGAGGGCGCAGTTTAGCTATATTTTAGCTATAATTTAACTGTACTTTCTACTCCGTTACACTTGCCCACGATATGTTATTGCTCATATATATTTATTTTAATCATGTTATTTTACCAACTGTTAAGACAACAATATAGTAAGCTAGTAAGCTAGTAGCAGTATGCCGAGCAGTGTCGACATCGATGGGGGTCTCCAATCGACTCCATTCAAAGTGATTTACGATCCCGCCCCTCTCTCCTGTCCGGACACATTTGAATTTTCACCGTAAGCCCCGGTAAAGCGACGTTATTAACCCGCAAAGAGTGTGCCCCGGGCACCGTATTTGTCCGTGAATAACACCGGGTAGGAAGGTGGTAAAAACACAATACTACTTTGCTAACTTCACCATACGGTCATTTTGAGCCATCAACCACCCCGCTGGCACCCCGGGAAGTTATGTTTCGAACCCCGAGAGCATGCATAAATGTCTATCCGGAAAGAGTACACTCTCCTCGGCCGCTGCACGCGCCTCTCCTCGGTAACGCGGAGGAACGAAAAGCTTACAGCACCGTGTATTCCCAGGCGGTCTCCCATCCAGGTACTAACACGGCCCAACCCTGCTTAGCTTCCGAGGTCGGACGAGATCGGGCGTATTTATTTATTTATTTTTCTTTTATTATCAAAAATACATTTCACAGATAATTTTTTCAGTTGGTTATTTACATTATTCACAAAACACATACAGATACGATACGTAAATAACACAGTGAGACATGACAGACAGCACAACACAAAATGTGGGACAGACATAGAATAGACAAAAGACGACAACAAAAAAGACCAAGTAGCATACCAGGTCTTATCTATGCCTGGCAGCCCTTGGTAAAATCATAAAAATCATAAAATCAACATAACAAATAAACCATACGCAAAATAATCCAAACAAAGAAACAATAAAGAATGCTGCAACAAATAAAGAAATGATAAAACAATAAAGAATGATAAAGCAAAAGATACGACACATAAAAAACACGGTGATTCATGACAGACAGCGCAAAAAGTGGGACAAACACAACCCTAACCCTAACCCTAAACCCTAAACCTAAACCAGAATAGACAAAACCAACATGAGACCAAGTAGCATACCAGGTCTTATCTATGCCTGGCAGCCCTTGGTCAACTCAGAAAAATCATAAAACAAACATAAACACTGACTCAAAACCAAACACAGATACTAATCCTCTATATTAAAACCTAACATCCCTGATCCCGTAATAGTCACCAAAGTGCTATTATTGACAAAGTGTTTACAAAAATCTGCTTTCCCCAGTGTGTGCACTAACCTAACATCCTTTTTAAATAGTGACACAAACAAATCCCACACCCTGGTAACTTTCCCCTCATAATGTGCTACATTCCTCCTACATACAATTGCATACCTTACGTGACTCAACAAAAAATTAACCAAATCTACGTTCACTTCTTTCTTTTTTCCCACCACCCCAAACAATAACAATTCCTTCCATTCAATCTCATTCATGACGGTAACCCCACAGTGTACACTTAACACTAGGAAAGCCGTGAGGTGTTAAACAGCACCAGTGAGTACAGAAAAAAATCTACCTTTGCACTAGATCAAATTTCAGGACCCTCCTTTCATGACTTTTCCTAGATATGTGCGTTCTACCACCCAGCATCTTTACATTTTCAAAATCGAGTTAGTATAAAGCGATTTTGCAGTATTTCTGTGTGTGTCTGTGTATTTGCCTTGGGATTCGGCTGCCATCTTTTTCTCCAAGGCTGCAATTCTCTTTTATATCAGCAGAGGCAGCAAGGGGACACACACTGTGCTCAACCTTCAGGCTTCAGTGCTGAATTAGATACAGTATAAGACTGATAAGTATGTAACATAATGTGTTTATATATAGGCTATATATAGCAATAGGGATACATAAGATATGTATATGTACAGACAGTTATGAAAATGATAAACTGTACAGTATGTCTCCCAATCCCTTCAGATTTGTTGGAGCTGAGTTTTTTTTTTTTGCCCAAGTTCCATGCAATAGTGATAAGATATTACGATATGTGTAGCCTATGTACAGTTATGATACAGTAATGATACACTGCACAGTATGTACCTATCAAGCTGTGTGGTATTACATAGGTACCGCAGCAAAGTAGTTCATCAACGAATATTATATAACAAACGGATATTTATAATATTGTATATAATGTCTTTTTTGTATATCACTGTAGACCACGTTGTAGTAGTAGCCAATTGCAGAGTGTATTAATTATTTTGTTTGTTTGAATCCTCACTGTGTTCATGTTGTGCAGTGAACAAACAATTGTTGGGAGAATAAACTGTCTCTTGCCGTGAAATGTGTACATCAAATAAAATGATGTCGGCGATGATTATGCCTGTAATCATCAACGATATAACAAACTGATATTTCTGAGTGGGGCAGTCCCAGATATAGTGAAGACAGACAGGAAAGTAAGGAGAAGAAGGGAGAGAGTATTGACAATTGATACTAAGATATTGATAATGTAGGAATAAGTGTGTTCATATGCAAACATATTCAATGGCATGTAATTAGTAGGCAATTGTTTATCACAGATGAATCCTGACAATTGATGGTTGATGCATGGGGGAGGGTCATCTTATTCTCAATGATCTCTTTCTGATCGTTTCCGATCACCACACAAAGGATGCCTCCAACAAGCCCTTCAAACCATCCCCCACCAGAAAGGTTGTACTCAGTTGTACTCAACTCTCTCAACCACGGCAGTTTCAACCACGGCAGTTTCTCGCGCCTGTCCCGTTGCAGAGTGTATTAATTATTTTGTTTGTTTGAATCCTCAATCCTCACTGTGTTCATGTTGTGCAGTGAACAAACAATTGTTGGGAGAATAAACTGTCTCTTGCCGTGAAATGTGTACATCAAATAAAATGATGTCGGCGATGATTATGCCTGTAATCATCAACGATATAACGAACGGATATTTCTGAGTGGGGCAGTCCCAGATATAGTGAAGACAGACAGGAAAGTAAGGAGAAGAAGGGAGAGAGTATATTGACAATTGATAATAAGATATTGATAATGTATTTCGCTGTCGACCAAAATCGTTTGAAATTACGTGCTTGTGCATTGAATGACACTATGTACAGCGCTGTCAATTTTCAAATAATGCAATAGGCTATATATATGAATGTTCAGTTGTGATATGAAGTAGCCAACAATTCTCATGTCGACCATGATAATAATAGGCTACAACAAGGTTGTACATAGATATACGCAGATTCATATTTGGATAGTTGATTTTGGCACCATTGTATAGTAGCCAATTGCAGAGAGTATACATTATTTTGTTTGTTTACTGCACATTATAAATGAAATGATGTGTATTAATTATTTTGTTTGTTTGAATCCTCACTGTGTTCATGTTATAATGTTTAGTGAACAAACAATTGTTGGGTGTTTGCCACAAATCGGAATTCTCTTGCCGTGAAATGTGTACTCAATAAGACATGCGCTCTGCGCTGCGGGCTACATTTGATTATGTAATCATCAACGATTGATTAGTAGGTCATTGTTTATCAAAGATGAATCCTGACAATTGAATGCCATTTGAGATCGAGACTCGGTAGCTTAATAGTGATAATGAGTTCAATCTGTAAACAGTTATCATCTCAATAGGACGGCCAATGTAATGCGTTGTTTTTTTGATTTTGCATTCCTTGTTTCGTGGTAAACTAATCTCTTTGTGATCGTCCTGTTCACAAAAACCTAAGGTGCATAAGTCACGTAATATGGTGAAATAAATGTTCGTTCAGACAATACAACATATATTGAAAAATATGATGATGAATACATGTGGGATGGAGGTACGGGGATGATATGTGGCATGTCCGCTCGCCAACTAAAGCACTTGGTTATAAACATACTAGGCTCTGTTTCTAACAAGTAGGCACAAACAAAATCACTGTATGGGACAACTCGTTTCTAAGTTACAAACTTCTGAGTTACAATCACTTGATGTTGATGGGGGAGGGTTGATGGCTCTCGATCGTTTCCGATCAATGAACAAAGACATCGGGTTTCCCCCGCTCCACCACGTCCCAACGGTGTGTTTCTGTAACCATTTTCTCCTCCTTGTTGCATATAACAAATCAAGACTCGCTCCTCTCAGGAGACCACTATTTATAAATAATAATCCACAGATAGGCACAGTCACAGTGCTACATGAAAATATCTAGCCACACACCACATATCATAGCTCCGCCCTATATGTATTTATCATCATATTTCTCAATATAAAACGGAGGTACGATATATGGCAGATATATGTATGGTATATTATGGCAGTTTCTGGCGCCTGTCCCGTTCTGTTGTTCAAAGAATATAATATAAAACGCATCACATGTTTGTCATTGTGTGAAAATGTTTCTGTAGCGAAGAACCTTGGTTCAATCTGGAGCTGATCAACTCCGGACGGCAATAGCACGTTGTGGGTGCAATTGTGCAAGAATAACACTATTTACAGCGCTGTCTTTTATATTTATTACTGTTATATATAAATGTGAACATTACAGATACCTGGTCAACACAGCTTGGGATTCCAAGGAAATTACTTGGAACTATGTGTGAAAGGGACAACATTGCAATATATATTACAGTTATTTTTTAATAATACTAATCAACTTTCATTTGTTAGTAATGAAAACTCCCCCAGTCTCGATCAATCTCCTAGATCAATCTCCTCTCCACTTACGTTACATACATGCATACGTTATTATATATATATATATATATATAACATGCATAACAACTAAGACATGCGCTCTGCGCTGCGGGCAGTGGGGGGAGGGTTGATGGCTCTCGATCGTTTCCGATCAATGAACAAAGACATCGTGTTTCCCCCGCGGTGTGTTTCTGTTGCGTGTTCTCGCTTCTTGCGTGACATCGCCATCCAGCGATTTTTATGGGTCAGTACACACTCCCCCATTGTGAATAGTGGTCGTGTGATTCCACACCTCGTCGCGCTTTAGTAGGTAAAAAAACGTCGCGCCTCTAGTGTTAATTGTATCTATACAGTTGTTAGACTACAAGCAAACATGTATGTATACATTAATTAATTAATGAATGAATGATATTTATTGTCATTGTAAGAGGTACAACGAAATTCAAATGCAAACCCTAGGTGCTAACAAACAAACAGTCTTAAGATAGTAAAAAAAACAAGAATGAGACATAAATAGGGGGGGATATAAATAGAAATAGGGGGGGGATAAGTGGTCGGTAGACATCTGAGAATATATCTATAATGTGAACTTCTATACGTATATACACTATATGGCCTATTCACAGGGGAGTATATAGACAGGGGGGAGTTAACCCTTGTGTGGTGTTCGGGTCAACCGGACCCGTTTTACATTTTTACTTGGTGAGAAATGGTACAAGAATACATTTGATCAATATGAAACTCTATGGCCTTGGCTTATTTTCTATGAAAAACATGTAAAAGTGAAAAAAAAAAAAATACACATCCTACAATAATACCCCAACACATTTATGTCCTTCATAAGATCTTCGGGTCATTTAGGCCCGGATGCACAGAGACACACAGAAACATACACACACTCACACTGACACTCACTCACTCACTCACACACCTCTGCTCTGGCTTTCCCGTGCCAAGAAGCCGTCTGCTCTCGCACTTTTTACCCTTTGAAGTGCAACATTGTAAACATTTTTACATTTTCTTGCACTGTACAGAACGTATGCAGCAACTGCATAAAGTACATTTGAGGTACACACACTGTCACATTCTGTGCTTCATGTGTTGTGTAGACAGGCATACCCATGCACACACAATTGTAGCCAGTGGTATTTCAGAATTATTTGGGATTTTTCAGACATAATACTGTATTTCGACAGTGACAGTGAAAACAGTGTACATTCCGTTCGTGTTTTGTGATTCAGCATTTGCAGACATTTTTGAGAGATGTATTTCATAGCTATTGGCAAAAAAATCTTAGTTTGGTTCTTTCATTTCTATTCTTGTTCATCACCTGTATTTTCTTTACAGCTTTGATTATAATTAGATAAATGTGAAATTCAATTGAGAATATAAATTCAAAATAATAAACAGCAATGAAAACATTGTTTCATTAACATTTTTCCTAGATAAGTATGATTTATGACACCCAGGTCTTTATTATAGTGGATTTTGCATTTTCAAAGTTAGGGGCATCATGTGCGTAAATACGCTTCTACTCATCATGCTGTCGTTCGGCCCCACCTATTCCCAGGGGTCTGACACTGTGTGGGTTGTTACTAAGCATCCTCTGCTCCAGCCTCTCCAAAGGGCAGCCCCCTAGATCCACTAGAACAAAAGATATGCACTTTTGAATGTGTACACAGTACCTATTGTGCATTATTGGGTACAGTACCTGTTTGTGCCCACAGGAGGCGCCCTTTAATATTATGGGCTATTTTGATATACCCCCTTGTATGGGTCACCCTTGGGACTAGGAGCACCGTGTCAAGACAAGTGCTTTTAAAACCCCAATGATGTCCCGGGTCAACTGGACCCGAACACTACGAAAGGGTCCAAAAAGTGAACATCACACAAGGGTTAACATGTAACTGTGTACTTTTATAAACATATGGACTAGTAGACTTGTATACAGTATATGATCCTTATCACAAGAATATGATCCTTATCACACGATGGGTACAGTACTTATTATCTACTACGTGGGTGTGTGTGAGAGAGATGGGGGTGGAGAGACTGAACAGGTGAGTTAACTCACTAACTTAGCTCGCCCTGACGCTGACCTCTCCTGTACTTGTATCTTTGTTTGATACTGAAAAAGAGACAGATAATAACGTTAATGTTAATCAAGAATGTAACGTTACTGATATTGTGTTTTGAATGTAGCTGGCTAGTACAAAGTAGCACGGTAGTTGCAACACAGCCAGCTAAAAAGCTAACGTTAGTGCTAGCTAGCTAGTATTCTAACTAATGATGCTGTTACTCACCCTCATAGTTGTGGAGGTAGCTCGAAATATACATCTTGAATCCCTTTTCTTTTTTGCTAGAATGGGCTACCGAGGAAGCGCTAACGATTCGATGTACGTCATCGACCGTGATTTTTGGGAGATCCTGTAAACAGCGAGTGTAAAAAGACATCTCTTTCTGTAACAACAAACCAGACCGGAAGTTCTTACACCAGTAGACGCACCCGGAAGTTCCGCAGCGCGACGTTAAAGCAACAAGCCTATTCTGATTTGCACATCATTGAAAATACAACGGTCGCATTTTGATGACGTTTGACGTGAGTTGTTGTTTTTTCACATTGTTTGCTAACATGCCCGCTCCTGTAACCCAGATGGCTTCCGTTTACGGCTCTGCAGCCAATCATAATGTTTCGTCATCACAGCCAATCATACGGTGATACGTCACCCGTAATGGCAGGACCCCGAACAGACCTGTGTACATTAGTAAAAATATATTGTAACGTGGACTCAAATATGGACCAAATATCAAGATCAATATCTTTCATTGACCTTAGAAATCAGACAGTCATTCATTATGACTCTGAGGCCACTTGAGTCCCTTTACAAAAAAACACTAAAGACACTTGACCGAAAGGCCAATAGCTACCACCATTGCCATATAGTACAAAAGTACAATTTATTTAATTGTGTTAGTTTTAAACGTTTTGCAGATGCTTGCCTAATTGTTAAGGTCTTACATGGGTCAGTTTATAACTCAGAAGGATAGTAACAGCAGGGCAACAAGGGCAACTACTAGAGGAGACTGTGATGTACCATTTAGATGTAGTAAGTTTGGGCAAACAGTCAGAGCCATCCATTACTGGAATACTCTTCCTACTGATCTAAGAGAGTGCAATAACTTTCTAACTTTTAAACTTAAACTTAAGGGGTGGCTTAAACTCACCAAAATGTGTGATCATGAGTAATCATACTAATTTCAAGCATTGCTCCTAAACTAATTATATTGTGTATCTGTGTATTGTCTTGTTTTGTATTGTATTGCAATGTTGCGTAATTTTTATGTGCTTGCTTATCTTGTATTGTCTTGCTTTGTCTTGTATTGTCATGTAGTGTATTGCCTGTTGTGTCGTTTTGTTGTGCTTGCTGATGTTTTTAATGACACTACACCATTCATTTTGTAATAGCCTGCTCAGGGACTACAGATGGAAACTGTACTCAGGCACATTTACATTGATGTGGAAACTGATGTGTTGATTAATGTGCACTATCTCTGGTAAATAAATAAATAAATAAAAATAAATTCAATGAAGCTTACATATCACCTTGAACCTGAGTGACCCCCTGCTCAGACATGAACCTCAGTCATGGGTTGACCAACAAAACTAACATAAAATGGGCCCATAATGCCACATAATTGTGGCAAGCTAATAAGCAAATGAGTTATAGCTAAACAGCAGGGTAACATCAGTTAACACATGAACAATAACTAGTCACAAACTCTGGTTTGCTAGCTAGCTAGCTGCATTGCATAAACATGCGATAACGTTCGCCACACTATTGTACTAATCCTGTACAATCCCATACAAAAACAGCATTTTTTTTTTTTTTTCACATTACACGACAAAATACTGAAGTGCATTCACAGCTCTTTGGAAATGCAGTCATGTAGGATAGATCAGGGTTGCAATTGTTAGAGCAAATTCAATAAAGGCAGCCTGTTTCGTTTCAAGATGTATAAGAAAAAGATATTTAATGTTTTCCTCTATAGAAGGAGAAAGTTTACAGGTTCGTCAGACGCATCTGAAGAGTCAAAGTTTCTCGCAAAGTGAAGATCATTCATTACATGTCGGTATATATTCTCTCAGTTCCCCTCATAAACAAGTCCGCCCTTAGGTGAGGTCTAAACCAATCATTTACAAGGGGTGTGGATCTGAACATTGAGGAAGATGATGGGGATGAAGGTTAGGGGGGAATCTGACCCTCCCTTCCTTACAGTATAACAAAAGTGAGGAGTGGTGACCATAGAGTGAACAATGCCGGGCAATCACTCTGGTGTGACTCAGCATTGTTCTGAGTTTCTAGGGTCAAAGACAGACAAAAGGGTAATTGCATATATTCAAATGTATGGCACAGGAGGACAAGCAGAGAAAACAGGTTTCATTGTGTGCTTACAACAGGAAATCAGTTTCTATAGCTTGCTCTAGACATTCAATTTACTGTTGTGAAGTTTGAACCTTAAATGTAGAAAAATATCTTATAACATATAATAATTTTCTCTCACATTCCACACTTTTTTAAGATGTAAACTCTTAAAACAAGAACAATTGGTTCAAGACATTTTTGGAGAAAGAATAAAAAAATAATCATCACAACCCAAAAATCCTAAAAATAACAACCAAACTTAAAATTAAACACAGTACATCATACACAATACAAGACAAAAAAGAAAAAAACTTCCAACGACCGACGCCTTCTTGATTCTTGCATCTTCAGGGTCAGAGGTTACTAGCACTTGACCCCAGTTGGAGAATTTGCTTGCTCTTCAATCTCTTCCTAATCGGTCGTCGTCTGTCAGTGTCATTGAGGTTCAGGCAGTCGTCTGGTCTCCTTCTATGCTGGACATGGTCTGGGGAGTGGCCCCTAGCACCATCCGAAACATGATGCAGGCACTCACCAGCATCCTCACCAGTACAGGTGTCCACACTTTGGACACTCCCTGGTTGGACCTCCAGACTGTCAGCACTCTCTGTTTTGTTGGTTTCTGGTTCCTTGGCATCTGGACAGCTATCTACTGCCTTCTTGGTTCCAGGTATTGCTGTCATTGCTGGTATTGCAACTGACAATTTTACTGGCATTGTCACTGGCAACGCAATCGGCTCTGGCAACACCTCAGCATCTCGTCGTAGCTCCTCCTTCTCCGGTTCTCTGTTGGCCTGGTACCAACAAGTTGTTCCTCTCCCTGGCAATCCTGGCGGGCCTGACAACCCTCTCTGGTGGCCCTGGTTCATCACCCAAGCATCTGGCTCGATTTTGCGTAGCACGCTGTCTCTGGATTCTGGTAAAGCGGCTTCCACTCTGAAATATATATCACATTCTTGCCGTGGCAAAAATCAAGTGTAGCTGCAGTGATACAGGGCCACCACTGGTCTGTCTGAGGAGACAGATAACAAAAACTGCAATAGAATTTAATGTCTAGTCAAAACAACATCATAATATCAAAATAGGAAACGGTAGAACATTTTCATGTGATTTGAAATCATAAACAAATGTGTCATGTTTGATGATGTCAAAATATACTTACTGAAAATAATCATCTCAAAACAAGAAACAGGATTAATGTTAATGAGTTAGTGGGAGTTAGTGGTTTGTTTAGCAATCAAATATAGTCTCTTATGAGCCTCTGATACGACAGGCCACATGGATCTTTTTTCAAATATATATGTTTTTTGACAATACATCATTATCTGAACAATGCATGAATATCAAACAGATCTATATAATTTTGGACAGGTTTATGCAAAAACTCAAATGGAAAATGATCAGTTTTCCCAGAGTTTACACATAAACCCACCTTTTTGAGAATAGAAATAACTCTCAGGGTGGACGTTCACTTCTATATCGGAGGGTTCACAAACCTCAGGTCAAAATGTGTAGTAAGGAAAAAAAGAAACTGTCATTTCTTTCTGTACAAGAAAGCAACTCCCCATGACTTGGGTTAGAAAATATAAAACCTTGCCTAATGCAAAGAAAATTGTTTTTAAAATAGAAAACAGAAACTCAAAAACCGCTAGGGTCTCTTTTCACAACAAGAAAATCCAAACAACTCAACAATTTTCTTAAAAGTGCCGGAAAACAAGACATTCTTAAACCATCAAGATATACATAAACTGGACCTGTACATGGAGAAACAAAAATGATAGACTATTTCCTATTTCTAAAATCCTATTCCTCTGGTCTTGGTTCACTGGGGGCTTCATTTCCTTATTGGCACAACATCCTGCCTAATCTGTGTATCTACCCCCCTTCTCAGCACCCATTGCTCAACTGGGATAGGGATATGCCCAGACACCACAGGTATACTCATTCTAAGGTTGTTTCTCAAACAGACCCCCCATCGACCTATGACATGGTCAATCTGTTCCATTAACAGCTATAATGCCTATCACATATAAAAAGAACAAAATCAAGTTAACAATACAATTTCTAAAAATATCCGGGGAGATAGCTGCTCTCTGGTGGAACCACGTTACCCACTAACAGAGATAACCGCGCAAACTATCAATAGTAGCAATCCCTGGTATCTTCTAAGATTGCATTTCCTTAACCGTCAACTGATTAGAAACGGGAGTTCAAAACTTTTGGCAAAAACTCAATGAAACTCTGTATTGTTATATATGGAAAAAACTCCAGAGCTCTGAATGGGCTCGATTGATTTAATGAGAACCTAAACAAAACAACCTAGGATTCTCTATGATGATTAAGTGGCACTTTTGTTCCCCACTGTTCCAATCGTTTACAGGTAAACAATCCCAATTTATCTCATTCTTTGCTTTCTTTCCTACAGGTGTTTTCTCAAAAGTGTCCAATTGTTATTCTAATCTCATTTAACATGCTAACGCTCAGTGTCCCACATAGCAGGAAAAGATGAATACTTAGACCATAGCTCAATATGTTCAACAGCAGAAAAAACCCATTTGTCTGCCATTATCTTAGCAGGACCAAGAAGTGGTGTCACTCTCTCTGAACGACTTGATTCTATACTCATTTTAAACTCAAATCAAGTTATATTCAAGGGAAAAATATAGATACAAATAGCACTATTAGTTAAAATAGCCTAAAAAAAACACAATACAATTAACAAACAATCTTGTAAGATCAGCACTTACTTTTGCATATGCACTGAGTCAACAGATAGGGGGAAAAAACTGAAGTATTAACACTGATTAACTAATTAAAACTGGAGTTCAGAACTTTGATCAGCTCAATGAAACTCTATTATCATACATGGAAAATTCAGAACTCCTGGCTGGCTCAATGAATTTTATGGATAAGTACTGAAATATGTTCCCACCTCCCCACTTTTACACAGAACTAAACCTCTGTGTAATAAAACCAATCCTAGATCAACCTAGGATACCCTGGTTTGGCCCTCTCTGTAAACCAGTAAACAGCAACTGCCTCGGATCCTAGCTGATTTCACCCCTCTGTAAACCAGCCAAACAGCATCGTCACCACAATCAAATGGAACTAGTTACCCACTGTTCACGATCGCTTAGACACCATGGACACACTTGTTAACCATGATCAGAAAGATACACCTATATATATATAATATACACAAAAAGAGCAGTCTTATGATTTCGCCAGGTGCAATTATAGCCACGATAACATGTAAATCGTCTAAAAACGTCACACGCTATGCATCACAAAGTACACCCGGAAACAAAAAAAACCCCAATCAGGTATCTGTCTCCGTTTAAAAACAGTTCCGTATACAAATGAAAATCGACAGGCTTACCGTTGTTCGTGTAGTACGTAGACAGCGTGCTCAGGTCCTGATCATCCGACTCTCAGCCAATCAAAAAAATAGAGGGGACCTCTTACCCGCTTCACTTGCTAGGTGAAACGCGAGAGCCTTGTTCTTCCCCAACTTTTCATAATTGCTTACAACAGGAAATCAGTTTCTTTTGCTTGCTCTAGACCAGGGGTGCCCAATACGTCGATCGCGATCGACCGGTCGATCGCAAAGGTAGTATGGGTAGATCCAGTGGCGTACCGCAAAATCCCGAGACCCACACGCAAGGTGGCGGCGGGGGCCCTTTCGCAACGGAGGTTAACTCAAACGGATGTAGCGGTACATTTATTTTAAGGCTGCATAAAGCCTACAGCATAGACCCTATGGTTGGCCTGGACAGCTATCAGCTACAGCGCACTGGCCGTTTGCTCAGAATCATTCTGACACCGTATGTGTGACTGTGTGTGTGACATGTCCATGCACAAACGGC
Organism: Nansenia antarctica; assembly: GCF_963989245.1. NCBI lineage: Eukaryota > Metazoa > Chordata > Actinopteri > Argentiniformes > Microstomatidae > Nansenia > Nansenia antarctica. Next base: position 16,010,993 of record NC_137685.1, on the reverse strand, counting down.
AACAAGAACAGACCGACGTCTAATCTAATTTGATTCATAGATTAATACATATCTCTAATAATAGACCATTCTTACCTTTAACAATGACCAACACGTCCTCTCCTCCTGGCATTCGTCTGTGCGAAGTCCTTCACTATGTAACATAGTATGTTTGTTAAATCCATTTGACGTGCGCGCTGGCTTTCAATGCTGAGAATCGCTAGTCTGGAGAGTCTGTCCTGGGACATGGTGCTTCTCAGATAGCTTTTGATCATTTTCAGTCGTAGGCGGCGTATCAAATGACAAAGCTAAACGTTTAATGAAGGACATGAACGATTGTCAACAACACACTCAAGCAGTAACTGAATAAACAACTCGGGTACCACGCACTTAACTGTCCGTGCGGAACAATACTCCCAACCCACCGTGGGTGAATTATGTCAACCCACCACAGTATCCAATGTTAGGGGGCCCCCTAGAGGCTGGGGTCCCCCCACGGTGCGTAGTTTGCGGGCCCATCCCCTACACCACTGGGTAGATCGCATGGCATTGAACAACCCCCCCCCCCCCAAAAAAAAAGTTCGCCTATCATCCATCCTCACTATGGCTTTTGCCACTTGATTGACGTACAGGTAAGCCAGTCTGCGATCTGATCTTTTCACCTAACACACGGTTCACCACGCATGCGCAGTCAACAGCGCCAACTACAAAATACAAAATACCGGCGAGACTAATTAACTAGTTAGCCTTCCAATTTCTACTATTTACTATTTAGTACTAAAGAAAGGGTATACAAATGAGTGGGGAAGCTGGACCAAGTAAGAAACCAATAACGTACAACTTCCATCCAGAATGGGAGGAGGACTTTTTTTACACGATGTGATATTGGAAGTGCGTCTGTCTGATCTGCAAATCTACGATGGCTATTTCGAAGAAGGGAAATGTGGCAAAAGAGCGAAAACGTACGGCTGTAACGATAGCTTCTTATTGTGTTGTTAAAAGACGGCGAAATTGTGAAAAAAGCGTTTCTCAAGGCTGCAGATTGCCTTTTCGATGACAGATCCACAGTGGCTGATGACACCTTGCAACCAGCTCCTACAGCCCTGACTACTAGAAACTAGCTGCCTCCTCCCAGTGCCAGGTCTCCCACTAAGGTAGAGAAATGCATTTATTTCCTCCTTTCAAACTAGGGAATTACCTGTTTTGTATCTGGTTTACTTTTCTGTTTGTTGGATCAGTAGTTGGCTATGGTACTGCAGACTGGCTGTCAGTGTGTGAGTGAGAGAAATTGAGGTGTGCGTGTGTGTGTGTGTGTGTGTGTGTGTGTGTGTGTGTGTGTGTGTGTGTGTGTGTGTGTGTAAGAGAGAGAGAGAGAGAGGGAGGGTTTGTGCTATGGCTCCCTATGCAGACTGGCAAATGTGTGTGTGTGTGTGTTTGTGTGTGTGTTTGTGTGTGTGTGAATGTGTGTGTGTGTGTCTGTGTGTGTGTGTTTGTGTGTGTGTGTGTGTGTGTGTGTGTGTGTGTGTGTGTGAGTGAGAATAGCAAAGAGGGAGGGTTTGTGATGGTCTTCTCCTGTGTGGCTGTGTGACAGAGAGAGAGAAAGTGTATTGTGAGTTTACTATGCAGGCTGGGAACTGTGTGTGTGTGTGTGTGTGTGTGTGTGTGTGTGTGTGTGTGTGTGTGTGTGTTTGTAGTACGTGCGTGCGTGTACGTTTGCGATGTTGAAACTAGACTGGTAGATCTTGGCAGACTGGCTACTTGAAAAGTAGATCTTGGTTCAAAAAAGTGTGGGCACCCCTGCTCTAGACATTCAATTTACTGTTGTGAAGTTTGAACCTTAAATGTAGAAAAATGTCTTATTACATATAATAATTTTCTCTCACACAATGGCACCAAAAAATAACTTTTTGTCATTTACTGGTTGCATTAGCCATTTTCATTCCTGTGGTTGATGTCACGAGCTGCCACAGTGTCTTGTGCAATGGCTTGTTTCCACTTCCTGCGAGCAGTGTTTGATGACAGCCCAGTAAAGTAGAACCTCTGGGGACCTTTACCTACAGCACAGCAGACGTAGAACAATGGCCTTTAAATTGTCCAGTTAACCATTTTGGTGTTCTTCAACTCATGGGAAAGTTCAGGCCTCTAATGATATGCAGACCTTAAAGTTATTTTCTTCAGAACATCTGACATGTTTTGATATGTAGGTTTCTTTGATGTCTCTCTAAGCCTGGGGACGTGTCGAGGAGAGTGTGTCACCCTAATTCAGCCACTCTAGAGACAAATGGTCCCTCTTGGTGGATCTTGTTCATTCACACTTCCTGTTACAACTGAAACTGCACATACATGTTTTTGTAACATTTTCTTAATTCTGAGAGTTTGTCATAATTCAGCTTCTATATAGTCACTGCTAAAGAACCTGAGTGTGAAACCTGCTATATAGGTGTACTGGAGATCAACATAACGGATATGGGAGGATTCATTGTATCCTCTGTAGAGAGTTGTGGTTTTTGTCACTCGCTGAGGTGGTTAGATATCCGAGGGGCGTCTTTTCCATGCCTTGAGACAGAGTGTGTGTGTATGCATGCATGCTTACTTAGCAAGTGTAAGAGTGTGAGAGACATACAGGTTAGCTCTGGGCTCTTGGTTAGAGTGTGTATTCAGCATGCTGTCAGAACAGGGCCTGGGTCCTCTTCTGACCATCCTTACACTCTCTACCACACTTGCAGGTGAGTCACTTTGGTTTATTGTTTGGATTCTGGTCAGTTTATTGTTGTATCTACAGTGTTACTTCAGTGATGAAGCAGTACATTTGGTTAAGTGTTAACAATGCAGTCATTGTTATTGAGTGATTATTCTGGTTCTATTCAGTGGTTTAGTTATCTCTATTGACTCACTGTATATGGCTGTCAACCCTGTCAACATCAAGTCATCAAAATGATCGTTTTAACAATGAAGTTTGAAGCTTAACAAGGAAACAAGCTTATATTTTGGGTTTTGATGGGGTACGACAGTTGAACAAAGCTCATAAGTTATATTCTGAATCAATAGCTATACTGTTCATAATTAATTTAATGAACATCCCAAAATGGATGTACCAATCCTAGACTGCCCCTTTAATCTGAAACATACATGTTTAACCCCTTCCTAATGTACTGTTGCTAGTTTTACTATGGGCTGCATTTAAGATGGTCACATATGATGTGGTGTGAAGTAGAAACACATTTTAAGTTAACATCAGAATAGTGGACATGCAAGTCAAGCCAGGCTTATATCTTTAAGCTTATTCTTTTGCATACGTTTTGGCTAAAATTCCTATTTTGCTATTCAGGTGCTGTGGAGATCATCAAGGCCATTAAAGGAGCTTATGTTGAGCTACCCTGTCCCTCGCCTTTTCATTTTAGTGACACAGTTGTTTTTACATGGAGAAAAAATGGAAGGAAGGACATTCTTTGCAGTTATCAGGTGACAGAAAACATCAGTAAAGTCACACAGTGTGAACCACAATACAACGTAACAAGACAACCTGCCAAGATGTATATCACAGAATCAAATAGTGCTGACTCTGATCTATACAACTGCTCAATAGTAAGATTCATACCTCCACCAACCATTGAGACATTCTATGGAGTGAAGTTTCGAGGTAAAGGTAAAAACACTCCTAATCCTTAATCCTCATCATCAGTGTCTTTGAATGAACATATTAAGCCAAACCTGTCTATTTATGGCACCACATATTTATAGCATTACAAGTTAGATGTGAACAGGAATGAGATTATGAGTATGAGTATACAATGGTGAATCTTCTCCTCTGTAGTGGCCCCAGGTGTGGTGGTGGAGAGGCAGGACAGCAGTGATCCTGAGTGCGTCCAGCTGCTCTGCACTCTGCTGGGCCTCCCCCCCCAGCAGGTCAACTTCACCTGGAGCCGACAGGGTCAGGGGTCACCTGAGGTCTTATTTGCTGATCACAGCATCTCCAAGCTGAACAGCTCCCTGATCCTGTGCAGCCCACAGTGGAGTGAGGAAGACACCATCTCCTGCAGTGTTAGCCTCTCAGCCAATCACAGCAGCTTCAGTGAGGTCATCAGATTCCCCTCCTTTAGAGGTGGGTGACACTAAAAATACAATACAATAGAAAAGCTTTATTTTTGAAAAATGTAATACATTTTATTGGGAGAAAATAATGGTAAAACTGTAAAACAGACAACCCTTTATACAGCCAGATCTTTTCCATGATAATCTTAGAATCGCAGACATGTGACCTCAGTGATCTTGTTTTAGGGGGTGTCCATAGCACCAACTACCAACAACTCCTTATCTTAATCTGTGTGAGTGTGTCTGTTGGGATTGTGGTCATCGCAGCTGTCATCATCGGTATTTGCAAATGTAAGTGTTGAAGTTGAATGTATTAGCCAGCCACTGTCAATGTAAAGCAGCTCAGATTATTGACTCGTTGTGAGTGAACTGGTGCATCTTCTGGTCTTGAACAGTTGAACAGCTTACACCAGACTAGTTGAACAGTATACACCAGACTAGTTGAACAGTATACACCAGACTAGTTGAACAGTATAGGGTTAGGGTTAGGGTTATTACTGGTAATGTGGATTCAACTTGGAAATTACTGGGAAATTAGCTTTGTTGCTTGGATTCACTTTAATTTCTGGAATTAAGAAAGCAGAAGTTGTCTCATGCTTCTGACTCATAGACATGGCCATTTGCACACCTAAAGTGTGTAGGAGAAGTCAGACTTCATACAGTAGAAGAAAGAGACTCCCACACACTGTCTTTGCTTGCAAATGAACAATTTATGAGAGAAATATTTCTGTCACCTCATGCCCGAGGAAGGTATTTGACCAAAAAATGTAAAGCACTTAAACACTAAAGTGTTCTAAATTGTTCACTTGCAGGCAGAGACAGAGAGTGGGAGATTCTTTTTTTTTTACTTTAAAAAGGAAATGACTACCATCCTGCCAACATTGCTCTTTACACACCGGCCGACTATCTGATGTTCATGTCCTTGCTGAAACCTATTTATGGCACATAACCACAAGCTGCCACAGCTACCATTTAAGAACCTTTATTTTCCTTTACATGAAAACTCTAATTTGAGGAGCCATTGATGCCATTCACTTGAAAATGAAAATGAAAATAAAGCATGATATACTGACAGCTCTATATGACAGACATACAGAGACTGTAGTCATTCTCAGATCAGGTTTTACACTTAAAGACCGTGGTCTGCATGCAACAACCATAGAGACCATGTTCCTCTAAACATTTACTCTAGGTAACTACTACATGTACTGACTACATGTCAACATTATCAATCAACACTATGGCATGCATCCAAATCTTCAGGGCATATTAAATTGGGTGTCAAATTAAAGCAAACAGTCTGTCTTCCATCATAAAAATAGGGATAAGCAAAGGCTTGACTTCTGGTCAAACATAAACAGAAAAACATAAACAAATCTTTAAAGATGTTTAGACAAACATCAAACTTCATTAATGATCAATTATTAATGCCGGTCAACTAATGTCAACACTTGTTTCATTTTTCAGAAATTGTTTAGCTTGTAAGATTAAGAATAACTCTTCAGTCTCTGGTTATCAAACACCTACAGAAAGAGCAAGTGAGGATAATGACAGTTAACACAAGTAAGAATTATAGGAATAGTAGACTTTTACCTATATTCATTTAGGTGATTAAAACTGGTCATTATGTTACCAAATCAGTGACAGAATGACCAAATTAAATTGGTAACAGAATGACCAAAACCACATTGGCTACATTCACATGATTGTAGAACTTAAACGTTGTCTTGGGGTGTCCCTGTGGGATAACCCTCTATAACCCTTTAGGATTCAGAATGATTGTAGGTTCTACATAGAAGGACACAGGGAAAGCTGAATGATTGTAGGTTCGACATAGAAGGACACAGGGAAAGCTGACAGTAGAATGATTGTAGGTTCTACATAGAAGGACACAGGGAAGGCTGACAGTAGAATGATTGTAGGTTCTACATAGAAGGACACAGGGAAGGCTGACAGTAGAATGATTGTAGGTTCTACATAGAAGGACACAGGGAAGGCTGACAGTAGAATGATTGTAGGTTCTACATAGAAGGACACAGGGAAGGCTGACAGTAGAATGATTGTAGGTTCTACATAGAAGGACACAGGGAAAGCTGAATGATTGTAGGTTCTACATAGAAGGACACAGGGAAAGCTGAATGATTGTAGGTTCTACGTAGAAGGACACAGGGAAGGCTGGCAGTAGAATGATTGTAGGTTCTACATAGAAGGACACAGGGAAAGCTGACAGTAGAATGATTGTTGGTTCTACATAGAAGGACACAGGGAAAGCTGACAGTAGAATGATTGTAGGTTCTACATAGAAGGACACAGGGAAAGCTGACAGTAGCAGTTTACTACCCCTGCATCAACATCCTCATCTCAGACCTCATTGTTGTTCATTGAATTTCCCTTTTAAATGTTATATATACGTTGATAAAATAATATATTATTACCTTAATGAGAATGTTTATTCTCTTCTATTGTAGCCACATCATCATGTACAGAACGACATTAAAATCCAGAAATGATGCATTTCTTTAGGGTACCCATTTGGTCATTCTGTTAAAACTCAAGGTATCATATGGCTAACACCCCACTCTTCTGCAGACATAAGATCGGGTTCCAGGGTCATTCTGTTACTGTGGAAATGGCCACTATCAATCTAGTCCTCTGTAAAACAAGAGACTTACAACTTAGTTGTACTAACATTATACAACGGGTTGATGAAATCAAGCATTGTAATTGGCCAGGAAGCGTTCAAAGCTATGAGTTAGCAACGATAATGTCACAGTGAAATCACCTGTTCTGATATTCATAAGCCACAGTAGATTTATTTGATCATGTTCCCTTGACAATGTTTGTCTTTTTGGGAACTGTACTATTTATCGGCACAGTCACAAAGTGCTTTACATAGGCTATAAAAAACATACCGTAATTAAAGAGCAAAAGTAATAGCAGTTTAAAAGAAATAGGTAAACAAGTGAAAATAAAAAAAAGAAACAAATAACAAGTGTACAACAAATAATAACAAGACACAGAAAGACAGGCAGGCTTTTGGGGTTAGCCTGGACAGTCTTGAGCTGTTTTTTAAATGCTTCGACCGAGACCGCTGATCTAAGATCCAAGCATTCCAAAGTTTGGGAGCCACGGTTTGGAATGCTCGATCACCTTTGGTTTTTAATCTGGCACAGGAGACAACCAACAAGTAATGTTTCACTTTTATCCAAAGCAACCTACAACAAGTATGTTTGTCTAAAGTAAGTGAATCATCTATACCAGTGGTTTTCAACCCACTCCTCGGGGACCACCAGCCGTTCCACATATTTGATCTGTTCCACCACCAGCACACCTGATTCAACTAATCAAGTACAAACCATAATAGCTTTGCACTTGATTAGTTGAATCAGGTGTGCTGGTGGTGGAACAGATCAAATATGTGGAACGGCTGGTGGTCCCCGAGGAGAGGGTTGAAAACCACTGATTCTATACATCAGTCATCATAAGAATCATCATATGTTAGGTTCAGGGGCTATTGGCAGTCACAATGCTAGAAGAAGGAAGGAGGACTTTTTCTCTGGTGTTATGGCTTAATAATAGAATAGAATCCTTAAGAGCTATGCTTTTTTTTTTGCAATGTTTTTTCAATTGGAGAACATTTGAGTCAACCAGAAATTCAAGTTGATTAACAGACTGACATTTACTCTGCAGGTTATAAGAGAGTCTCCAGAGGTGATTCCATCACATACAACAACCAGGTGTACGAGAACTATGGTTTCAGCACACGGACCCAGAAGACGCAGAACACCACACTGGGCACGAGGGAACACTGCGTTTATGAGAACTAGAGAGTCTCAGTCTCCCTCAGACTGTCCTTCTGGTTTTCAGTAGATTCATGTTATACAATACTTTTCCATTTCTAGTTAAAGGCCCATTTAAGTGAAATGTGTCATTTCCATCAAATTAGCATTAGCCAAATATGAAACACTGAGATTTGCATTATATTTCCTTGAAATGTTTAGTCGTTTTAAAAGTGTAAGCTGTGTCAGAAACGGTCAACTCTATGTACTCTATGGTCTCAGTGGATCACCTCTCTGTGATCCACTGAGATCACAGAGAGATTTGAGAAATTTCCATTTCTCAAATCTGTGAGCAGCTCTGAAATTCATTGCTTATCAACATTTATGGAAACACACAACTATTGTGGCCACCTTTGCTGCAGTTCACCTCAAACCTGCAAGCAAAAAGGTAACATCCAGGCCATACACATAGAAACTGCTCTGATAAGGAAATGCCGCCACAGAGACAAACATTACACATAATAGTGGTGAATAGAAAAAAAGTCTCTGTACCGTACATATCTCCAGATGTGGATGCAAAGGTGAATGCAAGAGCATTTAATTAAGAACAGCTACTCACCGACCCAACAAATGCTTGTCTATCTGTTTTGTGACAAAATCAGATATTTTCGATGAATTACATTATGGTATGTGGATTTTAATGAGTTTATTATGGTATGTGGATTTGATTTGATTCATTAGGATCTCCATTAGCTGATGCAAAGCAACAGCTACTCTTCCAGGGGGGGGTATTCCATCAATGTCGCTAAAGGAAAATACAGACTTATTTTGATTAATAAGTCTCACAAGACATATCAAAAATAAACGTAGATGTTGTGTTCCACACAAAATATATACAAGACATCATCACAAAAACCATTACTTACTCCTACAAACACTTTTTAATATTGGTATGGTTAATAAGGCTTGCAAATTATTTCAAGACTATCTATGTAAGAGGTGTCAATGTGTGAAATATTTTTTTTCCAGATGTTTTACTCATAATATGAATATTATTGAAAGGTGTGAAAAATGCCAAGCCCATTTTTATGCTGACGATACGATTGTCTACTGTGTAACAGATTCTGTACAACTGACCACTGAAAGACTGCAGTTTGCATGCAATGCTCTTCAATAAGCACTCTTCAATCTTAAACTGGTTCTAAACGCAAGTAGAACTAAATTTATATTATTTACGAATGCTTCAGTGTCTTTGATCCCCGGAAAAGCGCTATATAAATATTATTATTAATTATTAAAAATATTGATCCTGATAGCCTATGTATAACTACAATAAAAAAAACAATACTCTGGCATTGAGAGAGTCTCAGAGTACAAGTATCTTAGTATCTGGAGTGATCATAAACTTAAATCCTGGAAGCTGCTTGTAAGAGTCTCTAGGCACAGAGGGAGGTCGACACAGAGGAACGGCTGCAAATACGTTTTTATTGGCTTATAGCACGGCTCAGCAACGTCACTGACGTGCTGAGCGAGACTTTCAAAATAATAAAGAATAAGTGCAGCGCACTGCCGTCACGCCCACCGGCTTCCCCTCTCGGGATCCGCTGCGGCGACTTCAAACGGCGCTGACTCCCCTTTCGGGACTCAGCCGGCTCTGCCATTGTTCTGTCGCTTTCTCTCTCTCTCTCGTCTCTCTGTCTCTCTCCAACACCTCGGCAGGTTTTCACCGCCTCCTTCACTCTCCCGGGGGAACAAACACACACAGGTTAAATAGACCAGTAGGATAACGAGTCTGATCACTGACACCTGTCCGTAATCAGACCGTCATCCCTCTCCACCAACAGTCTGGCTCCCTCTGCAGGCCAGAACGCGCCATGCTCCCCACACACCCCCACCGCCAGATCGAGGCCGGGGCACAACCGGCCGATAGCCTACTCCCCCCCCCCCCTGCACGGGAGAGGAAGTCAGCCACGACCATCTGCGCCCCCGGTCTATGGACCACCTGGAAGTTGAAGGGTTGCAACGCGAGGTACCACTGAGTGATCCTCGCGTTGGTATCTTTCATGCGGTGGAGCCACTGTAGGGGGGCATGGTCGGAGTAGAGGGTGAACGAGCGCCCCAGCAGGTAGTACCGGAGGGCGCCGGATGCCCACCGAATGGCCAGACACTCCTTCTCCACCGTGCTGTACCTGCCCTCCCGCACCGACAACTTACGGCTCAGGTGCAGCACCGGGCGGTCGCCCCCCTCCACCTGCTGGGTCAGCACCGTCCCCAGCCCTCTATCCGACGTGTCTGTCTGCAGAGAAAAAGGAATATTAAAATTAGGTCTGACATTAAGACTGTCTCTCCACAGTGGGCGTTCTTAATCCCATCGAACGCGACTTGGCACAGTTCAGTCCATTGGACCGGATCTGGGGCCCCCTTCCGGGTGAGGTCGGTAAGGGGGCTGGCCACCTCCGAAAAACCTGGCACAAACTGCCAGTAGTAGCTGACCAGTCCCAGGAACCGCCTCACGTCCTTCCGGGTCCTGGGCCGCGGGGCGGCGGTTTTATCCACCTGCGGCCGCACCTCCCCGCCCCCCAGGATGAACCCCAGATACTGGATCTCCCACGCCCGATCACGCACTCCGCCTGCCTCAGCGACTGTAGCACCGTGGCCACTCTCTGTATATGCTGCGGCCAGGTGTCTGCCCCTGTATATGCTGCGGCCAGGTGACTGCCCCATCTCTGCAAATAAAATCGCATCACAATTTGTGAAAAGTGGGTCATACGAGGGCAAAGACCGCGAGTCGTCTCGACTTGTGGCAAAAGAAGTGTCAGACCTCTGGAGGGCCCCAACACCTAGCAGTGACTACATCTCCGGTGAATTCACCCCGGAGGAGTTCGCTGCTGCCCTCCAGCATCTAAAGCCAGGGAAAGCTCCGGGGCCTGATTCCATCTGTCCGGAGCTTATTCTCCATGCCGCACCCGCCTTGAAGTCCTGGCTGAGAGCGTTCCTCACTTCCTGTTTGCGCCAACTCAAGATCCCCAAAATCTGGCGAAGAGCCCTAGTTGTTTCGATCCCTAAACCGAATAAGCCTGAAGGGGACCCTAAGAGTTACCGTCCCATCTCTCTGTTATGCATCCCCTTCAAGATCCTCGAGCGTCTCATCTACGCCCGCATCGAACCAATTGTCGACCCGCTGCTCCCACGTGAGCAGGCCGGGTTCCGACGCGGGAGGTCGACCGTAGATCAAGTCACCCTTATGACTCAAGACATCGAGGATTGCTTTTCGGCAAAAAAGAAGGCCGGGGCCGTCTTTATAGACCTGACGGCTGCCTACGATACCGTATGGCATCGCGGCCTCTCCTGCAAGCTGCTCCGCCTGCTGCCGGACAGGCACATGGTCAGAATGATCATGGAGCTCATCCGTAACCGCAGCTTTACCCTCACCACCGGTCGCGGACAGCTAAGCAGGCTTCGACGCCTTAAGAACGGCGTCCCTCAGGGATCGGTCCTGGCCCCCCTCCTCTATAATATCTACACCTATGACCTGCCCAACACACTCTCGCGGAAGTACGCCTACGCAGACGACCTCGCAGTGGTGTACTCTGCTGGAAATTGGCAGTCTGTGGAGGGGATTCTGAGCCAGGACATGAAGACACTAGTGGCATACTTCCGGAAATGGAGATTGAAGCTTAGCGAGGCAAAGACGGTGTCGGCTGCCTTCCACCTTAACAACAGGGAGGCTAAACGTGAGCTTAGAGTACACCTAGATGGAACTCCCCTGCCATGTTCCGCTGAGCCAATCTATCTCGGCGTGACATTGGACAGGACGCTCACGTTTCGCCGACACCTCGAGTCACTGCGCAAGAAGTTAACAGCTTGTGTGGCGTTGATGAGGCGACTGGTTGGCTCGGGCTGGGGCGCCGGCGCAAGGACCTTGCGCACGGCAGCCCTAGCCCTCGTTTATTCAACTAGTGAATACTGCGCCCCAGTATGGTGTCGCAGTGCCCACACCCGCCTCATCGACTCGCCTATAAACGAAGCCTTGCGCATTGTGACAGGATGCCTGCGTCCTACCCCCGTGGACAACCTTCCCATCCTAGCAGGCATCCAGCCCGCAGGCCTCCGCCGCATGGGAGCCACAGCACGTCTCGCCTGCCGGGCCGTGGAGCTTAATAACCATCTGCTCCATGATAGGCTCACTATAACAGCGGAGCCCTCCCGGCGTCTCAAGTCGAGACACCCATTTGTGCCTGCCGCACAGGATCTCAGGCAGCAATGCAGAGATCTCAACATCAGTGCGGCAGGATGGGCGGATTATATGTGGCGCGCGGAGTGGGAGGCTAACACCTCCAAACTCCGCGACCACATCCCAGTCGCCGGCCCTGAGCCCCTCGGGATGGACTTGCCAAGGCTATCCTGGGTGAGGCTCAATCGTCTCCGGACCGGCATCGGGCGTTTCCGCTCATCAATGCACAGATGGGGCTTGGCCCCAATTGCGTCGTGCGAGTGTGGCGCAGAGGACCAAACCGCAGACCATGTTATCCTGGATTGCCCGGTGTACCACCCACCCAACGGGACGCATGGTCTGTCGGTATTAGATGAAGAGACGATGACGTGGCTTCTGGAGGGGTGTCCAGAAATATAGCCCGGGTGAGCCCCTCAACCAGGTCTCGGGGTGGTAAAAGGGTAGCCCCTCGGCCCCGAGCCTGGTGGAGTGGAGAGGAAAAACAACTACCCATACGCCGAAGAAGGTGTCTGCATAGATGACAATGTCATCTAAGTACGCCGCAGCATACGCAGAGTGCGGCCGCAGAACGGTCCATCAGCAGCTGAAAACGTGGCCGGGGCCCCAGACGAGAGAATACAGTTTTTTCCCGGGATACCGGCGATAATGGTATCTGCCAGTATCCCTTCGTGCAATCCAATGTGGTGTAATACTTAGCCGTGCCAAGCCGGTCCAGGAGCTCGTCGATCCGGGGCATAGGGTAGGCATCGAACTTTGACACAGAATTCACCCATCTATAGTCCACACAGAAACGTACAGACCCATCGCGCTTTGCCACCAGCACGATGGGGCTGCACCAGTCGCTGTGCGACTCCTCGACCACGCCCAGTATTAGCACCTGTCCGTAATCAGACCGTCTTCCCTCTCCACCAACAGTCTGGCTCCCTCTGCAGGCCAGAACGCTCTATGCTCCCCACACTGCTCCAAAGCACTTTTAAGCAATAGGGACCATCTATTTGTACCTGCTTTGTTTGATCCTTGTTGAAATGTGTGTTTATTATTGTTATTGTAATAGGGTCTCCCTCAGTGGTCCCCGAGTTGAAATAAACGCTTGAAAGATATGTTGAATATATGTTTAGTGTTTTTCAGTGTTCCAGTTAAATACTATCTGCAGCTCTGTGTTGAGGGCTGAGGTGATTTCCTTAACTGTTGGTGCAGACATGTAGAGTGTTGAATCATCTGCATACAGACACACAGGCTTTTTTACAAGCAAGTGGGAAATCATTTGTACAAATCAAGGTCCAAGTGAAGAGCCCTGTGGAACCCCACACTGTATATGTCTGCATTTGAGAGGCTTCCGTTAAAGAGAACCTTCTGTGTTCTATTAGTCAGGTAGCTTTCTATTCATGCTAAGGCAGATAGAGAAAAAACATAACACTTGAGTTTTCTTAATAGCAAATTATGATTAATGACATCAAAATAATAAATATTATTACAGTTTTTCTCAATTGCTAAAACACATTTCACAAAACTTACCTCAATTTTCCCAAAACTCTAAACACAACACACTTTTCTAAAGCTACATAAACAAAACCACACCTTCTCTCTTCAAAACTCAAACTTTCACACCAAAACAGCTGCTCAAAGCCTGCAAAAATGTAAACACTATATGCATCATTACAGTCTACAACAAAACAACTGAAAACACAATGTTCAGTGTGTGAGAATGTTCTTTTTTTTCACAACTGCCAAAGCACATTTTTAGAAACCTTACAGTATCTGTTCTCAGAATATATCACTGTAGAGTATTGGGCATTCATAGATTTGTGTGTTTCATATGACCAGTATGTAAATCTACAGAAAATACAGTATGTACTGTATGTTACGGTACATGTGGGAATACGGTACATGTGGGAAAACTAGGGTTAGGGTTAGGTGCTAGGGTGACTTGGTACATGCTGGCATGTCTAACCCCAACCCTAACCTTAACCCTAACCATAACCCTAACCCTGCCCCTAATCCTAAGCCTAACCTTAACCCTAGCATTTTCCCCCGCCCAAAACCTAACAAAACACCCCCCCCCCCCCTCTAGTCAGTTATAATTCGTTGGATTACCCAAAACACACCAGAGTAATAACAGAGGATGGCCAATGCAATCCCTCCTTTTCTGAGGTGGGTCAGACTAAAAAGGTCTGAAACATTTCAGAGAATCAGGCTCCAAAAACACTAAACCTAACCTTAACCCTAGCACCCTAGCACCTAACCCTAACCCTAGTTTTCCCACATGTATCCTACTGTATTCCCACATGTACCGTAACATGTACACTACTGTACTGTATCACAACTCAATGCAAACACTACAGAAGATCCATTACACACAACAATACTCACTGAAAACAATGTTCAAGGTGTGATGTTTTTTTTATGTATTTATGGAACTATACCACACACACACACACACACACACACACACACACCACAATAATTTGCAACAAGTGTCTTACATTTTGAGTTGTTATGTTTAATGAATGAAGCCAGGTGCCGCTGTTGTGCCTTCTTGATGGTGGCTGCTGTGTTGTTCTTCCAGGACAGGTCATCCTGTATGTGCACCCCCAGGAATCGGAGGGCTGAGACTCTCTCCACGCTCTCTCCGTCGATGAGCAGGGGCTGGACCTCAGACTTTTTGCTCCTGAAGTCCACGATGATTTCCTGGGTCTTTGACTTGTTCAGCAGCAGGTTGTTAACCTTGCACAGCTTGCTCAGTTGCTCTACCTCATCCCTGTACGCCGCCTCGTCCCCCCCCGAGATGCAGCCCACCACGCTGGTGTCGTCTGCAAACTTTACGATGGAGTTGCTGGGGTGGACGGGGGTGAAGTCGTAGGTGTAGAGGTTGTAGAGGATGGGGCTTAGCACGCAGCCCTGGGGGGACCCAGTGCTGAGTCTGAGGGCTGTGGAGGTGTGGGAGCCCACCCGCACCCTCTGGGGGCGGTCGGTCAGGAAGTCCTTGATCCATGCACATATAGAGTGTGATAGTCCCAGGTCTAGTAGTTTGGTCACTAGCCTGTCTGGAAGGATGGTGTTGAAGGCAGAGCTGAAGTCCACAAAGAGCAGTCTCGCGTAGCTGTTTCCCCTCTCCAGGTGGGATAGAGTGGCGTGGAGAGTCGTCGCGATGGCGTCCTCTGTGGACCTGTGGGCTCTGTAGGCGAACTGGTATGGATCCAGGTTGGGCGGGAGGCGTGTGAGTATGTGGGCCCGGACTAGTTTCTCGAAGCACTTCATGATGATTGGTGTGAGTGCCACCGGGCGGTAGTCGTTTAGGCAGCTCACCGTGCTTTTCTTCGGGACTGGGATGATAGTTGAGGTTTTCAGGCAGGGTGGGATGGTGGCCTGGGACAGGGACTGGTTGAAGATGTTGGTGAAAACCCCGGCCAGCTGGTCGGCGCAGTCCCTCAGCACCCGTCCCAGGACGCCATCCGGCCCCGAGGCTTTCCTGGGGTCCACCGCCTTCAGCACGCGTCTCACTTCATGCTCTGTGAGGGTGAGGCTGCTGAGAGCTGGAGAGAGTGGTGTTTGTGTTGTGGTTACCTCCGTTCGCCCCTCGTCGAACCGGGCGTAGAAGGAGTTCAGCTTTTCCGCCAGCAGGGGGTCGTCCTCTGCGGCTGTGAGCCTGTTGGCTCTGAAGTTTGTCATGTGCTGAACCCCCTGCCACATCCGCCTGGAGTCGTTGCTCAGGAAGCATTCCTCAATCGTCTCTCTGTGGTCTGCCTTGGCCTCTTTGATGCCGCACTTTAGGTTAGCCCTGGTGGTGCTGTACAGCGGTGTGCTCTTCCCTGCGAAGAAGGCGTTGTCCCTCTCGTTGATCAGTTTTTGGACCTTCCCAGTCATCCATGGCTTCGTGTTGGGGTAGACCCGGACCCGTTTGTCCACGGTGACTGAGTTGGTGCAGTTCACTATGTGGTTCAGAACCGACGACGTGAACTGTTCCAGGTCCTCATGCTCATATTCCTGCCATGGGGTGTCATTTAGGCAGATCTGCAGTGGAGCGGACCCTTCTGGCCAGGTTCTGACAGTCTTAGTGGTGATGGGAGCACTTTTCCCCATGGTAGTGTATGCTGGGATCAGGAGGATTGACACATGGTCAGACATGCCTAGATGAGCTAGCGGTCTAGCCTTGTAAGCACGTTTGATGTTGGTGTATACCTTGTCCAGTGTTTTTTCTCCTCTTGTTGCACATTTAACATGCTGATAGAACTTGAGTAGTACTGCCTTCAGGTCGACATGATTGAAGTCTCCTGCTATAATGTGAATTGCCTGTGGATCTGTGCTTTGTTGACCACTGATGACGTCATATAGCCGCGCCAATGCTAAGCTACCGTCTGCATTCGGTGCAATATAAACGCTTGTAATATACACTGCATTGAATTCCCTCGGTAGGTAAGTGGGTCGGCATTTAACAGTCAAGTATTCCAGGTTTGGGGAACAGTGGCTACTTACAGTTTTCGTGTTTAAGCACCAGCTATCCTTCGTAGATATAATGAGGCCGCCTGCGCGGATCTTACCGCTGAGCAGCGTGCGGTCTGCGCGGTGTAGGGTCCGTCCTTCCAAGCTAATCGCGGAGTCCAAGATAGTTTCATTTAGCCAGGTTTCAGTGAGAATAATCACACAGCTATCTCCCACGATGTTATTTTTGGCAACCTGTAGTCTCAATTCATCCATCTTATTCGTCAGGGACCTGACGTTGGATAGGAAAATACTCGGCAAAGCAGGTTTGTCTGGGCTCCTCTTTAGCCTAGCTAACAGGCCTGCCCTGCAGCCCCGTCGTTGCTTGCGGTCCTTACGCCGACGTTTGCGCCTCAGGGTAGGGACTGAGTACCAAGGTTCTCCCGGTAAGCGGGCGATCTCGTGATAAATCCTTTGTTGCTTCAGGAACTCCGCTGTTACTGTCTTCTGGTTTTGCGTACCAACTTCTAGTAAGTCGTGCCTGCTGTAGGTACTATTTACACAACCGTTCCCTATAAGTACTAAAATAAAAATGTACATACAAATGCACTTAAAAACACTAAAGAACACCAGTTTTGAAGCCACTCCAGCCGCAGCGACTATGCGCGCAGCCATCTTGCTTTTGATATCTTATACTGAATATCACAGGAGAGGGAGGCTGTTATACTGAATATCACAGGAGAGGGAGGCTGTTATACTGAATATCACACGAGAGGGAGTGTGTTATACTGAATATCACACTGGAGGGAGGCTGTTATACTGAATATCACAGGAGAGGGAGTGTGTTATACTGAATATCACACAGAGGGAGGCTGTTATACTGAATATCACACAGAGGGAAGCTGTTATACTGAATATCACACAGAGGGAGTGCTGTTATACTGAATATCACAGGAGAGGGAGTGCTGTTATACTGGATATCACAGGAGAGGGAGTGTGTTATACTGAATGTCACATAGAGGGAGGCTGTTATACTGAATATCACACAGAGGGAGGCTGTTATACTGAATATCACACAGAGGGAGGCTGTTATACTGGATATCACAGGAGAGGGAGGCTGTTATACTGAATATCACACAGAGGGAGGCTGTTATACTGAATATCACACAGAGGGAGGCTGTTATACTGAATATCACACAGAGGGAGGCTGTTATACTGAATATCACAGGAGAGGGAGTGTGTTATACTGAATATCACAGGAGAGGGAGGCTGTTATACTGAATATCACACAGAGGGAGGCTGTTATACTGAATATCACACAGAGGGAGGCTGTTATACTGAATATCACAGGAGAGGGAGTGTGTTATACTGAATATCACAGGAGAGGGAGGCTGTTATACTGAATATCACACAGAGGGAGGCTGTTATACTGAATATCACACAGAGGGAGGCTGTTATACTGAATATCACACAGAGGGAGGCTGTTATACTGAATATCACACAGAGGGAGGCTGTTATACTGAATATCACACAGAGGGAGGCTGTTATACTGAATATCACAGGAGAGGGAGTGTGTTATACTGAATATCACACAGAGGGAGGCTATTATACTGAATATCACACAGAGGGAGTGTGTTATACTGAATATCACACAGAGGGAGTGCTGTTATACTGGATATCACACAGAGGGAGGCTGTTATACTGAATATCACAGGAGAGGGAGTGTGTTATACTGAATATCACACAGAGGGAGGCTGTTATACTGAATATCACACAGAGGGAGGCTGTTATACTGGATATCACACAGAGGGAGGCTGTTATACTGAATATCACACAGAGGGAGGCTGTTATACTGAATATCACACAGAGGGAGGCTGTTATACTGAATATCACACAGAGGGAGTGTATTATACTGAATATCACAGGAGAGGGAGGCTGTTATACTGAATATCACAGGAGAGGGAGTGTGTTATACTGAATGTCACACAGAGGGAGGCTGTTATACTGGATATCACACAGAGGGAGGCTGTTATACTGAATATCACACAGAGGGAGGCTGTTATACTGAATATCACACAGAGGGAGTGTGTTATACTGAATATCACAGGAGAGGGAGTGTGTTATACTGAATATCACAGGAGAGGGAGGCTGTTATACTGAATATCACAGGAGAGGGAGTGTGTTATACTGAATATCACACAGAGGGAGTGTGTTATACTGAATATCACAGAGGGAGGCTGTTATACTGAATATCATACAGAGGGAGGCTGTTATACTGAATATCACAGGAGAGGGAGTGTGTTATACTGAATATCACAGGAGAGGGAGTGTGTTATACTGAATATCACAGGAGAGGGAGTGCTGTTATACTGAATATCACAGGAGAGGGAGTGTGTTATACTGAATATCACAGGAGAGGGAGTGTGTTATACTGAATATCACAGGAGAGGGAGTGCTGTTATACTGAATATCACAGGAGAGGGAGTGTGTTATACTGAATATCACAGGAGAGGGAGTGTGTTATACTGAATATCACAGGAGAGGGAGTGTGTTATACTGAATATCAGCACGGCTGTGATTCGGTCGTAGGTACGAGGCCGCAGGCCTCTGTGATATTGCTTTTATACAACAGAAAATAAACAAAAAATAGTTCCGCAACTGAACTTCAAATGGACGGTTGCCTAGTAACCTGAACACAAACATGTAGTCTAATTAACGGTCATTTAGTAGAACATCTGTGTGGCGGAGTGATACATATAGTTAAAAGTCCCAGTGCTGTTATACTGTATATCAGCACTCATGGAATGCCTCTTGTCCAATCAAATTACTTGGTCAGAACTAACTGTTGTACAATGGTCAGTACAGAGCTGCAGCCGCTCATAGGTGGAGCTGCGTTAGTGATACAAGATCATTATTACATACTTATTCATTACAATCAAATACAATCAGTCAAATGTAGTTAGTTGTTCATAGCAAGCTACAGTGGTGGTTTTCGTAACAACTAGTGGAGAGTTTCCTCCAGGATTTTTTCACATTAGTGGCGGGGTGGTCAGTTTTCGCGAACTGGCTCTCAAAACAAAGACGTAATTTCACCAAAAACTAGAGGATGGCACATTTTTTTAAATTTTTTAATTGCGGTTAAGCCATTAAAGCCGAGCAGATGATTTTATATAGAAGGTGATCAAATACCAAGATATCCTACAGCTGCAGCAGAACATGCGGAACGCGCATACATACAGCACTGAACATAGGTTACCGTATAATATATATGTGACTGACAGACTGACAGGCAAATAAGCATCTCTGACACACAATGGAACAGTGATGACTTTTATAAAAATATATATATGTCTATACTGTAGGGACTATTAGTCAATAGAATGTCAAGCAGGGTAGATTTCCTAGGGTTTTCCAAATGATGGCGTGTGGACTTGGATATTAATTGTGTCAAGCTTAGGGCACAACATACAGTACAGGCCAAAACTTTGGACACACCTTCTCATACAATGTGTTTCCTTTATTTTCATGACTATTTACATTGTAGATTCTCACTGAAGGCATCAAAACTATGAATGAACACATGTGGAATGATGTACTTAACAAAAAAGTGTGAAATAACTCTAAATATGTCTTATATTTTAGATTCCTCAAAGTAGCCACCCTTTGCTTTTTTGTTGTTAATAAAATATATAATAATTATATTAAATATATATATATATAATAACATATTATTATTAACACATATTATATTTAATATTATTATTATATATTTTATTAACAACAAAAAAGCAAAGGGTGGCTACTTTGAGGAATCTAAACTATAAGACATATTTAGAGTTATTTCACACTTTATTGTTAAATACATAATTCCTATGTGTTCATTCATAGTTTTGATGCCTTCAGTGAGAATCTACAATGTACCAAATAGTCATGAAAATAAAGGAAACGCATTGAATGAGAAGGTGTGTCCAAACTTTTGGCCTGTACTGTATATCTTGATGAAAGTGGTTTCCCAATTGGAAAATCGAGTCCCAATTATCATTCTGATACTGTGGTATTGCCCCTTTGCAGAACTTGTCCCATCAGATGTTAGGCTGTAATTTATAGTTTTCCCTGTTTGTGCTTCTTTTGTTTCTAGCTGCAGGTCCTCCTCAGAGCAGCAACCATGTATGAACCAGAGTCCACAGAGTCCCCCGGATCTGGCTGTGGTCCTCCAGACCTGAAAATCACACAGTGGGGTCCAGAGATGGTGGCACTGAAGCTGGAGGAAGAAGATGTAGAGGAGAATGGTGCGATGGTGAAAGAAGAAAATGGAGGAGAAGATGTAATGCAGAAGGGTCTGATGGTGAAAGAAGAGGACAGAGGAGATGAAATGAGGGATGAGGTCAGTACAACAACAACAACAACAACAACAACAACAACAACAAACGTTTTGGAATGAGCTGTCTATGGAGACTTGGAAACCATCTTTTTGGAACATTTTCAAATCACACGTTTGTAATGTCACCTGAATCAATCAGAAGTCACTGGGATCATGTTTTTTTATGTGGATGTGACAACAAAATATATCATATATGTACCAAACAATAGCATTTATTTTAGACAAGACAAAACTTAAACCAAATGATCATTTACAACAGTCTTCATAATTGTCACATAATTTTCTAAGTCAGGTCCTGATATTCTCCAATGTGAGAAATAACTAAGTAAGTAAGTAAGTAAAATGTATTTATACAGCACCTTTCCCAGACCAAGGGTCACAAAGTGCTTTACATAACAAGGAAGAAACAATAAAACATAATACAAGAGCGAAAGACACCGCAGGTTAAAACAGGCAAACAAGTGAAAATAAAAACAAGTAACAGACAACAGGTGTACAATAACATCCACAGGACACAGAAAGACAGGCCCTTGGGGCTATCCAAAAGCCTGTCTATACAAGACAGTCTTTAGCTGTTTTTTAAAAACCTTGACCAAGCCAGCTGATCTAAGATCCAAGGGCAGAGTATTCCAAAGCCTGGTAGCCAAGATCTTGGCCTCCTCCACCAAGTGATGACAGTAGATTCTGGTTTTGCCCACAGACTTGAATAACCTTGTAATGCCCCATTGGTGAGCCTTGGGGCATCTTTCTCTCTGAGGATGAATAATTAAACCGTTGTTCCCTTTCCTTTCATACCTTCTCTGATGTTTTTGTACAGTTGGCAGTTAGTTAAAAAGTGCAGCTCTGTTTCCACCTCATTGTGTGTGCAGTGGGTGCACAGTATCTGTTCCCTTGGGAACCGGGTTTGCCTGCTGCTGGCCCTTCTCCATGGCGAGGCTGTGCTCGCTGAGTCTGGACATAGTCATGGATTTCATTAGTTTTGATTCTTTCTCATGAGGTTTCTGTCTGGTGGCTCTGTTTGTGTTTGTGAACAGAGTCCCAGAACCAGCTGGCTGAGGTGGCATCTCCCTAGAGTCTCTCTGTAGGTATGGGCGTTGTTGTGGGATGTGTCAGGGTCGCTTTGTTTTAGGTGGTTATATTATGAAAGCGGCAAGTAACAAGTGTGCGCATCAAAGGTCTAGGCATTAGGCACGGAACATCCATATCCTGTATAAATAAAGTTTTAATGATTGATGTATGTGCGCATTGCGTGCGAACCAATCATTCAGCAAGTCTTGTACTATAAATAACTTACACTTTATAAACCAGTGCTGTGATATTATTTATCGTCTTAGAAACATCTTAGCAAGAGGCACTCCAACAATTATCATAAAGTTTATTATGCATCAGCTCTTTTTATGCAACCTAAATTTACACAGATGAATAACGTATACATGCCATATCTTGGATTCATCTGTCTGATTTCTAGTTTTAGTGCCTTCAGGTTTTTATTCTATTTATCTGCATTCATTCATTCTAGGTTCTAGACTAAATCTAGATATACTTGCAGTAGATATACAGAGTATATAGTATATAGTATTATATATATATATTATTATATATATATATATATATATATAGATATTAGCTATATATATTATTATATGTTATGTTAAGTTATGTTAATTTTATTTATAATGCGCCCCCCATCCAACTTTTACATCGGCCCGGGGCGCAGCCCGGGTAAAGGAACAGATAAAGACAAAGACAAGGAACACAGAAAGCAATCAGACACAGAAGACTTAAACGTAAATCTCAGGCATACAATTCACAACAAATAGGGAGTAGACTAAGGGAATATCATTTAGGAAGAGGTGGGTTTTTAATAGGGATGCACGATATTATCGGCACCGATATTTATCGGCCCGATAATGGGAAATTAATGTTATTAAATATTTATCGGTTTTATTAAATTTTAGCCGATATAGAGCCGATAATATGAAGCCGGAAATAATTTCTGGTTCCGGTTGTAGCGCTCATGATGCTGCGCCTGCTTACAGCCACGCAGTGTAGAGACGAGAGCGAAACATGTCTTCCCCGGTGTGGACATTCTTCAAAGTTTCTGAGGCAGATAGTGCGTTTGCAATTTGCAATACATGTTCGACAAAAGTTCGGAGAGGAGGGCAAAGGTCTACGAGTTACAACACAACGAATCTCATAAGTCACCTTAAGATTCACCATTGCAAGCACGCTGTATGGAAGGAATATCAAGCACTAGTAGCAGAAGATAGCCTAGCCGCGAAAAAAAAGCTGCTGTGCCTATTGAACACGCATTTGAAAACTGCAGGAAGTTTACTCGAGACAGCTCAAAGGCTCAAGCAATCATTAAAAAAATTATGAGTAGTAGAAGTAGTAGATAAAGGATTTCGCCAGCTAATTTCACATTTAGAGCCCCGGTATGTACACACCCAAGCCGACGCTATTTTGCAGACGTGTGCCTGCCTGCTCTGTATGATAAGTCGCCACACACATCCATAGTCTGATCGATACTAGGGTAAGCCAGATAAGTTTTACCACGGACATAATGGACTTCTGACGTTAGTCCAGTCAGTATGCTTAGTTTGACGGCCCAGTGGCTGGATGAGGACTTCAATATGAAGAAGACACTGCTGCATGCGCAGGAGTTCTCCGGTTCGCATACTGTGACAGCCATCCGCGGGGCTTTTGAAACCATGTTTGGACAGTGGAAGATAACTAAGGAGCGGGTGCACGTTGTGCTGAGGGACAATGCGCGCAATATGGCCAAGGCTTGTGAGGAATGTGAAGTTGCAAGCTTGGGCTGTATGGCACACAGTTTACAGCTTGCCGTTAATGAGGCTGTACTGAGCCAGAGAAGTATATCCGACTGTGTTGCGATCGGGAGGAAGATGGTAGGACATTTTAAGCACTCCCAACTCGCCTCCTCCCGTTTGAAAGATTTACAGACACAACTGGGAATGAAAACCACACGGCTCCAACAAGACGTACCAACGCGATGGAACAGCACGTTTTATATGCTTAGGAGTTTGTTGGAGCAGAAGCGAGCGCTCGCAGCATATGGAGTAGATTACGTGTTACCTGCGTCTCTAAACGCATACCAATGGGCGCTAGTTGAAAACATGTTGACCATCCTCGATCCGTGCGAACAGGTGACTAGAGATATTAGTTCAGCTACGGCCACAGCAGCAGACGTGATCCCCTCCGTCGAAGCCTTAAAACGTCTGTTAAACAAGGCCGTTGCAACAGACCAGGGAGTGAAAACTTCCAAGAGCACCCTGTTACAAGCAGTAGACCAGCGATTCGGTCACATCCATGAAGAGCCCCTGTATAATCTTGCAACAATCTTGGACCCTAGATACAAGGACCGCTTCTTCAACCTTGGAACAAAAGTGCAAGCAGCAGACATGTTGCTAGAGAAGATGATCAGCTGTGCAACAGCTGACAAGCCAGCCGAGCCGCAAGCAAAGAAGACAAGGACAGACGGTAACCATTCTTTGCTGGAAATGTACGACGGAATCTTGGAAGAAAACACTGAACCCACAGAAGAGCAGGCGAGGACTCAAACGGAAGGCAGGTAATTTATTCAATTTAATGTTTAGCTTTCAACTTGTTAAAAAATACACCACATCACGATAATGTGACATGTGCGCTGCTATGTAGGGTGTTACGTAAGGAGGGGCGGATGTTTATGAGGAAGTGGAGAGCTTGGCTAATCTAGCGACATCTGTACTTACAGTATATTGTGATTTTGTTGTCCTTTTAGATGTACCTCTCACAGTCAACGATTCCCAGGACTCAGAACCCAATGGAATACTGGAGAAGCAACAAATCCCGTTTCCCGACCCTGGCCCTGCTTGCAAGGAAGTACCTGTCAGCCCCTTGCACTAGCGTCGACAGCGAACGTTTATTTTCTGCAGCTGCTCATGTGATCGATGAAAAAAGAAACAGACTCGGATGCGAGAGAGCAGAGATGCTTCTTTTTATGAAGAAAAATATTCACCTGATACCCTCAAAGTAGGCTAGCATAGTGTAAAGTAGCCTCAGAGTGGTAGGCCATTGCAAAGGTTCTATGAGGTAGGAATTGTATTCAGTTTGTATATTAGGGAACACCAATGGAAAACGTGTCTATTATTTAGGTGAGAATGTGAATGTAGGCTAAACAAGACAAGTTGTTTACAAGGAAAACATGCACTTTTTGTTTTTCCATGTCAGTGCAATTTATTTTGAATTCTTATGCAAAACGTTTGATGATGGGCTTTATCACAACCTACCTCATCCTCATGCACTAAAAGTAGCATAGCCCAGCCCTTTTCAGTTGCTTTATTAAGCATACTAGTGTAGTCTACTATGTGCCTTGTGTCATTCTGTTTATCTGCAGACTAAGCAGCCATTTGGCACTAGTTTCTGTAAAAGTTCTATACAACTTTTGGTTCTTTAAAAGTCTTTATTTTTGTATTGACTGATGCACTTTATTCATTTATTTTTTGATATTTTATTTATGCATTTTCAATTTACAGGGATAGACAAGATGCACTTTATTTTTGACACTTTTTTGATCTAATTACTCTTAGGTGAGCCTTTTTTGTTTTCATAAAAGGAGGCCAGATCTTGGCTAAAAAAAGCATTGTGCACTGTCTATAACAGATTCTGTTTGTTAGAGGAAATAATAAATGAACATTTGAA
>NC_137685.1:15690408-15980408 GCF_963989245.1 Nansenia antarctica | reverse complement strand
TGCTCAGGAAGCATTCCTCAATCTTCTCTCTGTGGTCTGCCTTGGCCTCCCGGATGCCGCGCTTTAGGTTAGCCCTGGTGGTGCTGTACAGCAGTGTGCCCTTCCCTGCGAAGAAGGCGTTGTCCCTCTCATTGATCAGTTTTTGGACCTTCCCAGTCATCCATGGCTTCGTGTTGGGGTAGACCCGGACCCGTTTGTCCACGGTGACTGAGTTGGTGCAGTTCACTATGTGGTTCAGAACCGACGACGTGAACTGTTCCAGGTCCTCATGCTCATATTCCTGCCATGAGGTGTCATTTAGGCAGATCTGCAGTGGAGCGGACCCTTCTGGCCAGGTTCTGACAGTCTTAGTGGTGATGGGAGCACTTTTCCTCATGGTAGTGTAGGCTGGGATCAGGAGGATTGACACATGGTCAGACATGCCTAGATGAGCTAGCGGTCTAGCCTTGTAAGCACGCTTGATGTTGGTGTATACCTTATCCAGTGTTTTTTCTTAAACACAACAACAACAACAACAACAGGGAAAGCCATCCATGGTGGACTGTCTCACAATATATATATTTTGATATTATATTTTGATATTATTTGATATTATGTGGTATTCTAGTTAGGGCTGTTACGATTATTCGACGTCATCGACGTCATCGACTACGTCAATACGTCGGTTTGCGTAATATGCGTCGGTTAGTCGTAAATAAACAAAATGGCTGCGACCAGTGCAAACACGGAGAGAGTTAGCGATTAGCGATGTTAGCTTATAGCCAGTTTAACAGAAGTAACTTCACTTTTAACATTACTTCCCGTGGTCGTAGCGGGCTGGCTGACGGCTTAAAATGACCGTGATGACCTGTAGACCTTATCCAGCTATAGTCTTGTGTTTCTACCCCGGGGCATAGCCCTATTATCTCCATATTTATCTCCTAAAACAGTACTAGCTAAGCTGTTGTGTTTACCACAGTCCTGTTCTGACTGGTCGCGGGCCGTAAGTGATGCTTGTCTCACAACGGAACAGTTTGTCAGTGTGTGTGTGTGTGTGTGTGTGTGTGTGTGTGTGTGTATGTGTCATGCATGTGTGTGTATCTTTGTCTCTGTGTGTCTGTGTGTGAGTGTGACATGCTCACATTCCTCCACAGTAATGCCTAAGGTGGAGGGGGGAGAAGGGAGAGAGGGGGGGAGAGAGCTAAGGGGGGAGGGGGAGAGAGCTAAGGGGGGAGGGGGAGAGCAGAGAGAGGGGGAGAATGTTATGTTTGTTATTGAGATTGTTATTGTTAAAGATTGTTACTGAGAGGTATACGGTATTCCGGTTAGAATTTCGCTTTTTTACAGAATTTACTGCATTACTTGCAGTTTTCCTTTTACTTGAAGTTAACTTTTATATTTTATAATATTATATTTTATGTTGGACTGTAAGAAAGAGAGGATCTTTTTTGTT
This sequence comes from Nansenia antarctica, assembly GCF_963989245.1. Lineage (NCBI taxonomy): Eukaryota > Metazoa > Chordata > Actinopteri > Argentiniformes > Microstomatidae > Nansenia > Nansenia antarctica. The sequence continues at coordinate 15,978,976 of NC_137685.1, read as the reverse complement.
GTGTGGAATATTGCCCTGCAGTGCAAGAATAATTGAATAAAATACTGAAATGTTGATAAGAGAAGTTTTTGACATTTATTTGGGGGAAATTAAGTGATACATTAACCGAACAGCAAAAAAATAATCGTTAGACTAATCGTTAAATTAGTCGTTAGAATAACCGACTAATCGAACAAATAATCGATAGATTAATCGTTAGAAAAATAGTCGTTTGGGACAGCCCTAATTCTAGTACTTTGAACTCCATACTACATTATGGTGAATAAACATTTTAAGAAAATAAAAGAGAAAGTACTTATTTTTATGTTTTTGTGGTGGGTAGTTTGCTAGCGAAACAACGTCACGTTGACGTACCGTTAACAACAACGTCACGTTGACGTACGTACCGTTAAAGTCAACGTCACGTCGATCCTGTGGTTTAAAGCCTTTCACTTTTTTTGACATGATACATTAAAATGCTCATAACTTTTTAAAATAAAGGGCTATCTCAGTCATTCAACCAGTTATGAATAGCTGAGAACTTCTAATTTATGGAAATATAAAAAATGAAAATGTCAAAATGCCACCATGTGAAGGGTTTTCCCAGGCCGCCACACATATATATATATAGTAGGCTATATACACTGCAAGGGACTACAGATGAAAATTAGCCTTATGTTCTGGCTAAATCTGGCATATTTACATAAAATGCATTGTCCCTTTACAAATAAACGAAATAAACTAAACTACAATATAACTTAGACACGTTGTCTTTAAATGGGTCATTTACAAAGGGAGGCCCAGTATTACTAAACTGTTCCTAATATTACTATATTATATATATATACAGTACCGTTCAAAAGTTTGGGGTCACCCAGACAATTTCATTTTCCACATTAACAATGTATAGAGTGTATTTCTGATTAATTTAATGTTATCTTCATTGAAAAAAACAGTGCTTTTCTTTCAAATATAAGGACATTTCTAAGTGACCCCAAACTTTTGAACGGTAGTGTATATATAATAATATATATTATATTATAATACTATACTATAGTATTACTATACTGTTCCTAATCAAATGTTATATCAACGTTTCAATAAACATTTGAGCTTTTATTGTGACGTTTCCTCCAAAGCGGAAGTTGTTGTAGTAACTACTTCCTGGTCGTGAGGAAGTTGAGCAGCTCGATCATAACAAGGTGAATATCGCATGAGCGCAGGTAAGAAACATGAGCGTCTCTGTAATGCAGCTGTTTCATTCACCTGAAATGTCCGTGATGCTCTAAGTTACATAGCTGCTGTGTGCTGAAGTTGATATGGATGAAATGAACCGCTATGTGAAAGTGTCCGTGTAGGTTCTCTGGTGGAAGTTGCGCGTTCATGCCGTTTGTTGACAGTAAATAAACCTCCTCAGTCTGGACTACTAGGAGAATGACTACAGTTACATGACTGGAGGCTTCACATAGTTACAAGATTGACTTTACACTGGACGAAGACTAACAAGACTGTTATGAGATTGTATTTTTCTGTAGGCCTACAATCAGTGTTTCCTCCAGGATTCTTCACATTAGTGGCAGAGTGTTCTTTTTTCGCGCGCGTAGCGTATGCAACACGCACTGGCGCTCAATACAAAGACGTAATTTCACCGAAAAATAGAGGGTAGCAACATTTAAAAAAATATGTGCCCTGTTTACCCGTACCTCCGCCGTTCTGTTCGTGGTGATTTGGGAGGCAATAGATTGTTTTTGCCCCGCGCATATTGCCCTGTAATTAGACCACGCGACCACAGCTCCGTTGTGTCTCTTATTGTCCCTGAATTTTAGCTGCATGTTTTTCCAGCATGTAAATCCGACTCCCCTTCTTTCCCCCTGCCAATACTGTGTCGTTTGTGACATTTACCAACGTTTATGCTATCAATAGTTCGAAGCTAGCGTTAGATGCGAGGCTGCTCGGGAACATTATTTGTTTCACAAAATAGCCTGATTTAGTTGACCATGAACATCAGAGACTAGACTACATTAATACGAATGTTCATTTAAAATACTCTATAGTGAACACTGGTATAAGAACATGAACCAGAGAACAGCAGTAAATGCAAGAACCCAAGGTCGTCGCTGATGTTGCATTTTCGATTAGGATACGCTTACGGGATTAAAGGGACGGGCGACGGGCTAAGAGAGAGGGAAGGGATTTCCAGAAATCCAAATGTCCCGCTAAATTCGGACCAACCACAAAACTGTTTTGCAAGCGCGTCGACGAGGTTAATTGCAACATTGTAACATATTGTAACTTACTACATCCTAAATCGGAACGAAATGTTTGTCTGAAAGCGGCCTAAACTAGCTTCAATCTGATTTTTTCTGTTCTCCGGTCATAAAGTGGACTGAATCAATTAGTGGCGGAGAAAATGAATAATAAATGCATATAGAGGAAACACTGCCTACTGATTGTATCCCTTTCTAACTAATGTCATTTCAGAGTGTTTATTTCAATCTTGCAAGAGGAGCTTCTGTACAGTCAACATGGTGCCGCATCAATATGCCGACGGACCGTTGTGCCGACAGCCCTCCCTGCATGTGAATGCTCTCCGCTTCTCTGTCTAGGTGCATGTGGGAAAACTAGGGTTGGGGTTAGGTGCTACGTCGACTTGGTACATGCTGGCATGTCTAACCCTAACCCTACCCCTAACCCCAACCCTACCCCTAACCCCAACCCTACCCCTAACCCCAACCCCAACCCTAACCTTAACCGTAGCACCCTAGCACCTAACCCTAACCCTAGTTTTCCCACATGTACCGTCTTGTCAGCTCTCGCAGAAATCCGCTAATAAACTGTCGGCATCGTGGTCCGTCGGCACAGCGGGTGGGCCCCAGTCAACATAGGGTTCCAAAGTAGGGGTGGGCATCAATGATCGACGATCGATAATTGATCGATAAGGATCTTGGTCGATCACAAAATATTTTGCTCGATAATCGTTAATATTTGTATTTTTGTATTTTTTTAATAATAATAATAATGGAAATTAGTTTGTCCACGTGTCACCAGATTGCGTTCGTCTCTCACCCCTGAACATGTTAACATGATCATCTTTGAACAAGAACAAGAAGGCCTGCCGCCTACAGTCTCTCGCTGGAGTTTACATTTAAGTTAAGCTGGACGCTCTTAAGGACACTAACGTTTTCAGTCATCCTCCTATTTGTGAGTAACTGTTTTTTACTGCTCCTATGGTGAGTTACTTATTTTCTATATTTTTATTTATAACGTAAAATGTGTTTTAAAGTTAAACAATTTAGGCTACTCACTGCCTTGTTTAAAAGGATTGTTATCTGACTGTAGTGTCTAGTTTGAAAGTGAATGAATGTGTGCAATGGCAACACAAATAAAGTTTTTTCCCCAAGGATTTTTGTTTTTGTTTTAATGAAAAACGTTTTTTAATTTTTTTCCCAATATTTTTTAATTATTTTTTTTAAATGAAAAAAAAAGCTTATCGATTAATCGATAATTGATCGTTAATTCTTGCGATTATCGAAAAAGAAATTTTGATCGTTTGCCCAGCCCTATTCCAAAGTACAAAGCCCACCTCTCTATGGGGTTGGTTCTTCTTATAGTTTCAACATTCAGTTATTGTACAACATCACGTGGGTACAGATAACACAGAGCATAACTATTTCACTTTAGCCTTGGAGAGAAGGGAGTGAGAGTCTCTCTTTATCTAGCACCTGCACTTTTAGTCACATACCATTCTTGTTATTCATCCAGTCTTCAGCGAATGATAAGATCATCATTATTGTATAAAATACATGTTTCTCCCCCGCCAGCTGGTCAGCGCAGTCTGTCAGCACGCGTCCCGCCACACCGTCTGGCTGCTTTGGCCCATTTTTCAAAATCTGTCAGTTATTTACAACTGACTGCATGTTATAAGAGTGTAATAACAGTGTAATAATAAGAAAAACACAAAATCGGAATTAGATTTTACATGTTTTTAGTCAAATAGATACTGTGATTGCACATAGACAACATATTTATCATGTTCAATTTGAAAGTATAATGGCGCTTTTCCATTTGTCGGCCCGGGTCAGCACGGCATGGTACGGCACGGTTCTTTAGCTACCCTTCACGAGCAGGAACTACAGGGCCGAAAGGTACCTTTTTGCCAGGCTGCGTGTGACGTGTGACGCTGCACACCGTTGATTGGTCAATGGAAATCGTCATCCCATGTTCATAGATTTCTTCGCTAACCGCCATCTTTAAATACCACAACAGATTTCGCTCTAGGAAAATGTCACTTACTGTTTCTGTAATAACCTATTAATAAAGATTAGAAAAGTTATGCTAACCATCGTATTATCTTAGTTTAATGTAATTTCAATGCATCATATAACTTTTATTTACAACAAGTGTTAAAGGAGCACAGTCTAATACTGAGCTACTGAGATGCTAACCCGCGGACTCTGGTTGACACGCCGTGCGTTCTAGTTTGATGTGTGCTGTTGGTTATACACGATCCGTAGTCATTGGTTTGCTGCATAATAAACCTTTATTGCGTTCCTGATTGCCATCTATGGCTTAATCACTGATACAAAACAATAATAATCACAAACTCAGCGCCCTTGCGGTCAAACCTATTTGCCCTTCCGGGGTCAACACCTGACGATAACAACAAATGTACTACCTTATAAAGACCTGCCTCAGGTATTGTGACAGCGCCACCCCATGCCCACACAGTGAATTACAACACATATGACAGGACCATATCTGGCTCTTGCAACAAGCATAACAAAAAAATCGCTATTATGGCGATGTGCTGTGCCTATGCTGTTCCTCAGTCCAGCGGCAGTCAAATGCCGGTAGATTCGTGTCTTGCTCCCTTTAAGGCGTTTCCCTGGTTGCGAGATCTAAACTATTAGAACTGAAAGCGGCAGGTAACAGGCACGTAACATCCATATGCTGTATATATAAATATACAGTATATCTCAAAAGTGAGTACACCCTTTAGATTGTTACAAATATTCTGTTATATCCTTTCAGGGGATAACATTATCCTACTGAAACTTTGATATAACTTAAAGTAGTCAGTGTGCTGCATGAATAACAGTATAGATTTATTGTCCTTTGAAAATTACTCAGTACACAGCTGTTAATGTCTAAACAGCTGGCAACAAAAGTGAGTACACCCCATAGTGAACATGTCCTAATTGTGCCCAATGATGTTGTTTTCCCGCCCTGGTGTCATGTGACTCGTTAGTGTTACAAGGATTCAGGTCTAAATGATAAGCAGGGCTGTTAAATTTGGTGTTTTGGGCACAATTCTCTCTGAATGCTGGACAACATGGCACCTCATGGCAAGGAACTCTCTGAGTGGCTGGAAAAAATTATTATTGCGCTTCACTAAGATGGCCTTGGCTATAAGAAGATTGCCAACACCCTGAAAATGAGTTGCAGCACAGTGGCTAAGATCATACAGCGGTTTTCCAGGACAGGTTCCACTCGGAACAGGCCTCGCCAGGGTCGACCAAAGAAGTTGAGTCCACGTGCTCAGCGTCATATCCAGAGGTTGGTTTCCCAAAATAGACGTGCGAGTGCTTCCAGCATTGCTGCAGAGGTTGCAGAAGTGGGATGTCAGCCTGTCAGTGCCCAGTGCTCAAATCGGTTTGTATGGCCGTCGCCCCAGACAGAAGCCTCTTCTGAAACCGAAGCATAAGAAAGCCCGCAAACAGTTTGCTGAAGACAATGAATCCAAGAACATGAGTTACTGGAACCATGTCCTGTGGTCTGGATAAAGCAACAAGCCTTCATTGTCTTGACACATGTAACTGCATCAGAAAAAGCCATATATGCCTATATTTATACATACATATTATATTTATGTATTTTACTATTTTATGCCCCATTTTCTGGTCACACATCAAATGATATAGCAACATACTTGATGTGTGTGTGTGTTTTATCCTAGTAACAGTGAGTGTGTTCATGTCCTCCCTGTTAGGTTGTTGGTAGAGTTACTCCCAGGCTGGTTAGAATGACAGGTGGAGGGAGTAGAGAGTTTAGTGTCTGGTTAGAAGGGTTAGGTGTCTGGTTAGAAGGGTTAGGTGTCTGGTTAGAAGGGTTAGGTGTCTGGTTAGAAGGGTTAGGTGTCTGGTTAGAAGGGTTAGGTGTCTGGTTAGAAGGGTTAAGTGTCTGGTTAGAAGGGTTAAGTGTCTGGTTAGGGGGCGTTCACACTTGACGTCTTTTTTTAGAAAAAAGCGCCGCCTTCAGCGCCTTTTCACCGTCTTTTTACATACAACCCATGGGAAAAAAGCGCAGCCACCGTCTTTTTCCCAGAATGCATTTCGCACCGGCTAGCAGCGGGCAATTTAAATCGTCCATTTTAACTTCCATTGGCTAAAAGCTGTAATTTTGGCAATACAAGTGTTAACATGTCATTTTATGAATTTTTAATATGTTTTCAGGTGTGAAAGTAACCATATACATTCCCAAAATGTGTCCAGTTTATCAAAATAACCTGTTTATATATCTGATCTGACGTTTTTTTCGTCTTTTGTTCGCTAGCTGCGTTCGTAAATTCGCCCTGGAAATCTGATCAGCACTCATGGAATGCCTCTTGTCCAATCAAATTACCTGGTCCCTTTATGACGTTGAACCCAGTGTGCGCTCCGGCGCTCTCAGAGCGAATTTACGAGCGCACCCTGCGTTGCTTATATACCTTCAATGCGGAGAAACTTCGTAACATAATTAGGGATGCACGATATGCATTTTTCCCAACCGATACCGATACCGATATTTACCCGCTTCTCGTGGCCGATAACCGATATGATAACCGATATTTATTATTTAAAAAATCTTTCCTAGCACCAGGGGAGCCCCCCCTCCCAAATTTCGTTGTTTGGTACTATATCAATGACAATAAAGACCATTCAGATATAATTTCACAGTTCATAACCTGTAGTTCATGCACACCTGAAGGTAAGAAAGGCTATGTAGTGAGCAAAGATTGATGATTTAATATTCCATAGTGATCTCACCAAATCTAACTTACATCACTATTGTTAACACAACAAAGAGAACACTTCTGACTCTTCAAATGTTCATTTATTATTTCCTCTAACAAACAGAATCTGTTATAGACAGTGCACAATGCTTTTTTTAGCCAAGATCTGGCCTCCTTTTATGAAAACAAAAAAGGCTCACCTAAGCCTTCTCCAAACATGGTTTCAAAAGCCCCGCGGATGGCTGTCGCAGTATGCGAACCGGAGAACTCCTGCGCATGCAGCAGTGTCTTCTTCATATTGAAGTCCTCATCCAGCCACTGGGCCGTCAAACTAAGCATACTGACTGGACTAACGTCAGAAGTCCATATGTCCGTGGTAAAACTTATCTGGCTTACGCTAGTATCGATCAGACTATGGATGTGTGTGGCGACTGTATCATACAGAGCAGGCAGGCACACGTCTGCAAAATAGCGGCGACTTGGGAGTGTATACCGGGGCTCTAAATGTGAAATTAGCTGGCGAAATCCTTTATCTTCTACTACAGAGAAAGGCTGGTCGTGGAGGGCCATCAACTCCATTATTTTTTCATTGATTGCTTGAGCCTTTGAGCTGTCTCTCGAGTGAACTTCCTGCAGTTTTCAAATGCGTGTTCAATAGGCACAGCAGCTTTTTTTTTCGCGGCTAGGCTACTAGGCTACTAGTGTTGATATTCCTTCCATACAGCGTGCTTGCAATGGTGAATCTTAAGGTGACTTATGAGATTCGTTGTGTTGTAACTCGTAGACCTTTGCCCTCCTCTCCGAACTTTTGTCGAACATGTATTGCAAATTGCAAACGCACTATCTGCCTCAGAAACTGTGAAGAATGTCCACACCGGGGAGCGAATTTGCGGAACCTAGGATGGTAGGGGAAGGTAGGGCAATACCGCTACCTGATTGGTTGGCGAAGCACTCGTGAAGAGCCCCCTCATTGGCTGCCGACTCGCCTTCCCTGCTTCGCCAACCAATCAGGTAGCGGTATTGCCCTACCTTCCCCTACCATCCTAGGTTCCGCAAATTCGCCACCGGGGAAGGCATGTTTATATTTCCGGCTTCATATTATCGGTTAAATATCGGCTAAAATTTTATAAAACCGATAAATACCGATAAACATTAATTTCCCATTATCGGGCCGATAAATATCGGTGCCGATAATATCGTGCATCCCTAAACATAATTATAAGTTGTAAAATTATTTGGGGGGCCAATATCTTTAGCTAGCTGAAGTAACTAGTTTACTTTATTGTTGTCTTAACAATTGGTAAAAGAACAGGATTAAAACAAAAATATCAGCAATAACATTGTGCTCTGCAGCAAGCACAATTACAACCCAACTGAAGCCACAATACTGGGACCATTCGTGACTGACAGTCAGTCAAATACTAGGTGAATATGTAATAAACTTGGATTTCATGCATTTCAAGTGGCATCTTTGTAATCATTACGATGTAGTCATGTCTAAGAGGCAGACAAGGCTTCCCTTTAACTCCCCGAGGCTACGACTATGCTATGTCCTGTGCCTATGCTGTTCCTCAGTCGAGCGCGCTTCGTCATCCCCCTTCTAAAACCCCTTTCCATCCCTTATGTCATTTTATCAATGAACATTGTAATACTATTACTGTTATTTCAACATTCAAGCCTCTTTCACACACGGAGATTGTATGAGCCCCGCGTCAGTCAGCCTTTCCGTAGAAATACATCGCTCCGTTATATATATAACGTTACATGTTTTAAGGCTGATCTGTGCATGATAGTGCTGCATTATGTTGATCTATTTATATCGATCTATTCTTGTCAATTCCTTATTACCAGTGGAAAGGGGGAAGGCTAAAACACTTTGCATGGAATAGATAGGACTTTCCGTTCAATGGAGGAAGCATGATACTCGCGAGTTCATCTCGCTTTCCCCCCGTTGATGTATTAAACAATCTAAGCAATCTAATCAGAGAAGTTGTTATTATGTAATATTATTGATGGATGTGCCATTTTTGATGGAGAGCAGTGAGCGGATGACTGGATGTGAGCATGTATTTGACTAATGCCGATAGATTCGTGTCTAGAAAGGATTTTACAGCGTTCCTTCAAACTATCGTAATTCATGAACTATATGCCCAATCTAAAAAAATCAAACAGTTTCTGAAAGCAGAGAAGTTGCACTTTTTTTACGGATATGTAATAAATAGGGATGCTCCGATCTGGATTTTTGGGGCCGATACCGATCACCGATTTTTTTCCTCAAGATCAACCGATACCGATACCGATTTTTTTAAAAATACATAATTGTAGGCCTACTGACTGGATAGCCTACATATTTTTTGCTTTTTAGACAAAAGTTTTGATCCATTAGGCACCAAGCAAACGCAGACCCATTTTTATGGCATAGTAAAAGTCTGGCCTATCACCCAGTTAGGGCCTGAAGCCCAAGTCAGTCGATATGGCTGTATAAAAGACATCATAAACGTGGCCTTCATGGTTTACATACTGTTACGTCCTCCTATGTTTTCTGTTCAGTTATCTGTCTTCCCCAGAAAAAAAAAAAGAAAAAAAAAAAAAAAGATCGGTTTTTGCGATCGGCCATTTTTGCCGATCACCGATCGAGTCATTTGGAGTGAAATCGGCCGATTTAAATCGGTGGCCGATAAATCGGAGCATCCCTAGTAATAAACTTGGATTTCATGCATTTCAAGTGGCATCTTTGTAATCATTACGATGTAGTCATGTCTAAGAGGCAGACCAGGCTTCCCTTTTACTCCCAGAGGCTACGACTATTACCAAGTCTATCGCTGGGTATATTTACAAGGTGTGTTGTGTTGAACTGGGTATATTTGCAACAGTGTTGCGGAAAATGAAGATTTCTGCCGAATGCTGCTAACACTGGAACCACGTTTTGAAACACCAGTAGCAATCACGAGTTCATTCTACAACATTCTACAACATGTGCTACATTGTGCTACATCTTGATGGGTCTGGCGTCTTGGAGTTCTTCTTAGTTCTTGTGTTCTTCGCAGTCACTGGATCTGTATCCAATACATTTACATCCCACATTCCCAACTAATTCAGTTGAGGTGTGGTCTTGTGAGTTATTATTTAAAGAACAAATGAACTATACAAATGTACAATACATATAATATTATGTTTATTGTTATTTTATAAATAAAATTAACAATTAACAATTAACAAATTAACATACAAAACATGTATACATACAAAACATATACAAAAGGCAAGGCAAGGCAAGTTTATTTGTATAGCACATTTCATACAACAGGGGCAATTCAAAGTGCTTTACATGCATTATTTAAAAATACAGCAAGAGGAGCATAAGAAAATAAAAATTACAATGAATAAAAGCAAATATAAGAAGTAAATAGATAAAACATTTAAAAAGACAATAGTTAATGGAAAAAAGACATTGAAGTGTTTGTGTTTAATCATAACTGGTGCAAAACATGAAGGTTTTTAGCTTAGATTTAAATATTTTAAGGGTTTGGGCCTGTTTGATTTCTTCAGGGAGTTTGTTCCAGGAGCATGCAGCAGCGTGACTGAAAGCTGCTGCACCGTGTTTTGTTTTTACTCTTGGAATTATTAGCTGATTTGTCTCAGCTGACCTTAGGGACCTTGCGGGAATATAGGGTGGGAGGAGATCTGATATGTATTTTGGTCCAAGACCATTTTGTGATTCGTATGTAATTAGGAGGATTTTGAATTCAATTCTCTGAGAGACTGGTAGCCAGTGCAGGGATCTCAGGATTGGTGTAATGTGTTCAAATGTCTTTGTTTTTGTTAGGACCCTAGCAGCGGCGTTTTGGATGAGCTCCAATTTACGAACAGCTCCTTTAGATAGGCCTGTTAGTAGACCATTACAATAATCAAGTCTACTCGAAACAAATGCATGGATGAGTTTTTCAAGGTCTTGCTTGGACATGAAACCTCTCATTCTTGTTATGTTTTTCAGGTGATAGTAGGCTGATTTAGTTATTGAGTTTATGTGGCTGTTGAAGTTTAGATCGGAGTCTAGAATTACACCAAGATTTCTGACCTGTTTTTTACTGTGAAGAGAGAGAGAATCAAGTTTTGCACTGACTTTCGATCTTTTGTCAGGTGCACCGAATACAATTATCTCTGTTTTGTCCTTGTTTAGTTGGAGGAAGTTTTGTGTCATCCAGGCGTTTATTTGCTCAATGCAATTACAGAGATTGTCAATGGGACTATAGTAGAGATGCTCCGATCAGGGTTTTTGGTGCCGATCACCGATCACTGGAATCAGTGATCTGCCGATCCGATATCACCGATCACCGATCACAGCGTCGAAAATGGCAATTGAAGCATTCTATTTATTGTGTAGCATTATTTATGTTTTTAATTATTCTTAACACCATTGACATTGTATATTAATGAAAGTATTTAAATGAAATTAGGAGATGAGAAAGTATCATGAATTGACGACCATCTGTTTTATTGAATTCACAACCACCTGTAGCTTACTTCAGGAAAAACAAATAAAATGTGAAAATAAAAATCATAATAAATAAAATGTACACTGTCACATCAAATGTGCAACATTCCACTCGAATGAGAGGAACTAGGGGCTCTTAGAGAACTTGGAGCTTATACTGTAGCTTTCCTGAGGAACAATAAACATACCCAAACTAAACTGCAACATAAACAGGCTATAGCCAAATATAAAATACTGTTTCAAGTCAGTCAGTTTCAAGTCATATTTAGGAGGAGATAAGACAGCAAGTCAGCAATAATCAATAAAACAAAAAAACAAAACATTGCACCTAAGGAGATTTCAGACTCAAACCTTACTTCTGATTAAGCAGCATCACTGGCAGATTAGCCTTGAGAAATACAAGTATCTCAGCGTTTTTGGCACTCAGCCTGTTCCTCTTATCATCTAAAATATGTCCTGCTGCTGAAAAGTCGCTCGCTATCTACACTTGTGCAAGGTGCACAGAGGAAGACCTAAAACTCACGCGCTAATAGTTGTTGCTATGGGCCAAGTGACTTCCTGCTCGCGGGGTCACATGACGTCGCTGCACACTACCTACACTACGCTCGTGAAGTCGCGCTGGAACTCTGACCAGCACTCGTGGAACGCCTCTCGTCCAATCAAAGCACTCGGTCCAGTGTTTCCTCTACATGCATTTCATCGTGGCGGGCCGCCACGATGGAATTTCCTCCGCCACCATTCAGATTTCTCAAAAAAAAAAAAAAAAAAAGTTCTCCAAAAAAAAAAAAAAAAAAAACATTTTAGCTGATTAAAATATATCTGATCCTAGATCAGCGCTATAATGGATGTTGACTAAAAGTGCACCTAAATCCACGCCCATCTCTCTCTAACCGCTGATCCAAAATCAGATTAATGACATTCAGTTGACGACGTGACACAAGGGCTCCTGATTGGTCTAAATGTGAACTGTGGTATTATTGTTATTGTGTACAGGCCACCGTAGTGACATCCGGGGGGTATTCCATCAACATCGCTAAAGGGAAAATCCAGGTTTAGTCTGATAAATCTCGCGAGAGTTCTTACAAATATCCAGGCATGCTTGAGTGTGTTGTTGACAATCGTTCATGTCCTTCATTAAACGTTTAGCTTTGTCATTTGATACGCCGCCTACGACTACCATCTCTCTGCACTACAGTAAACAGTTAATCAGTAACGTTAGCCGCTTTTGTGCTCATGTAGGCCTACTTCGTATTATATTATAGCTGATGATCTTTGTGTGTGTATGTGACTGTCAGTCACAAGTTTATATTCTGTATATTCATTATTTATTTTTTTTGGCCATCCTCTAGTTTTGGCTGTGATTAGGAAAAAAAAAAAAAAAAAAAAAAACGCTGTTTTGAGCGCGCGTGCGCGTTTCATGCGCGTGCACGCGAAAAAATCGCGCGGTCACGGCCACCCGCCACCATTGTAAAAAATCCTGGAGGAAACACTGCGGTCCCTTTATGACGTCGAGCCCAGTGTGCGCTTCGGCGCTCTCTGAGCGAATCGACGAACGCAGCAAATGCCGTATGATATTCGTGGTATTGAAAGACCTTGCGTGCGTTCCTCCCCGAGGTATTTCTTTTGAGCAGACATTACAAACGGCATATTTGTTGTCTCTTTCCGACACTGTGTAATATTTCCAGACTGGCGACGCCATTTTGTAAACTGATCGGTCGTGTTTGATCGGCCGTTTTGAGAACTCCGATCAAAACCGATCAAGGCCATATCGGCCGATACCGATCGGCGCCGATCAGATCGGAGCATCACTAGACTATAGTCGTTCGGTGAGAGGGCTATGTAGATTTGAGTGTCATCCGCATAGTTGTGGTAGGCAATTTTGTTCTTTTTTATGATGTGTCCCAATGGAAGCATGTAGAGATTGAATAGAAGGGGGCCAAGGATTGACCCTTGGGGAACCCCACATGTCATTTTAATTTGGTCAGATACAAAGTTGCCAATGGAGACATAGTAGCTTCTGTCCTGTAGGTAGGATCTAAACCAGTTTAGGGCAGTGCCCGAAAGTCCTACCCAGGTTTTTAGTCTATCTATTAGAATGTCATGGGCTACAGTGTCAAAGGCAGCACTAAGATCTAGTAGTACCAAAACTGAGATTTTTCCGGAGTCTGTGTTTACGCGAATGTCATTAAGGACCTTAATAAGGGCCGTTTCAGTGCTATGTAGGGGGCGAAAGCCTGATTGAAAGTCATCAAAGAGATCATTTAGGGTCAAATAATTGCTAAGTTGTTCGTGGGCAACCATTTCAATAATTTTTCCTGTACAGGGAAGGTTTGATATGGGTCTGTAGTTGTTTAGTACAAATGGGTCTAGGCCGTTCTTTTTTAGTAGAGGCTTAATAACTGCAGTTTTCAGGGCTTCAGGGAAGATTCCTGATGAAAGGGAGGTGTTAATTATTTGTATTAGTTCGCCTGCCATGCAGCTAAATATGTTTTTTAAAAAGCTTGTTGGCAGGACATCAAGGGCACAGGTGGATGGTTTAAGACGTGACATGATTTTATCTAGGGTCTTGTAATCAATGGTGTTAAATTGTGACATGGTTGTTATGTCCGCCCTATTTGGGGTTGTTAATGGGGACATGTTTTTCATGCCTGACACAGAAGACCTAATGCCTTGTCTAATGGTTTCTATTTTATTGTTAAAAAAGGATGCAAGCTCATTGCATTTACTAGTTGAGTGAAATTCCTGAGCAATGGTTGTTGGGGGATTTGTTAGTCTGTCAACAGTTCTGAAAAGGATGCGGGCATTATTGATGTTATTGTTTATGATCTTAGAGAAAAATGATTGCCTGGCACTTCTTATTTCTAAGTTATAGTTCTGAAGATTCTCTTTATAGATATCATAGTGGACTTGAAGGTTTGTTTTTCTCCATCTGCGCTCTGCTTTACGACATTCTCTTTTTTGGGTCTTTACGGATGGGGCAGTTCTCCAGGGAGCTTTTTGCTTACCAGAGATGCATTTGGATCTAATGGGTGCAATATCATCAATGGTTTTTGTGATTTTTAAGTTGAAATCGTGTAGAAGGTCATTTACTGAGGTTGGAATAGAAGTTTTTTTTGGGGGGGGGGGGCTAGGGAAAAGGCCTGTGTGAACAGTGCACTGGTCTTTTCATTGATATATCGTTTTGAAATAGTTTTAGACATAGTTTGAATAACAGGAAAGATAGATACGTCAAAGAATATGCAACAGTGGTCAGACAGGGCAATGTCAGTTACAACAACATTTGAAATATCTAGGCCTTTGGTGATGATAAGGTCCAGAGTGTGACCTCGATTATGAGTAGGGAGGTTCACATGTTGTTGAAGTTCAAAAACATCTAACAGAACAGAGAGTTCTTTGGCTTTGTTGTCCTCTGAGTTATCTACATGAATATTGAAATCACCAGCAATGATCAGACCATTAAATTCAGTAGTAATGATGGAGAGAAGCTCTGTAAGTTCATTAAAGAAGCTAGTAGAGTATTGGGGTGGTCTGTATTAGGGCTGTCCCAAACGACTATTTTTCTAACGATTAATCTATCGATTATTTTCCCGGTTAGTCTAGCGACTAATTTAACGATTAGTCTAACGATTATTTTTTTGCTGTTCAATTAATGTATCACTTAATTTTCCCAAAATAAATGTCAAAAACTTCTCTTATCAACATTTCAGTATTTTATTCAATTATTCTTGCACTGCAGGGCAATATTCCACACAACAAAAAATATCCTCTCTTTCTTACAGTCCAACATAAAATATAATATTATAAAATATAAAAGTTAACTTCAAGTCCTTGTATTATGAGGGGACCCGTTTTCCAACAAATGCTGTAGCTCAGCTCTTTCTGCAACACTCCAACAAAACCATTCTCTCTCCCACTCCAAATAGAACAAACAAATATCGCAGTATGAATTCAAATCAAATCAAATGATTGACATGACAAATTATTTTTGCTAAATATAATCTCTATATGTGTGAGATAAATGGCCTAACAGTGAAGTCTGGTGCCACTACAGCCTGATGGCAGGCCTTCTTGAACATAAACACATCAAATAAATGCTGCTTGATCCACGTCTCTAACAACATCTACTTTCAAAACATATAATAGCTGTTAATGTTATGACTTGTATTGACACATAGTTAGCTGGCTACTGCAGGTCTGCGCTGTCAGTGACAGGTTGGGTCAGACTCGGGGAGGCAAGCTGCTATCAATGTGCTACAAAATGCTAGTATCAAAGTACACTTTGATCATCTCACGGAAGCCTTGACCCTCCACAATAGCAACAGGTCTCATGTCCTTGACGATCATCTGTAAGATGCAGTTAGAAAGCTGAGCAGCCATCTGGGGTGTGCATGGAGTTGTGTTCTTTTTGTGGAAAAAGTCCTCCACACTGCTTTGCCTCCTGAAAATAAAAAAAGCACACATTTCTTATCATGTGTAGGCCCCTTAATTTCCACCTCACTGCTATGTTTAGCCAACATGGCCATTTAGAAGTCTGTCCATCACCACAACACATAGCTAGCTAGTAGCTACATGGCTAGCTAACGTTACTCTCGCTGCTATGTTATGATTAGCTAAATTGATGCTAACGTAGCATGCGAGCTACGAGCTAGATAACGTACAGTAGGTGCGAGCACCACAATAACAATAGGCTAGTAAGGCTACCGTAGCTAGCCAGCTACATAGCTAACGTTACTAACACCAGAAGACAAGACATACAAACTGTGGTGAGCTACATTGCTTGTGTAACATTAGCTAGTAGCTATCCATTTTTCACTGATACACGGCCGGAAAAGTGAACAGAAATACAACGGTGACTTAAGGTGCTATCTTGCGGCTGTCTTCACAAAGAGCTCCAGGATGCTTTCGCTTGAGGTGCTCGTTCATTGCAGTCGTACTGCTGTGATAGGCCATTTCATTTTTGCACAGTTTACAGACCACCACATTGCCATTGGTTTCTTTTTTTGTAAAGTACTCCCATACTTTGGACGATCGTGGGCAAAGTCTTTTAGCCGCCGGCTCTGCCTCCGTGTTTGCACTGGTCGCAGCCATTTTGTTTATTTACGACTAACCGACTCATATTACGCAAACCGACGTATTGACGTAGTCGATGACGTCGACTAATCGTAACAGCCCTAGTCTGTATACAATTATAAAAATAATTTGAGTGGAACATTTAAAAACAACTGAAAGATATTCAAATGATAAAAATTCCCTGAAGGATTTCTGTTTGCAGTTAAAACTGTCTCGGAAGAAAGAGGCGATTCCACCACCTTTTTTGTGGGATCTAACGACATCTAAGGTTCTAAAATTGGGGGGTGCTGACTCAATAAGAATTGGTGTCTTGTTATCTTTATCTAACCAGGTCTCAGTGATAAATAAGAAATCTAGTTCATAGGAGCTAATCAAGTCGTTGATTAAGAGAGAATTATTAGCTAAGGATCTGGCATTGAAAAGTGCTAGCTTGAGTGGTTTTGTGTTTGGTCTCTGTGTGTGCTGTGTGTGGCAGGGTACAGAAATTAAATTTGAGGGGTGTATAAAGCATTCAGACTTGCAATTAACTGTTCTGTTACTGATATGAACAGGGATAGCAAGAGTTGAGAGTCCCAGCTTTATATCATATGGGAAGGAGTGGAAAAGAGGAAGATCTCCTGGAAAGATCTGTGGGAGATGGAGGCATTCAGAGCGAGCTTCACCATCAGGGCTGCCTACGATGTCCTGCCTTCTCCTGCAAACCTAAGCCAGTGGTATGGCGAAGACCCCACGTGCCCTCTATGTCAAAGTCCAGCAACACTGAAGCACATCTTAGTGGGATGCAAGACCAGCCTCACCCAAGGCCGTTACACCTGGCGGCACGACCAGGTGCTAAGGTGTCTTGCAGCAGTGCTGGAAAGTCAACGGACAAGTGTGAACGCCCTTCCTCCCCCATCATCCCGGTGGCAGCCAGCACCATTTGTTCGGGAGGGCGAGGGTCAAGCCTGCCTCACCACCATAAGACCAGACACTGGGCAGCTGGGCAGAGCACGGGACTGGAAGCTGCTGGCAGACTTGGACAAGAAACTCTGCTTCCCAGCTGAGATCGCAGCCACCAACCTGCGACCAGACCTTGTGCTGTGGTCAGCCTCGCTCAAGCTCGAACAGTGTATGGGTCCCACCCAAACTTGGCTACGAAAAATTCTAAGAAGAAAATACCCCCTGAGCCTGCGAGAGCGGGGGCGGAAGATGGCTCATCGGCAGACTACCCGGTAACGAACACAGGAACGGAACAGACTACGAGATTGATGATCAGCATACCTGAGGCTCCGACAGCTACAGCAGGACACACGCTCCAGAACTGCGTATGTGGTTGGACAAAGGTTACTTCCACCCATGGCCTGAAGATACACCAGGGCAAGAAAGGGTGCCTAAAGAAGGGTCAACAGGGAAGTCGCATCGACAGCTACTTTTTGAGAAGCAGGCCGAGTCAGTCGACTGAAGTTCAGCAGCAGGACACACACCACAGTCTGCAGGACATCAACACCCCTGTCCCAGAGGAGGAAGAACAAGGCACAGGAGAGCAACCTGAATCCAACACATCACGACCACCAGCAGAGAAGAAGATCCAGGGGCGAAGGCCATTAGTCAAGTGGCCAAAGTCCTGCAACAAGACGCTGTGGAAGGAGGTCAACACTGATCTCTGCAACATCCTAGAAGGGATCAGAGGCACCACCATGAAGAAGTTGGAGAGAATGGGCAACCTCATCTATGCCTATGGAGTGGAACAGTTCGGAGTGGTCGAAGGCAAACGATCTACTCAGTCAATTCCCACCAAGTCCAGAAGGCAGACAGAAATAGACCGACTAGTCAAGGAGAGGAGGCAGCTGAAGAAGCAATGGAGGAAGGCCACAGAGGAGGAGAAGGAGGGAATAAACCTGCTGCAGGAAGAGATTAAGAGCAGGCTTGCAACACTGAGGAGAGCTGAAAACCTCCTGAAGAGGCGCAGAAGGAAGGAGCAAACAAGATCACGCTTCTACAAAGATCCTTTCAAATTTGTGAAGACTCTCTTCACAAAGGAGAAGAGCGGAAGTCTCTCTGTGGCAAAGGCCCACCTGGAAGAACATCTGAAAAAGGGCTGCACAGATGACCGACACCAGGAAGAGGTCACGCTCCCACCTGACATGCCACCAGTCAATCCACCAGAGCACGAACTAGATATCAGTCCACCCAGGTGGAGTGAAGTAGACAACACTGTGCGTAGAGCAAGGGCCGCGTCAGCTCCAGGTCCCAACGGAGTTCCATACAGGCTCTACAAAAACGCACCAGATGTCCTGAGATTCCTCTGGAAGCTGATGAAAGTTGTGTGGCAAAAGAAGGCGATACCAACGTCCTGGCGGAGAGCCGGAGGGATCCTTATCCCCAAGGAAAAGGACTCAACAGAAATTGGACAGTTCCGGCAGATCAGCCTTCTAAATGTCGAGGGAAAAATCTTCTTCAGCGTGGTCGCTCATAGGCTGGCAGGATACCTGCAAAGAAACAACCTGATTGACACGTCAATCCAGAAAGCAGGCATCTCAGGCTTCTCAGGGTGTGTCGAACATGCTAGTGTCATCTGGCATCAGATCCAGGTCGCCAAGAAGGAGGGAACGGACCTCCACGTGGTGTTCCTGGATCTTGCGAATGCCTTTGGCTCAGTCCCTCACAACCTCCTGTGGACAGCCTTCGACTACTTCAGGATCCCACCAGCTCTCACAACCCTTGTCAAGGCCTACTTCCAGGACGTCCAGCTCTGCGTGACCACAGCAGAGTACACCACAGCATGGCAACATCTGGAAGTGGGAATCATGGCCGGCTGCACCATCTCCCCGCTGGCCTTCACCATGGCCATGGAGGTCATTATTCGGGCCTCTCGATGGGTGGTTGGCGGACAGCGAATAAGACCTGGGCTGAGGTTGCCGCCGATCAGAGCCTACATGGATGACCTCACAACACTCACCACGACCAAGGCTTGCACAGTACGGCTACTAAGAAAGCTCCAGGAAAACATTCAGTTGGCTCGCATGAAGATCAAGCCGAGCAAGTCCAGAAGCATCTCCATTGTCAAGGGGAAGCTGTCAGACCACCGCTTCCACATTGGCAAAGAACCCATTCCAACGGTCTCCGAGAAGCCTGTGAAGAGCCTAGGTCGTTGGTATGATGCCTCCCTCAAAGATAAAGAGCAAGTAGAGCAGCTCAGGAAGGAGGTAGCCAGCGGCCTGGAGAACATCGACAGAACCCTGCTTCCTGGCAAGCTGAAGCTCTGGTGCATGCAGTATGGACTACTTCCACGTCTCCTGTGGCCACTAACCCTCTATGAAGTTCCTCTCTCAAAGGTGGAAAAGCTGGAGAGACTGGTCAACTCATATGCAAGGAAGTGGCTTGGCCTTCCCAGGTGCCTCAGCAGCATTGGGCTCTACGGCAAAGGGATGTTACACCTGCCCATTTCCAGTCTGACAGAGGAGTACAAGTGTGCCAAAGTCAGACTGGAGATGATGCTTCTGGATTCGAATGATCCATTTGTAGCCCAAGCTGCCCCCATCCTGGCCACTGGGAGGAAGTGGACCCCATTGGCTGCAACTGAGCAGGCAAAGGCAGCACTCAGACACAGGGACATTGTGGGCCGAGTGCAGGAGGGGAGGAGTGGTCTTGGCCTCGGGATTAGTACACCGGCCTGGAGCAAGGCCAATCCATCTCAGAGACGCAAGCTGGTGGTCCAGGAGGTACGTCGGGAAGAGGAAGCAGGAAGGCGCGCACAAGCTGTGGCGCAGGCAAAGCAAGGGCAGTGGATGGCATGGGAAGGAGTGGAAAAGAGGAAGATCTCCTGGAAAGATCTGTGGGAGATGGAGGCATTCAGAGCGAGCTTCACCATCAGGGCTGCCTACGATGTCCTGCCTTCTCCTGCAAACCTAAGCCAGTGGTATGGCGAAGACCCCACGTGCCCTCTATGTCAAAGTCCAGCAACACTGAAGCACATCTTAGTGGGATGCAAGACCAGCCTCACCCAAGGCCGTTACACCTGGCGGCACGACCAGGTGCTAAGGTGTCTTGCAGCAGTGCTGGAAAGTCAACGGACAAGTGTGAACGCCCTTCCTCCCCCATCATCCCGGTGGCAGCCAGCACCATTTGTTCGGGAGGGCGAGGGTCAAGCCTGCCTCACCACCATAAGACCAGACACTGGGCAGCTGGGCAGAGCACGGGACTGGAAGCTGCTGGCAGACTTGGACAAGAAACTCTGCTTCCCAGCTGAGATCGCAGCCACCAACCTGCGACCAGACCTTGTGCTGTGGTCAGCCTCGCTCAAGCTCGTTTACATCATCGAGCTCACTGTGCCCTGGGAGGGTGCAGTGGAGGAGGCCTACGAGCGGAAGAGGCTGAGGTACACTGAACTCGCAGCAGATGCCCAACAACAAGGCTGGACAGCGAAGGTACGCCCAGTGGAAGTAGGCTGCAGAGGGTTCGTAGCCACCTCAACATCCAGGCTACTCAGGGAGATGGGAGTGCGAGGGAAGACCCACCGGCAGGCAATCAAGGACCTCTCCAGGGCTGCTGAAAAGGGGAGCCAGTGGCTGTGGATGAAGAGAAAGGACTCGACCCGGGCGTTCAAATGAGCTGATCGCATCTAGGGAGTGAACCTGGGACGCTGGGATTCACTGCTGAACCCTCTGGAGGTGTCGTGGGCTTATCAGCGAAACATTCATGAAGGAGGGCGCCCACTTGACAACCCAAAGGATGCCATCGCTCATTTGAACACCACAGAGTCTTATCGGTGCCTTAAGTATGTATGTATCGAGGGATATCAACATCTAGTCCTACATAACAGATCAGGAATGTCAATGGTATCAACTCTATGGAAGCAGGGACTGTTAGAGCATCAACTGATTCTGGGTGTCATCCGGGGGATGGGGATGGGTGTTGTGTAGATAGCATCCTGTGGCGGGGTAGGGCGATGGGTATTGTTGATGAGGCTGGCATTGTTGATGAGGCTGGCGTCACAGGGAGTGTGGGGCCAGGTGTTGTAGAATGGAGAGTTGCCTGAGATGGAGCAGCTTTCGGGGTGAGCTCTACTCCTGTCTTCACCATTTTCTCTAACTTAGCTGAGAAAGGCAGGAACGGCGTGAGTTGGAGGAAGGAGAGCTCAGTGGACTCAGTGGATGAGTGTCTCTGGGAGTTGGGGGTAGAGTGGTTTGGGGGGTCGGGGGCAGAGTGGTTTGGGGGGTCGGAGGCAGAGTGGTTTGGGGGGTCGGAGGCAGGGAGGGTGCTTGCATACCAGGCAGCTAAAGGGACAGCCCCTGCCTGCCTACCTGAAGGAAATGGTAACCCCCCAAACCCCTGCCCGCTCACTCCGCTCCTCCACCTCGGCTGGCCGACTGGCCCCACCTCCTCTACACAGCAGTCGGGCTGCCCGATCACGTCTCTTCACAACACTGGCTCCCCGCTGGTGGAATGAGCTCCCCACGGCTGTCAGAACGGCAGAGTCACTACCCATCTTCCGTCGTAGACTGAAGACCCATCTCTTCAAGTTACATCTTAACTGCTCCTCCTGGGACATCTTCTGACCCTCACCACTACGTCTCCTAAAGACACCCGCTTTCCCCTCTTCTGTGTCCCTAAGAACTTCTATTGCCCCCCTTGTACTGTTTCTCAGTTTCTCCAGTAATATATAAAAAAAAAAAAAAGTTTTAGTAGAAAGCGATAATAGGGAGAAGGTTTTTCCTTCTATCAGTGGCCCCGGGCCCGAGCTAGAGTACTCTTCCTGCAACGAATGGTGGACTGCTGATTCACATGCTTAGTATTCAAATGTATTGATTGTAAGTCGCTTTGGAATAAGGCGTCTGCTAAATGCCAAAAATGTAAATGTAAATGGAGGGAGGGTGGGGGGAGAGGAAAGGGGCTGGACCGTCGCCTTAGAAAAAAACTGAACCCCCAGTTCAACGAGTTGGCTAATGATTAGTTTTGCCCTGGCGACTGTGGAGCGCAGTTTAGGCAGTTGCGATGGGGAGATTGATAAGTCATCTGCAGCACGCACTTCAGCCAGCTGTGATGAGTTTGGAAGGCCCTTTACTGTAGGCTGTGATGAGTCGCAGGACTGTGGGGAGAGTTTATCCACTGTGAGCAGTTCAGCTGCCTGTGCTGAGTCTGAAGAATCCTGCGCTGTAGGCCTTTCAGTTGGTTCAAGAGCGAGGGAAGGGGGAGCAGAGTTTTTGAGGTTGAAGAGTATGTTGTTCATCAAATGGTATTCTCCCGATCTGTTTAAGTGGAGGCCATCTCTTTTGAATAGGTCTCTCTGCCTCCAGAATATGTTCCAGTGGTCAATGAATTTCAGCCTTTTAAGTTGGCACGCACCAGAGAGCCACGTGTTAAGGCTTAGGAGCCGGCTGAATTCCAGGTTACCTCTGTCAACAGTGGGTAGCGGTCCACAGATGAATGTCTCAATCTTAAGCTTGTCAAGTCTATTGAAAAGTTCCATGAAATCACGTCTCAAGTCTACTGAGCCCATTTTACGTGAATCGGTTTGTCCCACATGTAATACAAGACGCTTTGTGTCTGGGTTTTTAGACAGTGTTTCTTCCAAATCTTTTGTTATTTCTGAGACCGTTAGGTTAGGAAGACAGTGGATATGTAATTTTTTACCTCTTACGTTTCTGATCGCCGAGTCTCCAATCAACAAAGTATCTTTTGGAGGTGAAGTCTGTTTCATCCGCTGCATGTCACACAGAGAAGTAGAAGAAGGAGGGGGTGACCTTGAGCTCGTGTCTGCGGGCCGGGGAGTCACCGGGGGGGGCCGGGGAGTCACGTGATTCCCAGGCCTGGGAAATCTTGGCGTGACTCTGATGTTCTTATCTCGGGCCTTGGGAGTCATGCCAGCTCGCTGCTCCGCGGGCCGGTGTCTCAGACTCCTATCTCGGCTCTGTTTAGTCATGCAAGCCCATGGCTCGGGCCTACCTGTTGCTAATGATGCTAACGGTGCTAACGAGGACTTCAGTTGGCTGCTTTTCAGTAGTTTCGGGGGATAATTCATCTGTCCAGTGAATTTTGCAGCTGTCACCTGCCTCGTTAGCTTTGGGAAGTGTGAATTTTGATTTAAATCCTCTTCAAAGGCTTGCGTGGGTGGAGAACCATTAGCGTAGCGATTCTCGAGTGCGGAGAGTCGCCCCTGGAGAGTATATTCCAATAAGTCTACTCTCTTTGAAAGATCCACACAACTTTGACAGATAGCAGGCATGGTAGGAATAACAGCTATATAAACATTTTTTTACAACTATAAAAAAGAAGCAAGAAAAAAGCTGGAAAGCAGTGGTATGAGAGGAGCGAGGGAGAAACACGTCTAATCTACTCAGAAGCAGGAAGAAGAGGACTACATACAAATCTACAAAATATATACAAAACATGGCAAATGTACTATATACATATGTATAGGCAACTGTACAAGGACAATAAAGTCTATTCTATTCTATTCTATACAAATGTACAGTATAATAACAAATTATACACAAATCAGACCAAGCACACACACACCAACATACACCAAAAATGAACACTACCTGATCAGTGAACTCACTACTCTCCAAATTCAATATCAAATAAGGCTTGTTTGAAGCGAAGCCTCACCATGGCTTGCTTTCGGGGGTCAAGACGATCTAATGTGGGTGCCAAACTGAGGAGGTAGTGTTCATTTTCGGTGTATTTGGTCTGTGCTTGGTCTAATCTGTGTATAATTTGAGCCTGGTATGGGGTCAGCTCTCTTGGAGGTTCTGGAGGAGAGGCCTTCCTTTTCCCCCAGCCACTAGACTTAGTAGTAGGGTCTGTAGGAACCAGGCAAGTAGGGCTGGGACGACGTGTCGACATAGTCGACGTAATCGACTACGTCAATACGTCGACTTGCGTAATGTGCGTTGGTGCGTCGCAAAAAAAAATATCTAGCTGCAATTGCGGCACTGCGCCGACGTGGTGGCGGGGGCGCTGTTTCGCAAATAAGTTAGCTTTCGTTTTTGCTAGCGAAATAGCTGATAGTATGTTGACTGCTCAAGGAGAATACATATTTGAAAGTACAGAATGCCTGAGAGCCTTATATTGCATTATATTACATTATATTTTGAATGGTCATCTGGTGCCTGAATATTGTGTTTTCCTTTACATAAATAATGACATTTCCACCATAAATTGATGCAGAAAGGGCACAAATTGGTGCATATCAATTCACCAGAATGCAAGAAATTAAGTGTTTGATGTTTAAGGACCCCCAGACAGCCCTGCTTCATGGGTCCCCCCCGATGTCAAACACCACTGGTACCACCTCCGCCTCATTTTGAGCCAGGAAAAACCCTGATGGCCATGTTGGCATTCAAGTTGGCTAAACATAGCAGTGAGTCTGCCCTGTGTCTGGGGCTGTTTGACAGGGGCAGTTACAGTAGTAGTAGTAGTAGTAGTAGTAGCAGGTTGCCGAATTAAAGGTGTCTGTGTTTAATTGCGGGCCCACAGACAGCCCCCATACATCAGCTGATCATTTAAAGGGGCGGCCGTCTGAGTAATGTGCATGTCACACGCTGCTTTGTTTTATAAGAGCAGCAGCTATTACCCAGAGTGCTTTATAAAGACACTGTTAAACAGAGAGAGACAATACAGCCATTATTTTTGGGGAAATTAAGTGATACATTAACCGAACCCAAAAAATAATAATCGTTAGACTAATCGTTAAATTAGTCGGTAGACCAATCGACTAACCGGAAAAATAATCGCTAGATTAATCGTTAGAAAAATAGTCGTTTGGGACAGCCCTACAGGCAAGGACTGGTGTCACTGAGGGAGGCATGTGTAGATGTCACTGAGGGAGGCATGTGGTCTGTGGAAAGTAGACTATCCTCTAGGCCTAGGGAGTCCTCAGTTTGATCCTGTACGGAAAAACCCAACACAGCACTTGAACATTTACGTTTTCCAAGTTTATACATTTCTTAAACACCCGCCTAATCATACGTCCATAACAGGGCCAAATGCTGATAAAATATGAGAGTGGCTGGTAGATTTATTTCAGACACAAAATAATGATTTACTATTGAGTGGCTGGTGAATCTGAACGTTTATCTGTCAGTGGCTGGGGCCTCATTTATAAAAATGTACTTGGACGTCATCTTTGACTTGCACGTAAGCACATTTTTCTAAATGGTCGTAAGCATTATTGCAGGGCTTGACGCTTACCTTTTCCCCAGGTAGCACTGTGCTACCATGTTGAAAAATTTAGTAGCACACCAATAATTTCAGTAGCACAATGAAAATTGTGCAATTTTCGTCAACGACAACAAATCATAATCATAACATATCAAAATGATCATAACCGGCTCTTGGCCGTAATAAAAATGGAGACTCACACAATGTAAAGGGGAAGTAAGAATATTAATTTCAGTTGGCCCACGGTTCGGTATGAACCTCGGTTTTTGGGTCACGGTTCACGGTTCGTGTTTTTTATTTTTTTAAATGCTACTATTTATTTACAAACTGTTACTTTATTTTGCTTATACTTATGGAACTTTAACATTTAGACACATTCCATAATATGACTGGTAAATTGTATAATATAAATATATATAAACAAAAAACACTTTCAAATGTAAAAAAATTACATAAACACTTTCAAATGTGACGTGTTGTGGATTGGAACTACGGATCATAAGCTTTCAAATGATGTGTCATACATTGAAATCCGAAAAAATATGAAGTTAGTCATTTGAATGTTGTTAGACGTCAGGCACATATAGGGTTAACCTCTTTGTAATGAAACCGGAAGCACACAGCGCTACGAGAGGACTCGCGTGAAGCATTTCTGCGACACGCGTTTCTGTTCACTGTTTTCATTCCCTCATCGCTTATACACATAAGTTTGACTGCGCATGACAGTAGTTCAGCAGTAGTCGCACTGGTGCGATTGAATGTATTTCCAAGTCGTACAGAAATATATTCACTCGCAAATGCGACCAAAACAGTCACACTGTCGAGCCCTGCATTATTGATAAAACCGCGCTTGTTTAAAATTGCGTACGTACTTCCTTCTATAAATAACAAATATACTTGAAATTGAACGCATGTGAATGAGCCTTGTATTTACGCCCTGTGATAGCGGCTCAATTATAGCGGCTCAATTAAGCCAAGTGCTATAAATAGGCTTAATTGAGGTGTTGTGCAGCACCTTTGACGAGTTCACATGTTGGTAGACAAACGAAAGAAGAAAAACTTTACTGAGGAGGAGATCGACAGTCTTTTATCAGAAATAGACGCGCGGTCGCAAACGCTCGCCCCCGAATTCCCCCGATCACATCATGCGGATGAAGGAGGGCTGGGATATACCCGACCGCCTTTATCACGCCTCAATCTAGAATGATTACATCATACAATAACCTATTGGCATATAAAGGAAGACTGAAATACAATCATAAACATCAGTTCCCTTTAAATCTTGAATTAAACTAATTTTCTCGGCTGATAAAAACATTGTTAATTTTATTACGAGCCGTCGCATGAATTACAGTAGGCAGTGCAGCTCACATGCCTGTAATAACTCCGCATAACCAGTAGGTAATGTGCGTTCGTCAAGTCAATACCTGACATAGAGCTACGATCGTTTCCACGTACGACACGGGTAAGATCAAATTTGATTCAAAGTACTTTCTATAAATGAGGCCCCTGGTCTTTGTCTTTTCATTGGTCCATAGCCCACATACACAGTTTTTCTGCAAGACACATTACTAATAGCCTACTTAACTACTTCTCCTATCTCTGTTGGAGATTCAAAGTTGGAGGTGGTCTCCCTATCCTGATTGTAAGGCTCGAGGAATGCTAGGATGTCCATGTACTTCCACTTCCTCTCCTTGACACCACCCTCAGCACCACTCCTGGCCTTCTCCTGCTCTTCTCTCTTCCCCCTCTTATATTTATCTCGGAGATATTTCCATTTGCTGCTGCATACCTTTCCTATCTAGCGTTAATTTAGCAGTTAATTACCTAGCTGTCAGTGAATGAGTCCATTGTCATTACTTACCAGAAAAACCCAAAGATCTACCGATCTGTTCCCAGATTGAGTCTTTGATGTGAATGTTGCTGTATCTCTTGTGACTCATGTCATACAACTCGGTGTAATGTGAAACAGCAATCACGAGTTGCTCAACTGATACATTGTTTTTCTCCATCTTGATGGGTCTGACGCCTTGGAGCACCGGTTGCTAGGAAGTTGGTTACTAGGGAAGGTACACGCGTACCTACTCTCCTCGTCCTGATTGGTCAGCTGTCAGAAAGGCGCTTGACGACACACAGCGCCTTTCTGAAAAGTTAAATAAATTCAACTGAAAAAGGCGGCGGCAGCTGCGCTTTTCTCACGCTTTTTAAAAGGCGGACGTTTTTTCCTTTTCCCATAGGGTTGTATGTAAAAAGACGGTGAAGGCTGTGCTTTTTGAAGTCAAGTTCAGTTCAACTGAAAAAGGCGGCGGCAGCTGCGCTTTTCTCACGCTTTTTAAAAGACGGCTGCTTTTTTTAAAAAGCGGCAGTTTTTTCCCTTTTTCCCATAGGGTTGTATGTAAAAAGGCGCTGAAGGTGCTGAAGGTGAACACCCCCTTAGAAGGGTTAAGTGTCTGGTTAGAAGGGTTAGGTGTCTGGTTAGAAGGGTTAGGTGTCTGGTTAGAAGGGTTAGGTGTCTGGTTAGAAGGGTTAAGTGTCTGGTTAGAAGGGTTAAGTGTCTGGTTAGAAGGGTTAGGTGTCTGGTTAGAAGGGTTAAGTGTCTGGTTAGAAGTGTTAAGTGTCTGGTTAGGGTTAGGTGTCTGGTTAGAAGGGTTAAGTGTCTGGTTAGAAGGGTTAAGTGTCTGGTTAGAAGGGTTGTGTCTGGTTAGAAGGGTTGTGTCTGGTTAGAAGGGTTAAGTGTCTGGTTAGAATGACAGGTGGAGGGAGTAGAGAGTTAAGTGTCTGGTTAGGGGTTGTTGTTGTTGTTGGTATTGTTTGAGAAATATACTCTTCACTGTTTATGCTTCCTTTGTTTCCACTGCACAGATCCACCTCACAGCCCAGCTACCATGTCTGACCCCAGGTCCACACAGTCCCCTGGTTCTGGCTGTGGTTCTGCAGCCCTGGAAAGCACACACGGCCGATGGATGGTGGCAGTGAAGCTGGAAGACTGCAGGAAAACACTCAAACTCAATGTGGCAATTAAAGAGGAGGAGGAGGAGGAAGGAGGAGAAGAGAAGAAATATGTGATGGTGAAAGAAGAACAGGAAGAAGGAGGAGAGGACGAAGAGAAGAAAGATGTGATGGTGAAAGAAGAACAGGAAGAAAGGGGAGAGGAAGAAGAGAAGAAAGATGTGATGGTGAAAGAAGAACAGGAAGAAGGAGGAGAGGAAGAAGAGAAGAAAGATGTGATGGTGAAAGAAGAGGAAGTAGAGGAGGAAGATGTGGTGATGGAAGAGGAGGATGAAGAGGACAAGGATGGTGAAGATGATGAAGTTGGTGAGGATGATGAAGATGGTGAGTTCATGCTATGTATTTGGCGAAGGCCAGGTTAATGAGTAGATCAAAGGGCGCTGGCAGATATTTAGGCTGCATTTACACCGCAGGTCCAAGTGACACAATTCAGATTTTTTTCTCACGTTTTTTCTCATGTGGCACAGATGGGTTATGTAACATGCAGGTGTAAGCAGTAAACAAGCACATTGACTCTGATATTCTCAGATCCCATTCAGGCCTCAATCTCATGCCGGCCTCTATCAGATATGAATCTGATATGTGTCATGTCTACTGCGGTCTCAGCAGGCAGGTCGCATATACAGTGCTGTGAAAAAGTATTTGCCCCCTTACCAATTCCGTGTGTTTTTGCATGTTTGTCACGCTTAAATGTTTCAGATCATCAAACCAATTTTACTATTACACAAAGATAACCTGAGTAAATAGAAAATGCAGTTTTTAAATGATCATTCCATTTATTGAAGTCAAAGAGTTAGGGTTATACAGGTGAATAGTAGCAGGGTTATACAGGTGAATAGTAGCAGGGTTATACAGGTGAATAGTAGCAGGGTTATACACAGGGGTGCACACAACTGGTGCGCCAGTGCGCATGCGTCGCCAAAATGCATGCTGCGCGGCAGATCAGCCGCACGAAGGCGCTCTTGCGCACCAACAGCTGGAACTGCTGGGAGAGGAATTTACTTCCTCAAAATCCAACTGCTGACTGCTGCATCACTGAGGCACCCGACGAGCCGTCAAAATATCCAAGAAGCCAGCCCCACTAAGTAACTATTTGCCGTCACCTCAGCCGAAGGCCTGACGAGTAATCCATCACAACAGTCGACCGACGACGACCACGGCGACTCCCCTCACGAAAACATTCGGAAAGTATCGTAACTCGTACTTTCATTCCGCGTATCGCGTATCGCACGGTTATCACGCCGCCACGTGAAAATTCAGTCCCGAACGACTCGTCGCTAAAAGGAAAAACAACACCAAAGGACTTCACGTTTCTTTTCTCTGAAGCTTTCAAACGTTCAGACGTTTGTTTTACAGCTTCATTATCGCACCTCGACCCCTGACCCAGGGAATATGGTTGGGAATTCTATTAGAAAAAAGAAAAAAAAAGACTTTGTTGCACAATCAAAATAATGAGCTATTTAAAGTGATAGCCTATAACATCCTCTACCATGGTTGAAATTGAGGACAGTGATAACAGCAGTCAAGAGAGCAGTGATGATGATGATTAAGCTTGTAGCATAAATAAATGCTTAGGCTGTAACTTTTTGTTGAAAAGTTGATTTCAGTGTTTACAGAACAGAGCAGTGCTTTAAGAGATGTCCGTTTATTTCAGTGTGTTTAAAGAACAGACATTCAGTTAGTGCTTAAAGTGATGTCAGTTGATTTCATTGTATTTAAAGGAGTCTGACAGACTTTCATGCTTAAAGAGCAGTCATTTGAATTTGCATTTGTTTCTTTTGTTTTGCACACAATCATTTGTTTGTTCATCTTTATTTATGACTACATGTCGTTTTGCTAATATAAGTTATCCATGTATCCCTTTTTTATCCATCCTGTGGGACGGGTCGTGACTCGCGAGCTCGGGGAGCACCAAGCAGCATCACTAGGTGCTCCTCTGAGCACTGGCCCCAAAAAGTTATGTGCACCCCTGGTTATACAGGTGATAATAGATGATTCTCTGATGATGGGCGGAGGCCGAGATTTGTTGATTCCCCAAAGTAATTAATTAAAGCTTGCTCAAAGTAGACAATTAAGATACAAGTTTATTCACGGCGCCGGGTGTGTTCAGTCGCAGGCACAGACAGAGAACGCACACAGAATGACATTCACAGTGCCTCCTTATAATCTAGATTCCTGCTGACACAGGAATCAGCTGTACCTTGCAAATCATTATTCTCCTGTCAAACATGTTGTTTACACTAAAGTTAGATGTACGTTCGGCTCGTCTCCATCCCATAACGGGTTGGTCGTCATGGCAATTCAGTTACCTGACTCTGGTCAGCTGACTGGCCGGTCCTAAATATACTGACCTATTGACCCAGTCTCTCCCCTGGCCCCTTAGTCAGGTTTCCCTGCTGCAAGGTATACTGGCCCCACTAGCCGTGGTCTAAATCTGGCTCCGGTCCAGTTACAGAGAAAAGCATGGTCCGTTTGTGCATGACAGAGACAGAGAGAGGTTTGCTCAATCTCAACAATTTAGATATTACAACTTGATTATAATTACCAATGATACAGTATTTAGAATTTACCTATGCACAATGGAAAAACACATCCTATCAGCTCACTCTTTTTTTTCTCCTCTAATGGACAGTAACTTTAATTATATCTCTTTCTTTCCACATGGCTGAGATCTTACATTCCTCCTCCGGAATTGTCATTAAATGATTTTCCCCACAGACAAATATAAGTCCTTAGTCATGTGGCCTGACAAAACGAACAAACATCTCATTCCACAATTGACTTGGCATGAGTAAAAGGTCACTTTGTGGTTAAACTACTCTGATTAATAATCACCTTCTTTGGATAAAAAACCTTTTGTTGTTTAAAGGAGAAAATATCCAAATAGGTTTCTCATTACTATGTCTAAATACTCATTACAAATGAAGTAGGTATCATTTCCATCATTAAGTCAAATCAAATGTTTTTCCATAGTTTGTTTCACAATTATACATTTTTAACAAATATATAATATTTGATAAAGTCAATTAGTTTCTTTAGGTGGTGTCTTGTCTTGGTTCTTTGATATCCTAGGTCGATCTTCAACAGAGGGACCTTATGCGTTTCCGGTAGCAATAAGGCACTATCTGATGATGATGGAGCATTCTTCCATTATTGTCTGCTTTAGCCTTGTTGTCCTTTTGTCTTGTTGCTGTGTTATTGAGAGACTCACAGTAGAAATTATTTCATTCACCATCATGATGCTTACTCAAATGTTTTAACAGTGTTATTGAAACTCTAAATCCTCACCCCCTACTTTTCTCTCCCCTATTGTTCGTTGTGCTATGTCCCCATTGTCTGATCTTAAAGGTTTAATCCTGTTGTGGTGAATATGTACAACAATCTTTAACAACCTGACAAACTCCTGCAACTGAGTCTAGTGCGCTATTTGGTTTAAATCCCTGGATGTCACGACGCAGGCGAACAAGATTAGTATCAGAGTCTTCAGTTAAAGTAATGTCTGTTTCGTTAGTTATCACCCAGATCGTATACATAACCGATATTGTGGCTAGTATCCCCCTGATCCATAATGAGGTCTGGATCACACGGTTTCTCTCGGCACGCATCGTCTGTCCGGTATCTCTTGTCCTAGTTTCAATCTTAATACACAACAACATCAAGAATAGCTGTTAATAGCAGAGATAGTCATCATTATGGTACTGGAATCAGTAATCGTTTGTCATAATACGTGTCCGTTTTCCCCTTTGCTTGGGTCCTATCGTCAGAGTTGAGAGTGGGTTGGGCTTCCCGTGGTCCCCCCAGTCTAGTGAGTTATGCACTTGCCTGCTGAGACAGTTTTAGATACAAAGGTTGCACAATCGTTAAGTACAGTTAGACAGACACTTTAGTTTCTCGTAAATGGGTTAACTTCATCAATGCTCCTAGAGGAAACAAAAGGATTTGTCATTTGAGGTTCATGGGTATCAAACTAGGACGTGGGTTGTGAAAAACCGTGAACCGTCCCTTTAATTTCCAAATCAGTCTTCAATACTTAGTTTAGTCACTGTCAATGTGCAATCTGAGTCAATTCCCATAAGCATATTTTTAAAATGAGGTAGATAGGTTCTATTCTACCCGTATGTTAAAAAATTCTGATCACAATTATTACTGATAGCGTGGATACTTCCCCGTTGGTCTATGTACAGTATAAGCGTATTTTGCATTAAGGTTTAAGTTTGTTGTGAACATTTAAATGTTCTCTCCCTCTCTTATAATCAATATTTCTCAGTCAATCACCCGTTGGTTTTAGTATATTTATCAGAGACATTCTTGAGTCAGTGTGAATGGTTTATCATAAATGTTGCATCAACGTGTAATGCTCGTGCATTCAGCTGTTGGCCGATTAACACTGTTGATTGTGTGAAGTACTGTCATATTCGTATGTGTAATTGCTTTATCAAAGTCTGTAGTCTGTCATGTCATTATCATGTTTCCGCTTTCAAACAGAAAAACAACATCTACATTTACAGTTTACACAGAGAATTATCATTTGTGATTTCCACTTTCTCTCATCTGGTTCAATCGTTCAATATCTTTTTCGCCCCCACTTCTGTTTAGAGTGGCCCTTCAGCAGCGACCCCGTTTTAGTCCGTCGCCCAGTTTCTCTGCATTTTCTTGGTTCTGTCAGGAGATAGAATTGGCAAGAGTTGTCATAATGTTCCAGGTGTTGTCCGTTTGGGAATATCCTCCCATCAAAATGTCACATATTCCTCTTTGCTTGTGTGAACATTAACAGTCATTAATGCGTGGTCTATGTCTCTGTTTACTAAGTAAATTCAAATGTTACGTTTGCTGAGTCAATGCAGAATTGTATGATAATTACCATAAGGGACAACTACATTTACATGTATGTGTGTAACACTTTTATGTGTTATCTGCAAGAATGCGTGTCTGTGTCTCTGTGTCACAGAAGCTGCGTCTTGTTTGCAAGAGCAGTTCTATTAATAGTGTAGGTTCACAGTGTTGTCTGCCTCTGGTGCAGCTTTGTGGAGCACAAATGCACTCGTCTCTTACCACTTTTTGAATGTTAGTACTAAGCTATTTCGCTTGTCCTGAAAAATGCAATGGTTATTCATTTCACTCTTTAGTATTTGTTTAAAATATGTTAATCAAAACAAGGATTATTATTACTTAACTCAATGATTTCGCTATAACTATATCACACGACATGCTTCATTACCCATAATGCTTAGTATTCATTCCATCCGTCTAGTTCTGTGTATTGTGCAAGCTCCAAAGCTTGTGCTTGGGGTTGCTTAAACAATCCCAGAGCGTCCAGTTCCCTTATCCGTTTTTCTATCAATGCTGGGGTCAATGAGAAAATGTCTGGTGTCGATAATTTGAAGTTTTTCGCATCGTCTCCAATACCATCTAGAATCATGTTTGTAAAAAATACGTTTTGTTTGTCCTCTAATTCCAAATGTGCCTTTTCTTTCCAGGTCTTTTGGAATCTGATTACAAAGTCAGACATTGTTTCATTCGGCTTACGTTTACAGTTAAGAATTTGTGAGATATCACTGTTTTGGCTGGCATGGTCGTTTAGAAATTTGGTTAATTGTTCAATGTGAGTATTCTTGTGTTCCTTATCAAGCCATGGGAATCGTTCTTTTATTGTTTTTCCTTTACATGGTCCATCATTTTGTTCATTTAAAGTTTCGCAAGCATTTATCAAAGTATCAATTCCGACCTCTGGCATTAAAGTGATCAGAATGTATCTTAAATCCGTGCCATTCAAATTACCATGTAACAACATTGTTTTATACCAGATTATGAATCCTTTAGGGTTAATCAAGGGTTTGGGTGCGTCTTCTATAATCTTAGATACGTCAGATAACGTTAATGGTTTGTACAGAACTTTCTCTTCTATATTTAGCAACGGTGCCTGCACCTGGACCACGCTGCATGTCACAGCCTGCTCAGCCCGTAATTTTATGGGAGAGACACTCTCTACCTCCCGTTTCTTGCTAGGCCTATCATGTTCCTGCTTTCTGACAATATTACCAGGCCATTGTTTAGACATTATTAACCATGCTTGATAGACTTCTTTCATGTAATCGGTATCCCATGTTGGATCTCTAATAGTTTTGTTTGATATCAAATATTCGTCAATAATCTTCAGTTTATTATTTTCAAAACTCCCGATACTTGGGAAATTATCGTCACTCCATTCCGCAATCTTTGTTAGAAATGGTTCTGCATAGAATGGTCCTAATTTAAGTAAAATCCATCCTTTTGGTGTCACTGTATTAGTGTATTTTATCGGAATATCAATTATATGTGGATCAATTTTCAATAGTTTCTTAATGGCTTTCCTTTCTGCCCGTGGTAGATCTCTCTCAGATTTATATTTCAAGGTTCGTTTATCACAATTTACCGTCCTAGAAGTTTGATTACCCATTTTTTTCATTAATTAAAATGCACACAATGTTAGTAAAAGGGAATTCTTTTATCTAAATTGTCTCGTTAGAGCTTTATAGTTACACAATTCTTGTTCATTACTTCTTGTATACTTTAATTCAGTCTGTTGTATTGCGTTTCATCAAGGTCATTTAAATCCACGTCTCATCTATTCTATCCTGTCTCAATTAGTCAATCTTGTCACTCAAATCTGTTACGCTTTAACATTTAACACAAATACCATATCTGTTCAAATTCTTATCGTCCTACAACTGTCTTTTTACCGCTGTCCTTTATTCCTTCATTATTCTATTTCTCTACAGAATATACCCACATTGCTTGACCTCTTATAAAACACTTTTCTTTAATCACACCTTAATTTACATACCATAACCACTTACGTGTTAATACCTTATTCATTTAACCGTCTTAATCAACATTCTACTTCTGCATAGTTTCAAATCCTGTGCTATAACACAATACCTTATTTCTGTACCTTACAGATAAACATAACTTTGTTGACTCAAGCGTGATCTGCAGTTCACCTTATTTCCTGTCAAATACCTCAATATAAGATCTGTACTGTAACCCTGTCCACAGTATTACCATTACTTGTTTAAATAAAAACTCACGGAATGCCCAATTCCGTTTAATCAATTCTTCTATGAATTAATCAATATCCAGTTTCAGTATATCTCCTCCAGAGTGACACCTAGCAGCTCTGTCCTTTTATAACGTATTATCCTATATGTGAATTAATGACCTTCATGTTTATCAACAGCAGTACTCAAACTTAGTTTAATATTAGTCCTTTAACTTTCAATTTAGTTATTATCCCCCATCATCACATCCATCCCATTTTCTCCTTTTAAGGAAAAAAATTCCAGGTTTTTTGTACAGCTGGGAAGATAGTCAATATGGTTAGACATTTCCTACCTTTTGAAGCTGATCCTGTTCGAAAGCGCCAATTGATAATAGATGATTCTCTGATGATGGGCGGAGGCCGAGATTTGTTGATTCCCCAAAGTAATTAATTAAAGCTTGCTCAAAGTAGACAATTAAGATACAAGTTTATTCACGGCGCCGGGTGTGTTCAGTCGCAGGCACAGACAGAGAACGCACACAGAATGACATTCACAGTGCCTCCTTATAATCTAGATTCCTGCTGACACAGGAATCACCTGTACCTTGCAAATCATTATTCATGATTACATCCCATAACGGGTTGGTCGTCATGGCAATTCAGTTACCTGACTCTGGTCAGCTGACTGGCCGGTCCTAAATATACTGACCTATTGACCCAGTCTCTCCCCTGGCCCCTTAGTCAGGTTTCCCTGCTGCAAGGTATACTGGCCCCACTAGCCGTGGTCTAAATCTGGCTCCGGTCCAGTTACAGAGAAAAGCATGGTCAGTTTGTGCATGACAGAGACAGAGAGAGGTTTGCTCAATCTCAACAGTTTAGATATTACAACTTGATTATAATTACCAATGATACAGTATTTAGAATTTACCTATGCACAATGGAAAAACACATCCTATCAGCAGGTGAATAGTAGCAGGGTTTCAGGGTTTTTCCTGCATAGAGAATTATGAGGCGGCCGCCTCCGTCATATTTCTTGCCGCCTCCAGCTCTCGTCAAAACTCTGACGGTCGTATTTTCGACAAGCGTTGCACTCGGTGGATTTCTGTCATTTCTAACTGCAATTGCGGCACTGCGCCCATGTGGTGGCAGGGGCGCTATTTAACCTTAACCCTGGTGGCGCTGTGCTGCAAATAAGCTTAGCTTTGGTGTTTGCTAGCGAAGACAAAACAAGGAACCAGCCAGCAACATGTGGAGCCCTGGGCTTGCACACTCGTCACTTTGTCAACTGTCAGAATAGTCTTAGGTCGAAACGTTATTTCATATAAAAAATCCTGAAAGTCACATTAGTTGGCTTGCTGTTCCATTATCCAGAATGACAAGTTGAGCCTATACTAGCGTTAGTCAGTGCTCCTTTTAATGTATTATTTGCAAAATGATCAGTTTTTAAGTCTGTCAGGGGTTTCAATTGCTGAAAAGTTGTATTAATCAGACAGTCAACAATAGGTTTTGGATTTTATTTTTTATTTATTTTTTATTAAAAGATTTAACCTTTATTTAACCAGGCAAACATGTAAGAACAAATTCTTATATGCAAATGCAGCCTGACCAAAAAGCAGTGGCTCTTTGGGGGGGGGGGGGGGGGGGGGGGGAAATGACATGGTACTACTGTCATTAACAAGGACTAACAAACCTTCTCTGTCATAACCTCATTTTGTGGCAGGAAAAACCCTGAGTAGACGTTTTTGATGACGCGATCAAACAGTGCAATGCTGTTCTTATTTATTTATTTATTTCCAGTTATTGTGCTTATTGTGCTGTTGGTATAGCCTAATGTCTGCTGGAGTGTTCAATAAAAGTGATCAATAGTGAAATTAAAAACTGCCGGTACGCATTCGGTATTCGGACAAATGTTTCCTTAAATTCAGCTTCGGCCAAGAAATTTCAATTGGGTGCATCCCTAATTTAAATGACACAGTTCTATCAAGGATGGAATATTACAGTTTTCCATTACAGGTATCCTAACACTCTGAACACCTTATGTTCCCACAGCGTGTGCAGACTCCAGAGATGTGGTGTTACTTCTGGCACTGCTGAGTCTATGGAAGCAGCACTTGTTCTCATGTTGTTTCTAATCCTGTATATGTTCCTATTCTTACAGGAGAGAGCTCCAACCCAGACTCAGACATGGAGCCCAGCTCCTCCGCATCAGGAAGCCATAAACAACACAGACGGAGGAGGAGGAGCTCAAGACAGAAGAATCACCACTGTTTAGATTGCAGTGAGAGTTTCATTTGTCCAACTCACCTTAAATCACAACCACAGACTCAAGGAGGACAGAAGACTCACTCTTGTCTTCAGTGTGGAAAGAGATTTGGTTATATGAGCAAACTAAAGAGACACCAGAGAATACACACAGGAGAGAAGCCATTCTGCTGCCAGTGTGGGCAGAGTTTCAGTAAGGCAGGAAACCTAAAGAGTCACCAGAGAACACACACAGGAGAGAAGCCATTCTACTGCTCCCAGTGTGGGCAGAGTTTCAGTAAGGCAGAAAACCTAAAGAGACACCAGAGAATACACACAGGAGAGAAGCCATTCTGCTGCTCCCAGTGTGGGCAGAGTTTCCGTAAGGCAGGAAACCTAAAGAGACACCAGAGAATACACACAGGAGAGAAGCCATTCTGCTGCTCCCAGTGTGGGAAGAGTTTCAGTAAGGCAGGATCCCTTAAGAAACACCAGAGAATACACACAGGAGAGAAGCCATTCTGCTGCTCCCAGTGTGGGAAGGGTTTCAGTCAGGTAGGATCCCTAAAGACACACCAGAGAATACACACAGGAGAGAAGCCATTCTGCTGCTCCCAGTGTGGGAAGGGTTTCAGTCAGGTAGGATCCCTAAAGACACACCAGAGAATACACACAGGAGAGAAGCCATTCTGCTGCTCCCAGTGTGGGCAGAGTTTCAGTAAGGCAGAAAACCTAAAGAGACACCAGAGAATACACACAGGAGAGAAGCCATTCTGCTGCTCCCAGTGTG
This sequence comes from Nansenia antarctica, assembly GCF_963989245.1. Classification (NCBI taxonomy): domain Eukaryota; kingdom Metazoa; phylum Chordata; class Actinopteri; order Argentiniformes; family Microstomatidae; genus Nansenia; species Nansenia antarctica. The sequence goes on along the minus strand of NC_137685.1, from coordinate 15,940,239 downwards.
GGAAGAGTTTCAGTGAGGCAGGATCCCTTAAGAGCCATCAGAGAATACACACAGGAGAGAAGCCGTTCTGCTGCTCCCAGTGTGGGCAGAGTTTCAGTCATGCAGGATCCCTAAAGAGCCATCAGAGAATACACACAGGAGAGAAGCCGTTCTGCTGCTCCCAGTGTGGGCAGAGTTTCAGTAAGGCAGGAAACCTAAAGAGTCACCAGAGAATACACACAGGAGAGAAGCCATTCTGCTGCTCCCAGTGTGGGAAGAGTTTCAGTGAGGCAGGATCCCTTAAGAGTCACCAGAGAATACACACAGGAGAGAAGCCGTTCTGCTGCTCCCAGTGTGGGAAGGGTTTCAGTGAGGCAGGAAACCTAAAGAAACACCAGAGAATACACACAGGAGAGAAGCCGTTCTGCTGCTCCCAGTGTGGGCAGGGTTTCAGTCAGGCAGGATCCCTAAAGAGACACCAGAGAACACACACACTAGTTAACACGACTGCTCCCAGTGTGGGAGGAGTTTAAAGGAGGCAGGAGCCCTAAAGAAGAAGGGGGGGGTCTGCTGGCTGCACCATCATATACTGTATGGATATGTACTTGTTGATCGGATCAGGGAGAAGGTTGTGTCATGACATGAGCCTTTTCTAGATTATTTTCTCTCAATGTCTCCCGTCCTCTCCTCCTACCCTCCCTTCCTCTCCCTCCTTCCTCCCCCCCTCCTCTCTATTTTACAATGTTCATACATTATAATATTATAACAGTTCTATCTTTTTGTACTCTTTTTCTTAATTATTATTCATTTAATTTCACTGAATTACTTTTTAATACTTGAATATTTCTTTCTTTTTGCTTTGAAAACTGATATCCTGTGTTAGACTACCTGTAGTACCACCCCACACCAGTAGGGTACCACCATAAGTGTTGGGCTTGAGTTACCTGGCGAAGCTTCAGTTTTTCTTTCTAGAAATTAGTTTGTCTTTGTAACAGTGGAGTCTGGTACTTTGCACAATAAAATGCTGAGAATTATACAGTTAACTGTGTCTGCTTGTTATTTCATGTCCCTCTCTGACATCGATTAAAGTTCGTTGCTGTAGAGCGCCATCTACTGGTGACAGTGTTGAACCTGTCTGCATGTGGCTCCTGTGATTAAATAAATGGCTGTGTTCGGAATAGCATACTAGCATACTACTCATACTAGATATGACGTAGATTTTGAGTATGTAGTACGTTCCGAACGTACAGTATGCGAGATTTGAGTATGCGAGAAATTTAGTAGGCGAGCAGTTATTTCCGGGAAATTTGAAGTCGGTTTTGATGGACACTATCTCGTCTCCTATTTCCCTAAATGCATTTCGCGTCCAGAATTGCAGAGTTGCGTCCAGGGTTGCCAGATGGGGCGGGTCACCGCCGAATGGGCTACTTGATTTTGAGGTTATAGGCTGTAAATTGTCAATCCCATCTGGCAACCCTGTGCGCTTTCAGCCTCGTCAAACTGCGTCATACAAACTTGTCATACAGCTATTGTTTACATCGTCCGATAGCCTGGGGACCGAAAGCTTGCAATAAACATTGTTTTTTGCACATATTTGAGTGTGCAGATGCTGCTTTTTTGCACTCTATTTGATACTCTTCAGCTGCAGCACCCCAGCTAAGTCTGATCACGGATGAGCGGTGGTATTTTCACTATACTTGGAATTAACATGATGAAATGCATTCTTAGACATGACTACATCGTCATGATTACAAATATGCCACTTGAAATGCATGAAATCCAAGTTTATTTGTGTCTTACACACATGTTCGCCTAGTATTTGACTGTTTGTAGCCCAATCACGAATGATCCCAGTATTGTAGCTTCAGACGGACAAGTTGGTTGTAGTGCTTGTGTGACGGGGTGTATCTTTGCATAAATCACTCTCAGCTGGATGGCTCACGTTCATTTATTCTGTAGAAAACATACAGTGCATCAATTTGTGGACACGGTTGCAGGGTCATCAGGCTAGATTCCAGTCAGTGTTTTCAGATGAACTGAGCATACAGTAGTCACTCATACTACACACATTATAACAATAATATGAAACAAAAATACAAAATGTGTAGACTACATAAATCCTCACTTGTGTGATCGTATAGTGGTATTTGAACAGTCAAACAATCAATTATATATATATTAACAATAACAATACAATGCATAGAAAAACAGCGCAACTGGAATACACGCATGCACACCACGTGCAACACATGGCTGCAACCTGACTGCTAGGTTAGCTGCGAGCGTGGTGCAAACTAGCGAGATGGAAAACCCAACCTCCTACAATACGGTCTACTAACTTTGGCAGAACAACAGACATACAATAGCACAACAATAATAATATTACCTGTAGAAAACATACAGTGCATAAATTTGTGGACACGGTTGCAGGGTCATCAGGCTAGATTCTAAAATGATGTTACACACGGACATTCACGTTAGCGCCATCATTGTTAACAACAGAAAACTCACATTAACAAACTTGTGATATGTTCCAAACTAAAATACTATAAATGGGGAAACTCAAAACAGCTATCTTACTTATCAAACATTCAAATAAAACATAGGTACATTGATAATCTCTCAAACGATATTCGATCTCAGACCCTGTAGAAAACGTGACCTACCCAGTCAATGTTTTCAGATGAACTGAGCAGGATCATGTTGCGTCCCGCGCTATGCACTGTACAGCTGTATTTACATTAAACCCCTAGAGGGCGCAGTTTAGCTCTATTTTAGCTATAATTGAACTGTACTTTCTACTCCGTTACACTTGCCCACGATATGTTATTGCTCATATATATTTATTTTAATCATGTTATTTTACCAACTGTTAAGACAACAATATAGTAAGCTAGTAGCAGTATGCCGAGCAGTGTCGACATCGATGGGGGTCTCCAATCGACTCCATTCAAAGTGATTTACGATCCCGCCCCTCTCTCCTGTCCGGACACATTTGAATTTTCACCGTAAGCCCCGGTAAAGCGACGTTATTAACCCGCAAAGAGTGTGCCCCGGGCACCGTATTTGTCCGTGAATAACACCGGCTAGGAAGGTGGTAAAAACACAATACTACTTTGCTAACTTCACCATACGGTCATTTTGAGCCATCAACCACCCCGCTGGCACCCCGGGAAGTTATGTTTCGAACCCCGAGAGCATGCATAAATGTCTATCCGGAAAGAGTACACTCTCCTCGGCCGCTGCACGCGCCTCTCCTCGGTAACGCGGAGGAACGAAAAGCTTACAGCACCGTGTATTCCCAGGCGGTCTCCCATCCAGGTACTAACACGGCCCAACCCTGCTTAGCTTCCGAGGTCGGACGAGATCGGGCGTATTTATTTATTTATTTTTCTTTTATTATCAAAAATACATTTCACAGATAATTTTTTCAGTTGGTTATTTACATTATTCACAAAACACATACAGATACGATACGTAAATAACACAGTGAGACATGACAGACAGCACAACACAAAATGTGGGACAGACATAGAATAGACAAAAGACGACAACAAAAAAGACCAAGTAGCATACCAGGTCTTATCTATGCCTGGCAGCCCTTGGTAAAATCATAAAAATCATAAAATCAACATAACAAATAAACCATACGCAAAATAATCCAAACAAAGAAACAATAAAGAATGCTGCAACAAATAAAGAAATGATAAAACAATAAAGAATGATAAAGCAAAAGATACGACACATAAAAAACACGGTGATTCATGACAGACAGCGCAAAAAGTGGGACAGACACAACCCTAACCCTAACCCTAAACCTAAACCAGAATAGACAAAACCAACATGAGACCAAGTAGCATACCAGGTCTTATCTATGCCTGGCAGCCCTTGGTCAACTCAGAAAAATCATAAAACAAACATAAACACTGACTCATACGGAACCCCTAAAGGGACGTGGGGGGAAATAAATAAATAATAATGTTTCTCGTGCTCACGAGATAGTTTTCTCGTGCTCACGCGATAGTTTTCTCGTGCTCACGCGATAGTATTTCGAAAACAAGTAGTCGTCAGATGTGCTAGACTTGGACACATCCAGAAGATGGCAGTAGTGCAACCCTAAGGATGCAAGCTGCCGTTAAACCCAACAGAAGAAGAAGAAGAAGAAGAAGTCAGATGTGCTAACCATGGCGGAAGATATATACTTGTACATGAAGTCAAGAGATATACCTGACCGGGTAATAAACCAACTAAAAGCAGATAAGGTGAGAATGAATGTTAATTTATAATATAAAGTAAGCAATACACTATAGAGTATTATTTCTAGCTTTCTGGTGCAAGCACCTTCCGTTCAATAGATTTTTATACGTTTGCCTTTCAGATCGACATCGACGTCATAGATGTGATGACTGATGAGCAGCTAAAAGAGTATATAGAACAATATGGTGACCGACTTGCAATCCGTGCATTTTGTCGCCAAAAAACTGTGAAGTCAGGAGGAGTGGAGACAGTTAAGTCTTCTCTCATGCAGAAAGTAAGAGAGAGGCTTGGGGAAAACCATAGGAAAACTCCTGCCAACCCAGAAGAAGGCTCCGGTATTGGAAACCAACATGCCGTCAAAGACACCCGGCGGGTTGAAATGGGATGGCTCCACTCTGAGGACGGCACTTTTCACCAAGTAAAAACCAGAAAGGGAGGTGGAACACGGCACCTTTCGGTCCAGAAATCAACACCGATGAGGGAACTGCTGGAGACAGGCAAAGGCTTGTTTTTTCCAAATGGACATTCGTCCAAAGGGCCGATGGCAAATTTCGAATTTGATATTCGTGATTATAGTCACAACGCATTATCCCCTGAAGTCACAGTGGCCCAGCTGTACGAGCAGACCAAACTAAGGATGTTGCGCGTTTACACAACCACACTGGCTAAAGACGTGACACCGGTATCTGTCTCTGATGTTTCATCATCGGACTTCGAGCCCCCAGAGGAGAGTCAAATGAAGGTAATGTATATTCTGCCACGTATCAATACTATATTGTATTTATATTGATAGGCTATTAATTGTGAAATATTGGGCGGGAGGTGGTTATCAAGTGGTAGCCTATTGTGGACAAACATTAGACTGGGTAAACCCAGCCCGATCTGCCAGCGATTTTATTTCGCCCTGCAGCTTAAATAAGATTGAGCTTGGTCTGGTGATAGCCAGGCTAGACAAACATGTATTTCAGATTCTAAAATGAAAATAACGGAGTAATTACTGAATAGTAATGGGCCACAGAATTTGACTAAAGACTCGTGTATGCGTGTATAAGTCAAGATGCGCAGCCAGAGAGGCGCTTAGTTCCGAAAGATTTTCTTTGAACAGTTGGACAATATGTGGCTGTATAATCTTATAATGTGCTGATCATCTGAATTCTTTATAGACTAGGAAAAGGCTGAGACGATCCTTGAGGAACACAACTAGGAGAAGTCATCACTGGAGGACTACAATTGATTATCAAGTGGATCATCCAGAGAGCTCCGCTGATTTAGGTGCAGCACCCAGTGGTTCAATGGAGGAAAACCATGAAAACGTAAGCCCCATTTCGTAGACCCAGTCTGTGATAGAACTTGTGTTGTATAGAGATTAATTTGTGCAGTAATGTTCAAACATTACTTTTTAAGATTCAAACAAAAAATAATTTATTAAAAGTTATAGTTTCCTGTAGTGGCATTTAGGTTACATCTGCATGACACAGCAGCTATGTTTAGAATAAATCACAGGTGAAGTCTATGAGGACAGAGAGATGGAGAGATCATGATTTCGTTGCAAACAACAAATGTAATTCGATCTTACATTTTGACTGCAGCTAATGGAAATGGGCCAATGGTTTTGAATTCAACGCCTGCTCGGGTGCAAGGTGTTTTAACCACATGCATGTGATAGTACACATGACTGCTTGGATCAGATGATGCAAAATCAAAGATAAGGTAATAATTGCATGTTTGTTTGTATGTTTTTTAATTGAATTATCAACAGACAGGAGAACCAATCAGCCAATCAAGACAATCAACTCCTGTGATGAGTAACACAGAGTAACACCATCTGCCGATACTTGCCAATCAACAAGCAGCCATGGATCTGAAGATGAATGTTTAATGGCTGAGTCAAATCAAGATGCAAACCAGTCGTTAAATGATGAGGCAGATCTTGCCCTTGCCACCCAAGCATCTGTTGAGGAATTCGAAGTACACTTTGGACCCGTTATTGGTGATGATTGGGATAATGAAGACTCCACCCTTCCCTGGAATCCACATGACTTTAACAGTATGCAGGTATAGTGTAGAACTAACCTCTAACATTACTGCCATGGATGACTGCCATTATTGATCCATTTGAAGAGTTTTTCTTAGTAATTACAATGTATATACATTTTACAAAATACAGTGACAAATTGCCAATGTCTTCAGATTGATTTTTCATCCAAATATTCAAAATTAAAAGATATTCTATTTATTGTGATGTAAAAAAGAAAAGCAGCACATCTATATAATTCATAATATCTACTGTACCTAATCACACCTTTTCATGCTAATTAATATATTGATTGTCAAGATGTTTATTCATTTTATACTTGCTAATTGATGAATCAATCTATAATCACACCTAACTGCCTTTTTAAAAATCTTGTAGCACTCTACACTGAATGACGGACCTGAATCATCAAGCAGTCTTCCAGCTGCACCAGACCCATTTGAAAAAGAATTTGTCCTTGTGAAAATAAGACGAGTAAACATAGTTGATGATGTCCTTAATGTCTTCATGGAACCAAAAGTACTGAAAGCTAATCTAAAAATTGAGTTTACAAATGAGAAAGCTGTGGATATTGATGGTGTGTCAAGAGAGGCATACTCCGCGTTCTGGGAAAATTTCTTGGAACAGTGTGAGGGGGAAGAAGAACGAGTGCCCAGACTACAACCAGACTATCCCGAGAAGAAATGGCAAGCTCTTGGAAGAGTGTGGTTGAAAGGATACCTGGACCACAATTTCATGCCAATCAGACTGTCACCAGCTTTTGTTCTAGCCTGTTGTCAAGGAGTTAGTTCGGTGGATGAAGAATTCTTGATGATGTCATTTGCCAGATTTCTTTCAGGGAATGAGCGTGCATCGCTTGAAAAAGCACTACAGGGCAACATTGATGAAACTGTTGAAGAGGACTTACTTGAGATCTTCTCAAGAATGGGCTCACACTGCCTGCCCTCTAAAGATAACTTACGAGCTGCCATCTTAACAATGGCGCACAAAGCTCTGATTCAAGAGCCTAAATTCATAATTGACTGTTTCCACTCCTGTATTCACAATGCTGTGCCAGCACTCATAACCAAAGAGAGCATAATGGAGCTTTACGAATCTAAGAGGCCAACTAACAAGAAAGTGGCCCAGATGATAAAGCCATCAACTGATAGTCTAAATCCACAAGAGCAGACAGCTCTTAACCACCTGCTACGGTATGTTAGAAGCATCGACCCAAAAAAATTGGAGATCTTCTTACGCTTCTGCACAGGATCCACTGTGTTGTGCAAAGACACAATCGAAGTAACTTTTAATAGATTGTGTGGTTTAAGTCGCAGGCCTGTAGCACACACATGTGGAGCGGTTCTTGAGTTACCATGCACCTACAGCTCATACCCTGAGTTTCGTAAAGAGTTTGACAATATCCTGTCTGGTGACTGCTTTACAATGGATATTGTGTAGTGAATGTAAGGGAACTTATCTTCCACTGATATTGTTATGACATTTGTCGGTAACACTTTATTTTATGGGGTCCCAAATACAACTGTGTAACAATATGTAATGTCATGTATCTATGGAAGCATATAGTGGACTTAATTAGCATTAACATTTGAATTAAGTCCACTATATGCTTCCATATGTATCATGTATGTAACCACTGACCCTTACCCTATGTACACTGTACACCATTTGGGTAACACTTTATTTTAAGGGGTCCCTGATACAATGTATCTACACCATTAAGTACAGTGTGACAACCTATGTACTAATATGTAATACCACACATTTACATTGTACATACATTATGGAAGGTTAGGGGTTAGGTACAATTTAAATACATGATATTAGTACATAGGTTGTCACACTGTACTTAATGATGTAGATACATTGTATCAGGGGACCCCTTAAAATAAAGTGTTAGCCCCATTTGTTTGAAACAAACAATTTCTACAGATTTACATTTATTTACATTCAAAACACTTCTTTTGTTCATTCATGTATTACACAACCAAGTATTTGCATGTTGGTACTGTTCTGTCAAGAGCATAATTGTTCAATTTTGTTCAATAAAGATTCCTTGTTCTTGTTTTCTTCTTTTCTTTATTGTGGTTTTGTTTGTTTCCTGTTCATTACTGATTTAAAGTCAAAGTAAAACATCAATGACAATGCTCCTGTCCTATACCACAACAAATGTAGTTCCATCTAAAATTAGAGAGCAGATCTTATCTCATTCTTCAAATGCAGGTACAAATCCACTGCTTGATAAGCATCAGCTGAAAGATGCAGCTGTGACTCAACCATCAGAACGTTGCAGATGTTGTAGATGTCTGTGTCACATGGCACTGCTGGTCGAAATGTGCAGTTACTCTGACATAACTGTACATCAGCTCTGTCCACTGGGGAAAGGCAGTCTTCACTTCGGTAGAGTTCTGGGAACATGTACATGATTCGGGGTCGACCACTGGGTACCCCGTTATTCTTCGATGGTCTGATGACATGTGAATCCCACACTTTGATGGTCTCATCTAATTCGTCCTAGAAAAATACAATTCGTTATTCTCATGGGCCTTACATACATTATGAAATTATTTGAAACTAATCATGTTAAATGTTAAAGTTGTTGATGAAGTTAATTATTGGTAATAAACAAAACATCGAAAATCAGAGTTGGTCGCGCTGCATTTGCCATGTCAGCACCATGGACAGGTTCGTAGCTCAGCTGACGTGGAAAAGCACCGCAGACCATGCAAAAAATACGCTATTAGAGCCATCTTCGCTTTTCATTATGAATTATTGGAATTATTACTGTAGGACACCACATGGATGAGACACTTGAGTGCCATACAGTAGGCCCTTTTCACCACCATGCAGTGCCTGCTCATTGGAAAGTTTCAGATGATAGAATGTTTAACACAATAGCCTATGGCACATTTGTAGCTCACCTGAATGATACCCATGAAGCAGAACTGAATTAGACTTCTGTCCAAATAAGTACCATCGAACAAACCACGGTCCTTCAGATCAGTGAACAGAGAAATGTAGAATTCCATTGATTCCCTTCTGAGGAAGCCCCACCAACTCTCTATTCGCTGATTTGCGGTGCTTGCCCCTTCGATGTAGCTGTCAATACCAGAGCCGTCGTGAATGTTGCGACGGAGAAAACGCTGAAAGTCTCTGACTTTAACATTCTCTGTGCCCCGGTCGGCTCTGGCAATCCTTGGACAGCCACCTGATCTCTTGACTGCTTCCATGTAGTAGCCTCCAATGATTTTTGGGTCACTGCTGGTAGTGAATGCATTCATCCAGATAATTTTACGGGAAAACCCGTCAATGCAGTCGTTTATACAGATACCGAATGGCTTCAGTTTGTCATAGGAGTCGAAGTGCCAAATATAATTGGGCCCTTTTGCAAAATACCTTCGGCGATGGAGACGTCTTAGTCCTCTGAGTTCAACACCCCTTGGGTCAAGTTCTTTCAGAATTAATCGGATCTCTTCTTTCTTGACGTGCAATCCATTCTCCATGCATTTTCTGTACATCCACCTATACCCACAGAGCTGGACAGATGTTTTTAACTGTTCCTCAATGAACTCAGCTACGCGATCCAAAGTGGTGTAGTTCTTGCGCCGAGAAAGACCACACGACTTCAGAATTCGTTTTAAATTTCTTTGAGACACAACATAATGGTGACGACTTGCAAGTAAAGTAACTATGTCTTTATAATGAAGTCCCAGGTGAAAATACAGCTTAACTACATCTTGAACAGTCATATCTTCCGCCATGGTTAGCACATCTGACGACTACTTGTTTTCGAAATACTATCGCGTGAGCACGAGAAAGTATCTCGTGAGCACGAGAAAACTATCTCGTGAGCACGAGAAAGTATCTCGTGAGCACGCGAAAGTATCTCGTGAGCACGCGAAAGTATCTCGTGAGCACGAGAAAACTATCTCGTGAGCACGAGAAAGTATCGCGTGAGCACGCGAAAGTATCTCGTGAGCACGCGAAAGTATCTCGTGAGCACGAGAAACATTTTTTCTTTCTTTTTTTTTCACACGTCCCTTTAGGGGTTCCGTAGTATAGTCCGGTTAATATGTGAAAAAATAGTTCACTTTTTCATAAAAGCACAAAACTTGGTACACTTGTACAGTTTGGGGTGCTGAACATTTTCAGATGTGGAGCCCTCGCAAAAACTCCTCCTAGTGGCCATGGCGGGAATTTTCCTTTCCGCCATAGCCCAATTGTGTATTTTGCTTCATATCTCCTGAACCAAACATGATAACACAGAACAAATGATGTATACCCCTATGTTTTGAAGGTCAATGATTAAAATGATACCATACACAACATCATGAAGTGTTCAGGTGGCCATGGCGGGCATTTTCCTTTCCGCCATAGCCGAATAATGTATTTTGCTTCATATCTCCTCAACCAAACATGATAACTTAACACTGAACAAATGATGTCTACCCCCATGTTTTGAAGGTCAAGGATTACAATGATACCATACACAACATCATAGTTGATAAGATGAATTACATACTGTATTCATTACAGTAATTGTCACTCAATATTTAATTTAATGTTTTCTTGTGCTACCCGAATTAAGAAATGAAAGTAATAATCAAATTATGTGGAATGTATTTTTTTTTTCTTGTTATATGTATTAAGATGTACAGTAGCATTAAACTAGAAGACATGTTTTGATGCTGCTTATGATTGCATTCCGTAGTCCCTCTCTGGTCCGTCTCATCAACATAATTTGTTTTGATGTAGCCAAGATCAATGGGAAATGCCTGTTTTTGTAGAAAAGCACATAACAGAGCTGAACATGGATTCTGGATGGACATACTGCATCTAATTTCCTCTGGATGTTCAAAGGGGAAAGTGAAATGTGTGGTTACTTTTCCCCAGAAATTGATGTTCTGAAGTCAATGTTGTGCTTGTATGAAAGATATGATTTGAATTCACTATGTTGGCTGATAAGGATAATGGAAGGAAGTTTAGACAGTAAAACTACATATGTTACCTATGGTTGCCAGCCAATGCCCTCTTACTACTGAGTCAACTCTCTTTATTTGTGACAACCAGAGTAGTGCAGAACACAAGAGGCAGATGGAGAGTAAAACCCAAAGCTGGGTGTATTTATTGATTCCGGGGAATAGGGGCAGAGCTTCTATGAAGCAGGCAGATCAGGAGGGTCAGCAAGCAGGGCAGGCAGGTAGAGAGGGCAGGCAGGGCAGGGCAGTGCAGGCAGAGAGGGCAGGCAAGTTCACTCCAAAGTGCTCTTCAGGTAGCTGCTCCCCTCTCACAGGTAGTAGAGGAAGTCATCAAGGTTCATGTTGGGCTCTCTGTGGATGCTCTGTCCCACCAGGAAAGCAAGCTTGTGGGCATACTGGCAGGGTGCAGGCACTCGGATGATCCCCTGAAATAATTGGGGGAGACAAAATCAACGACAATTTATGCATCAAAAAACAACTTGCATGCCTGAAATGGGAAAACCATATGTAAATACAGTATGTTTGATTTCATAACCAATATGGATACATCAGTAGGTTTAAGATGTGTTTCAATGTGAACTACACCCTGTTCATGCCTGCATTTGAATTACTGACCAAGAGAATAGTTTAAGCAGACTTTTACCCTGTAATTTTGTGCATTTGTTGTTTTCATTATTCTAAAGTAGACATATCCACACACAAAGAATCATGTTATAAAACAATCTCTGAGTAAATATATCTCGCTTTGAATGCCCTGATGTTCCAAACTCCCAAGATCCCCCCCTCTCTCCCCGTCACAACAGACCTCACGTTTTGATAGCTATGATGCAGCTGCACACGAAATAATGAAAGTTCGGGTAAACCTCCCCTTTAAAACTACTACTGGAAAGACAACCCAGCATACCTGCCAGTTGAAGTACATGTGGCAGAGTTTGTAGGTCAGTCGCTGCATGTGGTCAGGCTTCAGTCCACTGCTGTCATACACCACATTGTAGTGGGTTGGGGAGACGCTTCCCTGTCTAACAGCTTGGCTGACAATGAAGAAGTCGTACCTGAAAATGGGAAATTGCAACTGTAGCCACCGTTTTAAGACTGGATAAAGCAGACATAGCACATCTCTGAAAAAACAACATATTTTCTGAATTGCGTATTGAATCAATACGATTCTGGGCGGGTGACCTCAGTGTCGATGACTGTTCCAGGGGGTGGGTTGGCCATCTTGCCGCCAATTTGGGCAAAGAACCTGGAACTGATCCGCTTCTTCACAACCACCACTGTGAGTTTGGGTCTAGGAGGGGAAGAGAGAAAATACGATCAGAATGATTGGTGATTGAATGTGTTAAAGGGAACCCTGGTTATTAAGACACAGTGTTTCCTCTATATGCATTGATTCGTGGCGGGCCGCCACAAATACATTTTCTCCGCCACTAATTGATTCAGGCTGCGCAGCGAGGAATTATGATCGGAGAATAGAAAAAGAAAAAGCAGATTTAAGCTAGATTTAGGCCGCTTTCAGACCTACATTTCGTTCCGATTTTGTTCCGATGTTGCAATTAACCTCGTCGGCAACGCGCTTGCAAAGCAATTTTGTGATTGGTCAGAATTTTGCGGATTTCAGGAAATCCCTCTCCTCTCCCTTCGCCCGTCGCCGGTCCCTTTAATCCCGTATCCTAATCGAAAATGCAACATCAGAGACGACTGTGGGTTATTGCATTTACTGCTGTTCTCTGGTTCATGTGCTTATACCAGTGCTCAGTATACAAGTATTTTAAATGAACATTCGTAATGTAGTCTCTGATGTTCATGGTCAACTAAATCAGCCTATTTTGTGAAACAAATAATGTTCCCGCAAATGGGTTAACCGAGCAGCCTCGCACCTAACGCTAGCATCGAACTATTCATAGCATAAACGTTGGTAAATGTCATAAACGACACAGTATTGGCAGGGGAAAAGAAGGGGAGTCGAATTTTTATTGACAACGGATGCTGGAAAAACATGCAGCTAAAATTCAGGGAACATTTGGACAATAAGAGACACAAGGTGTGGTCGCATGGTCTAATTACAGGGCAATATGCGCGGGGCAAAAATTATCTATAGCCTCTAAAATCACCATGAACAGAACGGCAGAGGTACGGGTAAGCAGAGCTCATGTCGGTGTCATCAAAGGTAAAAGTTGGTTTTCTTTAACTCAGCTGATAGCATTACCTTGCTGTTGGTTGTTTACCGAATGCTCCATCTGACTGTCACACTGTGATTTTACTTGTGTAAACAGTTAATGAGTAACGTTAGACGGTTTTGTGCGTGTACTCTCATGTAGGCTTGCAATACTTTGTATTGATGAGCTGATCTTTCATTGTGACTGTCAGTCGCAAGTTTATATTCTACGGATGTTGTTCAGTGCTGTATGCGTGTTCCCGGTTCCCTGTGTACTTCATATTCGATGAGCTGATGATCTTTCTCTGTGTGTGTGTGTGTGTGTGTCTTGGGCGTATCTGTCAGTCACATGTATATGTTCAGTGCTGTATGCGCGTTCCGCATGTTCTGCTGCAGCTGTAGGATATCTTGGTATTTGATCACCTTCTATATAAAAATCACCGGTTAGTTTTTTTTTTTTTTATGTTGCCACCCTTTAGTTTTTGGTGAAATTACGTCTTTGTTTTGAGCGCCAGTGCGCGTTTCATGCGCGTGCAATTATTTATTTTTTTACCACTCCGCCACTAATGTGAAAAATCCTAGAGGAAACACTGAAGACATGTAGGCCTTAATACGCTCTAATTGCCATCTCGTACTAAAATATGTTGGTAGAAAGACATGAAAAATGTTGATTATGTTAGAAATCCTCAATTAAGGTGTAGGTCCTTAAGGTCCTCTTACGTGTAGTCCTTTCCCATGGTGCTGATTGAGTCCATGATCTGTGGCACTTCGTAGTTGACCACACTCTGCAGCATCCCGTCTCCCACTCCGTCTCTGTAGATAATGATGCGTGAGGGCAGGCACTGGTTGTGCTTCAGCCAGGCCTTCAGTGCACCTGGGAAAGAGAGCCTGCACTTAGGATACTAGGGATCATTCTCATGCTTCTCTGAGGGATGATGTTGAAAAGAAGACTTGGAAGACATTGTTACAATGTGGCAGTCAGTGGTCAATTTTGATATGGTATCTTATTTGAAATGCTTTGTTGTTTCATTGAACTTGCCTTGCAGAGCCACTTTCAAGCCATCCATGATCTCCTGACCACGGCTCTGAACCACACACTTGGAGAACCACCTGGAAAACAAGAGGAATCAGTTGGTACTGGCTACCAACATTGGTGGTAAAGAGCACATTCATAACCTAAGGCCATGCTTCTCCATGCTCATCCACATACCTGGACATGCCCTTGTTGAGACTGGCCACCAGAGCTCCAATGGACCTCTTCCCTGCAGCCATGTCGGGGTAGCAGTCAATGCCCACGATCATCAGCTGCTGGAGCTGTGAAACAGAGGCAGGTGAAGTTACACCTTACAAAGTTTGGTTTAGAACATGCTTCTATTGAGATACATGGGGTGGAACATAAGATTGTGGATGGATATCACATAGGTGTGAAATGTGTGGTTGTAGAAATAGAACACGCTGTAAAAATTGTACCTGCACCCATGTGAGGTAGTCAGTCAGATAAATGTTATCCACATTAAAAAGGGAAAGTTTACCCAAAATTCATGTTCATGTGTATTTCTGGTCAATCCATAATGCATACCGTCTCAAACTATCATAATTTCAAAACGTATCATAGCTATCAAAACTCAAAGTGTATGTTTACTTCCTAAAAAAGCCCCAGAGTTAATATAATCTGGAAGCAATTTGGAACATCAGGACTGATGACGGCATTCAAAGCGAGATATCTTGACCGTTTATATATATATATACAGTGGCGGGCGGTGCATTTCACACCTAGGCCTTCAGTGATGTCCGACACATTCCTACCTGAATTATTCTACCTCTTAATACCATCGTTATGACGCCATGGCTCTAGAAACTAGACAGAAACACAGTATAACCGGGCGTTGCATCACCTTAACATAGTCAGACAAGTACAACAGAGTTATATTAATATTTCCGAAGCATTTTTAATCAATAAATCCGCATTTACAATGAAGAGTGTTAAACTAACATCTTTAAGATCGCTACATTACCCACGTCTGTCGTCTCGTCCACCATAATAGCGACAAAGGGTGCCTTTTTAATCTCCATTTTGATCTCTTCTCCCATCACTTAAGCAATAGCAAAAATCAGGTCGTTTTGTATTTTGCCTGACGTCCCAGTAAACACTTTGTTTGTGGACAGGTGGTAATGTAAATCTGGGTTGTTTTCAGCCAGAAAAGAAAGAAGCTCAACGTAGTTTCCTCTGTTTGTGGACTTGGCGCTTTCATTGTGTCCCCTAAATGAAAGTTATTGTTTACCCAAAAACAGGACACAATCGATCAGTATTATCGATCAGTCAACGAAAGCTTTCGTTGTGAGGCTCCGTTTCCCTGCGCACTTTCAAACGTTTCACATCTACCGGCATAGTTCCGCATCTCAATAGTGAATATCAATAGTGCGTAGCAATAGTGCGTAGCAATAGTGCGTATCCAATCAAAAGACGTGCTGGGTGCTGACATCATTGAGCCTTACAGCAGGCGCCGTTGTTGCTTTTGCTCGCATCTACGTAGGTTTACTAGGTACGCCACATGTTTTCTCGTTCCAATGTTAAGTTACAGGTCGAATCCGCAGCACCGTTTAATGTGAAGGCGGGCAGATTTTTGAGCCCCCTAGCAACACATTTTGATTGGATAAAAGCTCTAACATAAAGGCCAGCCCTCCAAATCACAATCGGAGACTGGAAGCAGCGCAACCAAGAGGAAAGCTATGAAATGAAGAGAATAGACTATGGGGAATCATTAATACATATTTGTGGAAAATATATATTAAAATAAAATGTATATTCTGATGATGTTTAGGCCAGCAGAGAAGGCCTTGCTGGCCCTGACGGCACACCACTGTATATATATCTTCATCGTTTTTAATGTGTCTATTAAATAATGAAAACAACAAATAATAAAATTCCACTTTAAACTTATCATGAGCATTGGTCTGTATGTGCACAGCCGTTTTTTTATATATTGGGCCCCAACAACATTTGTGACTTTGGGTTTATTTCAATTCACTGTGCGACTTACTGGGATCTCCACACTCCAGAGCTCTCCTCCCATCTTGCAGTTCATCTGCAGGGCAATCTTGGTGGCCACAGTCATGACGACCTGTTGGGCGGGAAAGGGTGCGAGCCAACACACACTGGCTGGGGGTGGGACAGTCCACACACAGGTACTTCTTCACACTGTCATACTTATCCTTCCTGTTGCTGGGGAGGATCACCACCACCTGAGGAGGTAACACACATGCTTTAGTCCTCATTCAACACCTAGAGGTGGTTACCTGGACACAGATTAAGACGATTGCTAGACATGTTATGCTCAGAGACTAACCATCTGGGTGGTCTCTGTAACGTTGTGCTGCAGAGCCCTGAGCAGAGACTCCTGGCGGTCCTCGTACTCCACCCTGCACACAGACCAAAACTGTCAAAGCACTGGGACATCTAACCAATGGGACTTCCACTGATGATACCATGTTAATTTTGAGATAACACCCAAGTATGATTGGCAAAGAATACTCAAGGCTTTGTAAAACACCTGTGGTACAATACTGCAGCTTAAAGTGCTCATTAACTCAAGCTTGGAACCTTAATTCTAGCTGTGCCCATTCACAGCTGGACTCACTGTTGTAATTAACTTAGGTATCATATGTTGCTCCCTGCCACTAGGTGGTGCTATAGCAGTGTGTGTGTGTGTGTGTGTGTGTGTGTGTGTGTGTGTGTGTGTGTGTGTGTGTGTGTGTGCCTCCTTCCAGTCTCCTCCAACCCAGAGTGAGAACTCACATAACAGGCCTCTGCATGCGGATGCCCATGGGTGGGGACACCTTATTTAAGCCGTCCAGGAGGGCGTGGGCTACGTCAGCGTTGCGGTGGGTAAGGAACATGATCCAGTTGTCCAGTGGCCGGCTGCTGATCAGGGGGATCCCCCTAATTTCTTTGGACCAGTCTGCTGCCCAAGCGTTGTACTCGTACTGGGAGACAAAAGAAAAAGAAAAAAAAAGTTTTTGAGTTTGTTGCAATCACAGATTATGACATATAATTATGCATATACATGCAAATACATGACCAGCAAACATTCTTGTTTGGAGCTAGATCAGTACATGTTGCAGTAAAACAGAAATGTTTAGCAAGAGCTTCAAACTGCAGGTAACAAGTACTGTAATAAGCCACACTGGGGACATCATTTCTGATGTATTCAATACTTTTCCACCCCCCCCCCCCCCCCCCCCTTAGAATGATAAGGTTCTATCTCCGTTTAGGGTAGTTCAGAGATATTGAGCGTCAAAGTTTTTACATTCCATTATGTTTTGTGAGATGGAACCTTTGGATTTTATGAATTACTAACTCAAAAATGTCAACATTTAAAAAATAACACCACACAGGCATTAATAAACACCTAATGGATCAGATTATGTAAAAAACTACATTTTGACAAAAATTGAGATAGATCCTTGTAATTCTAACGTCATGTATTGTTGTGACTTAGATGAAGATCAGAACACATTTTATGACCAATTTTTGCAGAAATTCAGGTTCATTCCAAAAGGTTGACATACTTTTTCTTACACCTATAAGGCCTCGTTCACACGGCAGTGAAATGTGACCCAAATCCGACGTTTTTGCCGACATGCGCCTTATTCCAAAGCGTCTGATTTATTCATGACCGGTTGAACAGCACAAGTCACATGAAACCGGACTTTTTAAAATCCGACCTGGGTCGCGTTCAGAGGTGGTATTATATCGGATATATTTTTGATATTTATCAATGCGCCCGTCGTCTGAACTGTCATGTCACGTTTAATGCGACTTTTATATCACAATTCTGCGCGGGTTCCTTGGCGGTAACTAAGCATAAGCATTTAAGCTAAGCATTTGGCTCTCTTTTTCCTCATCCTTCTTCTTTTGACCATTTTGCTCATATCTTTGCCGGCTTCCGCTGCACAAAAACTTGAAAATGAAACCGGTTGTAACGTTATTCGTCATGTTATCCATGGTTACTTCCGCAAACAGTGCGCTGCGCGTGACATCCTGACGTCATTGTTATTGTCCTTCTGCGCATGCGGGTCTGTTCAGGGCCGTGGAATGTTCACACGGGAGTCAATGTAGGTCAAATAGGTCACATTTTAAAAGTAATGTGAACTGCCAAACAAAAAAATCGGATCTGTGTAAAAAAAACGTAATTGAGCATCAAGACCTGCCGTGTGAACGAAGCCTAAGTGCATCATATCCAGGGGTGCACATAACTGGTGCGCCAGTGCGCATGCGTCGCCAAAATGCATGCTGCGCGGCAGATCAGCGGCATGAAGGCGCTTTTGCGCACCAACAGCTGGGTCCAAGAAGCAAGCCCCACTCAGTAAGTAACTATTTGCCGTCCCCTCAGCCGAAGGCCCGACGAGTAATCCATCACGACGACCACGGCGACTCCCCTCACGAAAACATTCGGAAAGTATCGTAACTCGTACTTTCATTCCGCGTATCGCGTATCGCATGGTTATCACGCCGACACGTGAAAATTCAGTCCCGAACGACTCGTCGCTAAAAGGAAAAACAACACCAAGGGACTTCACGTTTCTTTTCTCTGAAGCTTTCAAACGTTCAGACGTTTGTTTTACAACATTATCGCACCTAGACCCCTGACCCAGGGAATATGGTTGGGAATTCTATTAGAAAAAATAAGAAAAAAAAGTATTTGTTGCACAATCAAAATAACGAGCTATTTAAAGTGATGGCCTGCCCTACAACATCCTCTACCATGGTTGAAATTGAGGACAGTGATAACTTACAGCAGTCAAGAGAGCAGTGATGATGATGATTAAGCATAAGTAAATGCTTAGGCTGTAACTTTTTGTTGAAAAGTTGATTTCAGTGTTTACAGAACAGAGCAGTGCTTAAAGAGATGTCAGTTGATTTCATTGTATTTAAAGGAGTCTGACAGACTTTCATGCTTAAAGAGCAGTCATTTGATTTTGCATTTGTTTATTTTGTTTTGCACACAATCATTTGTTCGTTCATCTTTATTTATGAATAAATGTCGTTTTGCTAATATAAGTTATCCATGTATCCCTTTTTCATCCATCCTGTGGGACGGGTCGTGACTCGCGAGCTCGGGGAGCACCAAGCAGCATCCCTAGGTGCTCCTCTGAGCACTGGCCCCAAAACGTTATGTGCACCCCTGATCATATCGGACCTACATTTACATTTATATTTTTGGCATTT
Organism: Nansenia antarctica; assembly: GCF_963989245.1. Lineage (NCBI taxonomy): Eukaryota > Metazoa > Chordata > Actinopteri > Argentiniformes > Microstomatidae > Nansenia > Nansenia antarctica. The sequence continues at coordinate 15,920,605 of NC_137685.1, read as the reverse complement.
AGCAGACGCCTTATTCCAAAGCGACTTACAATCAATACATTTGAATACTAAGCAAGTTAATCATCAATCCACCAGTCGTAGCAGGAAGAGTAATCCAGCTCAGGCCCGGGTCCATTGATAGAAGGAAAAACCTTCTTCTATCACCTTCTTCTAAACTTTTTTTTGGGGGGGGGAGAAACAGAGAAACAGTACAAGGGGGGCAATAGAAGTTTTTAGGGACACAGTAGAGGGGAAAGCGGGTGTCTTCAGGAGACGCAGTGCTGAGGGGCAGAAGATGTCTTAGGAGGAGCAGTTAATAAGGTGTAACCTGAAGAGATGGGTCTTCAGTCTACGACGGAAGATGGGTAGTGACTCTGCAGTTCTGACAGCCGTGGGAAGCTCATTCCACCAGCGGGGAGCCAGTGTTGTGAAGAGACGTGATCGGGCAGCACGACTGCCGTGTTGGTGTAAAGGTGGTGGGGCCAGTCGACCTACACACACACATTTGATGCATGCCCATCTTCATGAACAATACCAGTGGAGGTAGAAATCAGAGGACGGGCCTCTACATGTTTGACACCGTTCATACCAGCCTCCCCTGATGCATACTCAGCACTCAAGTTGAGGGGGGATGAGGGGGGATGGCATCCCCCCATAAATAAAAACAGTCAAAACCATCCCCCTTCTAAAACTGCCATCCCCCCTTTCCATGTCATTTTATCAATGAACGTGGTATTACTGCTATTTCAACATTTAGTTTTGCGTATATTGAGTAAAATACTGTGGGCGAGGGGGGGGCACGCACACATGCAATGACATTTTTACCAAGTCACTGACACTGAAGTCACTGATGCTGTGGGGATGCTAGAATTGTCCCCATTATGATAAAATCCACCACCCCCCCCTGATTTTCTTTTACAACTTGAGTACTGTGCATACTGTATAGCAACGGTAAGATGAAAGTCTGCCAACCAACAAAAGAAGTATATTGTTGTGACATTTCTATGGATAGGAGGGTTGAAGCTCATTTAATGGATAGTGGCAAGCACACAATAAGAATGTGACCTGCTACCCATTCTGAGTGAGAGTACGCAGGTGCCTGAGGCGGGGAATGTTTCTCCCTGGGTCTGAAGAGGGGAGAGAGAGAGAGAGAGAGAGAGAGAGAGAGAGAGAGAGAGAGAGAGAGTGGCTGTTTGTCTTGTGATGGAGTGAAAGACAGATGAAAGGGGAGTGAGTGAAAAGCAGGTCCCTCTAGTACACCGACGGAATGGAGAGAGACAGGACAACAGAGGGAGACACTAAAACAAGAGAGAGAGAGAGAGAGAGAGGGAGAGGGAGAGAGAGAGAAAACAGAGAGAAGGGGATGGGGAGAGAGGGCGGGCGGGGGTGGATTCATTTATGTTTGACCTGCACCCAAGGATATCATTTTGATGTCTTTCATTTGGATGGAACAGGAAAGTAGTCAGCCTCAGACTGACCGGAGTCAACATCACTCAGGGACGGAGGAGGAGAGACAGGAGGGACAGACAGAGGAGAGACAGGAGTGACAGACTTTCTAAATGTTGATTTTCGGGCCAACTTTGTAAAAAAAAAAGATCAGGTAAAGATTGGGTAATCAGTAAACGCGTATCAAAACAAATGAAGAAGGATGACACAGAGGAAGGCAATCAAAGGAAACAAGGAGTGAAAGACAGATGGTGGTTCAGCTCAACGAAAGGAGAAGACTTTGATTGTTTTCCATGTTATGGGCAACAAGAGAAGTTGGGAACGTCAGGAATATGTCTCCTATCGACTCCTATCGCCTTGTGGGAATTCTGATGTGTTTTCTCCCTCTCCAAGGTACAGTAAATAGCAGCTATGCATAGATTTGTTTTATTATGTCCTATGACCCTTTTTCTTGCACATAAAGGCAAAAAGGTATTGTGGAGTGTGAAGGGGGAGTACATAGATAGATACACGTTCAAGAGTTCAGCAGCTGACAGATAAACCACAGCGTAGCCTAGGAAAATTCTACTTCTGAAAAACTGTGTGCAATGATAGTGATTGCAGTGGGGGAAACTCAGTAATTTTGTTATCTTCACCTTGACTTTACAAATGAATTCTATTCCTTTACACAACATAACATTGTTATGTTTTAACATGATCATACTTCACCTCAGTATCTACTGACGATCCGGTTCCCAAGCTCAATTCTCTCATTGATATGAACATGTGTTAAAGTGAGGCTTACATTTAAATGTTTACATTTAAATTTTTGGCATTTAGCAGACGCCTTATTCCAAAGCGACTTACACTGATACATTTGTACATTTGAATAGTAAGCAAGTGAATCATCAATCCACCAGTCGTAGCAGGAAGAGAATCCAGCTCAGGCCCGGGGCCATTGATAGAAGGAAAAACCTTCTTCTATCACCTTCTTCTAAACCTAGACTTTTTTTTTTTTTTTACACTGGAGAAACAGAGAAACAGTACAAGGGGGGGCAATAGAAGTTCTTAGGGACACAGTAGAGGGGAAAGCGGGGGTCTTCAGGAGACGCAGTGCTGAGGGGCAGAAGATGTCTCAGGAGGAGCAGTTAAGGTGTAACCTGAAGAGATGGGTCTTCAGTCTACGACGGAAGATGGGTAGTGACTCTGCAGTTCTGACAGCCGTGGGAAGCTCATTCCACCAGCGGGGAGCCAGTGTTGTGAAGAGACGTGATCGGGCAGCACGACTGCCGTGTTGGTGTAGAGGTGGTGGGGCTTATCATCTTACCATCCGAGAGGAGGAACAGGAGTCTCCCCGTTCCCACACTAGCAGGCTCAGGAACAGCTTCTTCCCTGCAACTGTTCCTCTGCTGAACCCCCCACCCTCCCTCCACCCCCCAACAAGAGGAACATGATCTCCCAGTATCAGTGTACCTCCCCCCCCATACCTCTACTGGCTGCACACTCAGGACTTCAATTGAACTTTGTTGCACTACTGCTTGTTTACACATACTGTATTTATTATGGTCATAATTATTGGTCTCCAATTATACAACTTACATGACATGTAACATACCTCAATACCTATTGCCCTTGTTCAACTGTACATATCATATTGATATTCATCTCATGTATGTGTTATACTCATTTATTTATACTCACTGTAATACCTTACACTGTAATATCATGCACTGTCTATAATATTATGTCTTTTGCATTACCGGTAGTTAGGTTGGTTGAAACTGTTGGACTCTATGTTGTAACAGTGCCCTCTAGTGGGAAGAGGTAGTCTCAGTGGTGAATGAACCCAAATGATACCATCAATTATTGTTATGAAGGCCCACAATTTAGAGCCAGTTAGTTTCCCCGAATCAGCCCTATTTTGCCCCTGTTATTTCCTTTATTATTTTCCATACTATTCATGTACGTTTTCATGAATAGTGTATGTATTGTTATTGTAATTGTATAAGTTCTGTCTTAGATTTGTTTAGTATTGTGCAAGCGCCAGATTGGTGGGCGTGGTTTTGAGTGGCGTACGTGACCGGATGTATGATTGGCGTACGTGACCGGATGTATGTTCGGTTGGTATATATAGCGACGGAAGTGGTCTGTGCGTTAGAGTGACGAGAGAAGAAGAAGAAGAAGAAGCTTCGCGGGAACGTGCTCAAACAAATGTGACAGCTCTGTGTGAACTTTCTAGCTAGCCAGCCAGGTTCAGGAAGTTCGCTCAATAAAGTCGCTCTTTCTTCTGAATGTCCAGGGAACTGTGAGCCGTACGGAGTTTAGTGAGTTAACAGCGCTAGCCCAGTTTAGCTGTGTCCCCGTTAGCCAGCCTTGCTAGCCGCCGGCTGCTAACGTTGGCGCATAGCGAGACCCAAGCTGGACAGAGCCGTCGCCTCCACGAGGTGGATTGCGACCGACCGCTGACTCCACCGGAGCTGACCGTGGACCACCGGACCTAAACCATTCACACCCCGTCGTTGACTACGAAGAAGCCCCTTTCCCTTCGAGTTGCAACGTCACCCCCCCCCCTTGTCTGCTGCCTTCCTCGAAGCACATGCGAGCTCCAACCAGGCCTCAACGCGCTCATTCTCAGTCCGGGACTCTAAGCCTTTTCAGGCCAGGTACTGTGTGTGAGTGAGTGAGTGAGTGTGTGTGTGGCCGGCGGGGAGGGAGTATCTTGGGATGTGTATATAATTTGTATAAATAAATGTGTTTGTTCATATTCGATACGTTGCTGTGTGTTTAGTTGTCTGTTAGCTAATGCTAATGCTAATGTTAATGCTAATGCTAGTAATGCTAGTCTAAAGGGTTGCTGGCGCCCCCTGCCTCTATCCTCCTACACTGCCGATTTAGCTCAGAGTTAGTTAGATAACCAGCCCTTCCTAAATTCTACAGTCCTTTAGCTACTCCCTGGTTACAATTGGTCCTTCGAGCCGGATAGGTTGTGTAGTGATAGCATGGCTGAGCGCAGCCAACCAGACAAGACAGTTACCCCCCCTTCTCCGCCCCCTGAGCCAGAGCCACGACCACAGAGAGTCCCGCGGTTGCCTCAGAGGTTACAAGAGTATGAGCTTGAGCTCGAAAGCTCACTGAGTGGTAGTGAGGAGCGCACTCCACGGGATACAGTGGTCGGAGAGGCCGAGGTGTCCGCCGGCGCGCGGGTGGCTAGCACCGAGACAGACATCAAAGAGCACCAGCCTGAGGATGAGATGGCAGAACAGCAGGGTTTTGCCGTAGAAACGGAAGAGCAGGAAGGAGAGGCCCGGTCTGACAGCGCCTGCGGGTGGAAGAGGGAGGGCCTCAGCCTTAACGATCTGCCTCCCAGTACGGCGCGCTCGAGACCTAGCTCCTGCCGTTCAGTGGCTTCCTCCCGGTCCAGGGTTTCCGTGGGCAGTTCTGCCTCTGGGGCGGATAGCATGCACTCCAGAGGGAGTAGTGCCGCGCTGTCAGAATGTATGCGCCAACAGGCCGAGATGGCGTTAGAGCGGGAACGCCTCCAGTTCGAGCGTGAACGCCTCCAGATGGAGGGGGCGGAACGCGCGGCGGAGAGGCAGCGCCAGGAGGCGCTAGAACGTGAACGCCTCCAGATGGAAGGAGCGGAACGTGCGGCGGAGAGACAGCGCCAGGAGGCGTTAGAGAGGGAACGCATCCAGTTCGAGCGCGAGCGCCTCCAGATGGAGAGAGAGCAACTGCACGCGGAGACGATGGCGGAAGTGATGCAGACCATGCGCGACGTGTGCATCAGCAGAGCTCCGTCGGCCCGTAGCTCCAGAGCATCATCCGCACGGCCCTCTCGAGTGCCATCTCCTGAACCCCCCGCCGATGGCTCCATGACCCCCGCCATGACTGTCCAACTACAGGCCCAGCTGACCACCTTGAAGGAAGAGGACCAGGGACCCGACCGCTACGCGGCCCAGAGGGAGCCAGCGTCGCTGCCCGGGAGGGGAGCCATTCCCCAAGAGCGTAGCACACCCCTAGGTCCTCCAGTGAACCAAAAGGCATGCAGGCCGGACACCCAGACCGTCACTCCAGCCCCGATCATCCACTACAGGATGTTTCCCCAGGTGGAGGGACCCAAGTTCCCCTTCTTCAAGGACGAGGACAGGAGCCAGTATGTGGAACTACGCATCTGCCTAGACACGCTCTTGGACGACTCCTGCTCAGAGTCCTACAAATATGCGATTCTCCTTCAGCATGTGAGGAACCCCAGAGCCCACAACATGGTTCTGGCCCATGCCTCCGCACCGACACCTTACACCAGAGCGCTCGCCGACTTGGATGCCCGCTACGGTCGTCCCTGGAACCACGCCCTTGCTGAACTGCAAGCCCTCGAACAGCAGGCCCCCATCAAGGATGAACGGGCGCTGGATGACTTCGCGCTCCGCGTGCACACCTTGGTTGGAATGCTGAAGACGCAGGGCCCAGCTGGCGCCAGCGAGATCAACAGCACCTCCAACGTAGAGCGGCTGCTCCGCAAGATCCCACGCTTCCGGCAGGAGAGGTTCCGGCGACAGCAGTGCGTTCGTAACCCCGGGAAGTTGGGTCTGAGCATGGCTGCCTTCGCGGAGTTCCTACTGGAGGAAGTGCATGACACCAACGTAGACGCCATGGGTTACGCTGAGCCGAAGAAGGAGAGGGAGAAGGGAGACCGCTGGGACAGGCCGAGCTCGAACAGAGGACGCCCAGTAGGAGTGCTGCACACGGAGGAGGAGCCTCGGAGAGAGAGGAAAGCCCGACCTGAGGGAAAGGATTCCTCTCAACCCCCTCAAAAGGGACGGAGAGGTCCACCGCCATGTCCGTACTGCACCAGCGAGCACTGGTTCAATGAGTGCAGTGACTTCAACAACCTGAGTACCGAGGCCAAGCAGAGGTGGCTCGAGGAGAACAAGAGGTGCTGGAACTGTGGGCGCGACCATCTGGCTAAGAACTGCACCTTGAGGAGAAAGTGCAACCGCTGTGAGGAGGTCCACCTCAACATCCTACACGAGGTCTCCCTCGCCAGGTCCACGGAGGGCACCAGAAGCCCTAGGTCCGGTAGCGCACCGGAAGAGGAAACACCTGTCTACTACCTAGACCCAACCCAGAGCAGCGGCTCCAAGGTCCTACTGAAGGTGGTGAAGGTCCGACTTCACCACAACAACGCTGTGTACGACACGTACGCCGTTCTAGACGACGGGTCGGAACGGACCATCCTTCTCCAGGAGGCAGTGCGCCAGTTGGGGCTCCAAGGGACTGAGGAGAAGCTGACTCTGCGCACGATACGTCGCGACCTTAAAGAGGTCACCGGGGCGAGAATCAACTTCTCTATCTCCCCGGCGGGGCGGCCGTCGGACAGATATCGGCTTCAGAATGTCTTCACCGCAGACCAGCTAGCGCTCTCCCGCTACGACTACCCCCTGGAGAGATTACGCGCAAGATATTCCCACCTACGGCGAGTAGACCTACATCCGATAGAAGGAGCGGAGCCAACCCTTCTCATCGGCTCGGACAACGCTGCACTGATCGTGTCGCTCCGTCCTCCGCTGAGAGGACCACGAGGCTGCCCGATGGCTGTTAAGACTGCGCTTGGGTGGGCCCTCCAAGGCGCTACCGAGTGGAGAGATAGAGACGGGAGAGCTACGTCATCCCTCCATGTCCGAACCGAAGAAGTGCAGACCATCAACTGCCTTCACACCAGTGTGGACTCCATGAATTCGGCGCTACTAGACAACGTCCAGAAGCTGTGGACGCTAGACGTTGCGCCCTACAAGAATGAGAAGCTCTACGTACGGTCAAAGGAGGACGTCTACGCCATAGACCTCCTTAAAGCAGAGACAGTGCGTATCGAAGTCCAGGGCGTGAAGAGATACGTCACACCACTACTCCGAAGAGAACCCATGCCAGAGTTTCGAGTATCCCCTCGAACCGTCCTACAGTGTCTGACCAGCACTGAGAAGCGTATGAGGAAGGACGAGGTCCTTGCTGCTTCTTACAGAGCGGAGATGAAGAAACTGACGGAGTCCGGTCTGGTGAAGAAGCTTGAGCCAGCCGAGGCGAACCAGAGTGCCGAGTCTTGGTACCTCCCGCACCACAATGTTCACCACAACGGGAAGAACCGAGTGGTCTTCAACTGTAGCTACCAGGTGGGGAAGCTCAACCTCAACCACTATCTTCTCCCTGGTCCAACCTTGACCCCAGCCCTCTTGGGAGTTCTGGTGCGATTCCGTCAGCAGCCGATCGCAGTCAGTGGTGACATTAAGCGAATGTTTCACCAGGTCAGGATGTTGGAGGAAGACAAGCCACTCATGAGGTTTCTCTGGAGAGAGGACCCGAGCGACCCCGACCCCTCTATCTACCAGTGGGAGGTGCTACCCTTCGGGACAACCTGCAGCCCCTGTTGCGCCACCTATGCGCTACAGACTCACGCCGCGCAGGAGACGGCACCTCCTGGAGTGTTTGACGCCGTCCATAAGAGCTTTTACGTGGACAACTGCCTCCACAGTTCGAAGACAGCCACGGAAGCCCGCCAGCTAGTCCAGGACCTGCGTGCTCATCTCCAGGAGGGTGGATTTGAGATCTGCCAGTGGGCCAGCAACGACCCGCAAGTCATCAGAGACCTCCCGGAGGAGGCCACCTCGACCAGCAGCGAGGCTTGGGTCTCTCACTCACCAGATGATGCTCAGGAGATGACGCTCGGACTTATCTGGCAGTTCCAGACCGACACTCTACGCTATCGCAATAAGCCTGCCAAGCCCCAACGCGTCACGATGAGAACGATATACAGCACTCTAGCGAGCCAGTACGACCCACTGGGATATATCGCTCCCTTCACGACGATGGCCAAGGTGCTTGTCCGGGAGCTGTGGGCCCAAGAACGAGGATGGGACGATCCTCTGCCTCGTCACCTAGAAGAGAAGTGGAAGGCCTGGGAGCAGGAACTTCCCACTCTCCAGCACATCAAGCTGCAGCGGAGCTACTTCCCTCCCTCCACGGACCTAGAGAGGAGTGTCATCACGTTACATGTATTCTGCGACGCCTCGGAGATGGCGTACGGGTCCGTGGCATACGTCAGAGCGGCAGAGCTTGGAGGTGAAGTCCACGTCTCGTTTGTCCTGGCACGTTCCCGAGTGGCGCCGAAAAAGCAACAGTCCATCCCAAGACTGGAGCTGTGTGCTGCCCTGAACGGCGCGCAACTGGGAAGGTTCCTGCTCGACGAGCTCCAGCTACCGCTGATGAGCGTCACCATGTGGTCAGACTCCACTACCGTCCTCCAGTGGTTGAAGTCCAGCTCATGTCGGTATAAGGTGTTCGTGGGCACCCGAGTCGCAGAGATTCTGGAGTTGACTGAGGTGAACTGCTGGCGTTATGTAGACACCAAGAGGAACCCTGCTGACGTCATCACGAGAGGGGCAACTCTCCAGGATCTGGCTGAGCCCCACCTGTATCACACGGGACCAGACTTCCTACAGGAGCGGGAGTCAGAGTGGCCAGCCACGCCGGCGTTAGCAGAAGACAGAGAGGACAAAGAGCTGCGTAAGACGTTGTTCTGCGGAGCCACCCAGGTCGTAGACCCTGAGACTACTCCGGGAGAGGAGTGTGAGACGCTCGAAGAGCTGCAGAAGAGGATGTTCTGCTCCAAGGCCGGTCTACCCCTAGATACTACGCTCAGCGCCGAAGATTACACCGCGGCGGAGCTCCTGGTGCTGCAGAGTGCCCAACAGGATGCCTTCTCCCGAGAGCTGGAGTGTCTCGAGAAAGGGAAGCCGATCCCCTCGGACAGTAGACTCCGCGGCTTAGCTCCAGAGCTCGACGGTGTTCTCATTCGCGTGGGTGGCAGACTGCGCCGCGCTCAAGATCTAGACCTAGACACGAAGCATCCCATCGTGCTTCCCACTAAGCATCAGGTCACCAGATTGGTCATCAAGCACCATGATGACAAAGTGCAGCACGCGGGTGGAGAGCGTGTCTTCGCGGAGGTACGACGGAGATTCTGGATACTCCATGGACGGGAGGCGGTACGGAGATATCAAAGGTCCTGCTCGGACTGCCAGAGGTGGCGAGCCACGCCGCCGCAGCCCATGATGTCCGATCTGCCCGAGGACCGGCTGCGACTGAGACAGGCTCCGTTCCACTCTACTGGGGTCGACTGTTTCGGGCCACTCCTAGTCCGAAACCGGCGAGCCTCCGAAAAGCGGTGGGGCATCATCTACACGTGCCTGACGACGAGAGCAATGCACCTTGAAGTTCTGCACCAGCTCACAAGCGACAGCTTCCTCATGTCCTTCAAGAGGTTCACCTCCAGGCGAGGGACCCCTAAGACCCTCCGGTCGGACAGAGGCACCAACTTCGTCGGTGGTGAGGCCGAGCTGAGGGCGAGCTACGCTGCGATGACTGAGGAGGCCCGTGACAGACTCGCCTCCCAGCAAGTGAAGTTTGAGTTCAACCCCCCAAATGCTCCACACTTCGGGGGAGCCTGGGAGCGGGAGATTCGCTCAGTAAAGAACGTCCTACGTACCATTCTCGGACAGAAGGTGCCTACCGATGAGGTGCTCGAGACTGTACTAGCAGAGATTGAGGGCATCTTGAACTCCCGGCCCCTAGGCTATACCTCCAGTGATGTAGCAGATCTGGATCCCATTACGCCCAACTTCTTGCTGATGGGGCGGCGAGACTCTGCACTGCCTCAGGTAGTCTACGACCCTGCAGAGCTCACCGGAAGAAGATGGTGGAGGCACAGCCAGGTGCTCGCGGACCAGTTTTGGAGGCAGTTCATACTGCACTACCTGCCGACCCTGCAAGTCAGGCAGAAGTGGACGAGGGAGAGAGACAAATTGTCCGAAGGTGCCGTGGTACTGGTGATCGACCAGTCCCTTCCACGCGCCGCCTGGCAGACAGGCAGAGTGACCAAGGTCCTGCCGGGTCCGGATGGAAGGGTGCGGACGGCCATCGTGGACGTTGGTGGTCGCACGTACACCCGACCTGTGGCACGCCTGATTGAGCTCCCTCAAATTACAAAGGACACTATCACCTCATACCTCACGCTGCTAGAGCAGCCTAGCCAGTGTGCCTTCCATAGTTAAATGAAACCGAGGGTTTCATGGGGCGGCTGTTATGAAGGCCCACAATTTAGAGCCAGTTAGTTTCCCCGAATCAGCCCTATTTTGCCCCTGTTATTTCCTTTATTATTTTCCATACTATTCATGTACGTTTTCATGAATAGTGTATGTATTGTTATTGTAATTGTATAAGTTCTGTCTTAGATTTGTTTAGTATTGTGCAAGCGCCAGATTGGTGGGCGTGGTTTTGAGTGGCGTACGTGACCGGATGTATGATTGGCGTACGTGACCGGATGTATGTTCGGTTGGTATATATAGCGACGGAAGTGGTCTGTGCGTTAGAGTGACGAGAGAAGAAGAAGAAGAAGAAGCTTCGCGGGAACGTGCTCAAACAAATGTGACAGCTCTGTGTGAACTTTCTAGCTAGCCAGCCAGGTTCAGGAAGTTCGCTCAATAAAGTCGCTCTTTCTTCTGAATGTCCAGGGAACTGTGAGCCGTACGGAGTTTAGTGAGTTAACAGCGCTAGCCCAGTTTAGCTGTGTCCCCGTTAGCCAGCCTTGCTAGCCGCCGGCTGCTAACGTTGGCGCATAGCGAGACCCAAGCTGGACAGAGCCGTCGCCTCCACGAGGTGGATTGCGACCGACCGCTGACTCCACCGGAGCTGACCGTGGACCACCGGACCTAAACCATTCACACCCCGTCGTTGACTACGAAGAAGCCCCTTTCCCTTCGAGTTGCAACGTCACCCCCCCCCCTTGTCTGCTGCCTTCCTCGAAGCACATGCGAGCTCCAACCAGGCCTCAACGCGCTAATTCTCAGTCCGGGACTCTAAGCCTTTTCAGGCCAGGTACTGTGTGTGAGTGAGTGAGTGAGTGTGTGTGTGGCCGGCGGGGAGGGAGTATCTTGGGATGTGTATATAATTTGTATAAATAAATGTGTTTGTTCATATTCGATACGTTGCTGTGTGTTTAGTTGTCTGTTAGCTAATGCTAATGCTAATGTTAATGCTAATGCTAGTAATGCTAGTCTAAAGGGTTGCTGGCGCCCCCTGCCTCTATCCTCCTACACTGCCGATTTAGCTCAGAGTTAGTTAGATAACCAGCCCTTCCTAAATTCTACAGTCCTTTAGCTACTCCCTGGTTACAATTATATTATTTTTGAGATCTTTTCAAACAACCAAGTCATGATACACACATTATCAAATGTATAAGCCACATGATGTAGCCAAAAGAACACACATCTTGCATCATGCAATTTGAATGTATGGCTCAGGGAGGCTGGTGGAGGTAGACATCGGAGGACGGGCTCAATGTAATGTGATGGGATGGAATAAAGAACCGTTCCCTATTCCGTTCCATGCATTTCAATGAGCCCCATCCTCCGATGTCTACCTCCACCAGCCTCCACTGCTATGGTTATATGACTTCGTTTTCTAGGTGATTCAAGTTCACGTACAGATATTACTGACGGGAAAGGCATCTTGGTATTACCATTATGGGATTACTCTAGTAGAGAACACAGGGATTACGTTGAAGGCCAGAGAAGGATAGATGAGAAGGTAGTGTATGCTCCCTGCATGCAAACTCCAAAGATGAAGAGCTCCATTGTGCTGGTATTGATCCATTATATTTGAGTAAGAGAGGAATATGAAGCAGATGGAGATTGGATGTTGGATGTTGCGGTTGATCAATGGTGGACATAAAATGGGATTGAACCATGAAGCGTGTACTGTGTCGTTAGTAAAACAATCCAAGCAGGTCGCATATACACTTTACGATGAATACTGTATGTTTACGTGTAACGTGTAATTGTATGTAAAAATAATGTTTGTTTTTCGTCCTTCTCTCCCTCTTCCCCCCTCCCTCTAAAATCACTCATTTTTCCTTCCCCTCTTCACATCCCTCCATCTTCCATCTTCCTCTAATTTCCGACTGTCTCTCTGTCTCTCTTCCTCCTCTTTGTTTCTCCCCCTAATTCTCATCATTACCCTACTCATCCCAAACAACATCCTTCTACCCTCCTCCCCTCTCCCCCCTCTCCTCCTCCCCTCTCCCACCTCTCCCCCCTCCCCTCCTCCCCCTTCTACCCTCCTCCCCTCTCCCACCTCTCCCCCCTCCCCTACTCCCCCTCCTCCCCCTTCTACCCTCCTCCCCTCTCCCCCTCCTCTACTCCCCCCTCCCCCCTCTCCCCCCTCCCCTACTCCCCCCTCTCCCCCTCCTCCCCTCTCCCCCCTCTCCCCTCCTCCCCTCTCCCACCTCTCCCCCCTCCCCTTCTCCCCTCCTCCCCTCTCCCACTGTTCCCCCCTCCCCTCTCCCACTGTTCCCCCCTCCCCTCCTCCCCCTCCTCCCCCTCCTCTCCTCTCCCACCTCTCCCCCCTCCCCTCTCCCACCTCCCCTCCTCCCCTCTCCCACCTCTCCCCTCTCCCACCTCTCCCCCCTCCACTAATCCCCCACCTCTCCCCTCCCCCCCCTCCCCTCCTCCAGAGTGTTCCCACCCCGGGGCCAGGGCCCAGGCGGAGGACAGGCTGTTGAACACTCTCTTCAGCCGCTACAACAAGCTAGCACGGCCCGTGGCTAACACCACTGACGTGGTCAGCGTACGCTTCGGCCTGTCCATCGCTCAGCTCATCGACGTGGTGAGGGACAATGACCCATTGATTTCACTCCTGCGATATTTACATTGACACTTTTGGCATTTAACAGACGCCTTTATCCAAAGCAACTGACAACAAATATATTTGTCTAAGTAAGTGAAACGTCTATCAGTCATCACAAGAAAAAGTAATCTATGTTAGGGCCATAGGCTAGTAATGCTAGAAGAAGTAAGAATTAGGATTACGTAGTAGTAGGAACAGTATTGTTATTGGTGGTTTACTTCTTCTTCTTATTTTCCTGGCTTTGGTCAAATAGCTCAAAAAGTCCCAGACCAAAAAATGCTATGAATGTGCATGCGACAACTAGATAGCATCAGTAACTATAGAAAGAATGACCATGATTAGACCATAGGTGGCGCTATAATAACCAAAAGTAAATAATTAACTTGAGAATACTGGCATTTCCACCCCGTTGGATGAGACAGTAAGGCTTCGTTCACACGGCAGTGAAATCCGTTTTTTTTGCCCACATGCGACTCAGGTCTGATTTATTCATGACCGTGTGAACAGCGCAAGTCACATGAAATCTGACTTTTTTAAATCCGACCTGGGTCGCGTTCAGAGGTGGTATTATATTGGATACATATATCTGATATTTAGCAACGCGCCCGCCGTCTGAACTGTCAAGTCGCGTTTAATGCGATTTTTACGTCATTCTAGCAGGGTTGCCAGATGGGATTGATAATTTACAGCCTAACCAGTCTAACCATCCAACCAACCAACCAACCATCCCATCCTACGTTCCCTTATTATAATGAATTGGTGTGGTGCTAATAGTACAGTATGACAGTTGAAACATGTGACCTTTCTTTTCAAGAGGTACCATGAATTTGCACTTTATCAGTCATTTAAGACCGTGATCATACAGTACATATCCCCTTCCAACAGCCAACTCTGTCTCATTGTTCTTTTTCTCCAAGGACGAGAAAAACCAAATGATGACCACAAATGTCTGGGTAAAACAAGTGAGTATCTCTCCATTGAATCATTATGGATACTGTCGACGATAGCAGTTTTTGGGCAGCGATTTGGTGTCGAGGTGTCTGTTTGTTGCCATACTGTTGCCATACTGCTCTTTCAGGAGTGGTACGACTACAAACTGAGGTGGAACCCTAGAGAATATGAAAACATCACGTCCATGAGGATCCCCTCACAGCTCATCTGGAGACCAGACATCGTTCTGTACAACAAGTACGTTTAGGTTTTCACCCCAAAGTGTCATTATTGATACACTATAGCCCCCAACATCCAGGCTACCCACCACCCTCAAATACATGATAGTATATACATGTCAGGGAAGGCTGGTGGAGGTAGCTGATGCCTCAACCAGCCTCCCCTAATAGACATAAACTCCATCCAAATACCCTAAATACAGAATGCTGTACATATATATATACATTCCATCCACATACTAACCATGGAGTTAAGATACTCTACCTCTCCATCTGCATACAATCTCACTCCAATCGAATCGTGCTTGTAGCTTGAATGTACAGTACATGTGTGATTCGTTTGGCTCCTGTAGTGGTTTTATATCATGTTATACTGAGAAATGTAAGTCTCTCTAAAGTAAGGGCGGAATCTAGCACTCAAGGAAGGCCCATTTCCTTCCTGTAAGGTATGAGCCAAGATTTGTGGCGCAATGAATCATTCTGACTGTGGACAGGGCCCATAACTTATGTAATCACAGATTTGTATAATATGATTGGTTCCCAAGAATGGTGACCTCATGACCAAGGACAGTTCTATAAATATGAGTCCCGCCCATCGTTGGGGGCTTTTTGCTTCCTGCTTGCTTCTTGCTGCTGCGCTCATGTAAACATTGGCTTAATAAAAGGCCTCTTTGGAGACAATTGATCTAAGCTCTTTGTGCTTTGTAAGTTCTACTAAATCTATTAAGAATCAATTATATCCACAACACTCCCCTCTCTCTCCTCTCCAGTGCCGACGGTGACTTCACTGTCACCCACCTGACCAAGGCCCACCTCTTCCACGACGGCTGGATCAAGTGGGTCCCCCCGGCCATCTACAAGTCCTCCTGCAGCATCGACGTCACCTTCTTCCCCTTCGACCAGCAGAACTGCACCATGAAGTTCGGCTCGTGGACCTACGACAGAGCCAAGATCGACCTGGTCAGCATGGCCAGCAACGTGGACCAGGTGAGTGGGCCAGCCAATGTGTACCAGGGGAGTGGGCCTGCACCGTGGACCAGGTGAGTGGGCCAGCCAATGTGTACCAGGGGAGTGGGCCTGCACCGTGGACCAGGTGAGTGACCAGCACCGTGGACCAGGTGAGAATTCTGCTCTTTTCCCCTGTCATTACATTCCAGGCTGTGACGTTGAGGACACATTGTCTGTTATGGGTCAATATGAACGGAATGCCTTTATCATTTCTCATCTCTCTCTATCTCTCTCTCTTGCTTTCTTTCTCTTTTGTTCTCTCTCTCTCTTTCCCTCCCTCCCTTCCTCTCTCTTCCTCCATCTCTCCCTGCCCCTCTTTCTGGACCGCCAGATGAACTACTGGGAGAGCGGCGAGTGGGTGCTCGTCAGCGCCGTGGCCAACTACAACATCAAGAAGTACGAATGTTGCCACGAGGTCTACTCCGACATCACCTACTCCTTCCTCATCCGGAGGCTCCCTCTCTTCTACACCATCAACCTCATCGTCCCCTGCCTCCTCATCTCCTGCCTGACCGTCCTGGTCTTCTACCTGCCCTCCGACTGCGGCGAGAAGATCACCCTGTGCATTTCCGTCCTCCTCTCCCTGACCGTCTTCCTCCTCCTCATCACCGAGATCATCCCCTCCACCTCGCTGGTGATCCCGCTGATCGGCGAGTACCTCCTCTTCACCATGATCTTCGTCACCCTCTCCATCATCATCACCATCTTCGTGCTCAACGTGCACCACCGCTCGCCGCGCACGCACACCATGCCGCGCTGGGTGCGCGCCGTCTTCCTGGAGGTCGTGCCCGGCGTCCTGTGCATACGGCGTCCTCCGGCCGTGGTCAAAGAGGTCAACGGCGGGAAGCTCGTGGAGATGATGCGCACCAGGGTCGGCCGCGGCGGCGGCGCGCGGGGGGGTGGCGTCTGGGGTAGCGGTGTGTGTTCTGGGCCCGTGGCCGGGGACGAGCCCTACTTCTCCCCCTCCACCTCCTCCTCCGCCATATCCCCCCAGGGTGCCCCCCAGGACAGCTTGGCCCGTTCGTCCTCTCTCTCCCTGGGTCGGCGCACGGAGACGGGTCTGGGCGGGTCACTCTCCTCCAGCCACAGCCAGTACACCATCCTCCTGGAGGAACCCCCACCACCACCCCACTCCTCCTCCTCCTCCTTCTCTTCCGCCCGGCCAGGCTGCTCCACACCGCCTCCTCCTCCTCCCCTCCACCCCCACCTCCGTCGCGCCAGGGAGAAGCACCACCACCACCCCCACCCCCACCACCACCCCCACCACCACCACCACTGCCAGGGCAGGCCTAAGCTCCGTTCCCTCAGTGTGCAGTATGGCCTGGGAGAGAGAGAGAGGCCCCAGAGCTCTGTCCGCGGTCGCTCTCGCAACATCCAGTACTGCAGCCTGCATGAGGTGGCCTCCAAGGTAATGCATGGATGCTGGTTCAGGACCCCCAATTTAGAGGTGTGCGTGTGTGTGTGTGTGTGTGTGTGGGTGTGTGTGTGTGTGTGTATGAGTATGTGTGCGTATGTGTTGGAGGGTCAGCAAAGGCAGAAGACAAATATCAGCTTGTCCCCCAAAAAATCGAAAATGCTCATTCTATTCTATTCAATTCTATTTTCATTGTATTTCATCGCAGAGCTTGAATGGTAAAAGCCTCAGTAAGCCACAGCCTCTCTCCCAGAACCAGCCCCACCCCCTGGGGGAGGAGAGGAGGCAGAGCTGTCCTGTCCTGTGTCGGCGTCACACAGGAGGCGGGGGGGAACCAGGCCGGGCAGACGTCACCAAGGCTGGAGGCTCCAGCAACTCCGGGGATGCCCAGGGTCTCCTCTCCCTGTCCCCCTCCCTGTGGAAGGCCGTGGAGGGGGTGCAGTACATCGCTGACCACCTCCGAGCTGAGGACATGGACTTCTCTGTAGGTTTTGATTGATTGATTGATTGAGAATGTTTATTTTGATCAATTCATAATACAGATATTAAACATTAAAAACATTAAAAACATAAAAAATGTACACAGTCACAATGCGTAACACCAGGACCAAAAAGGTGTAGGCTGAAGCCATGGCTTATTGCGCCTACCCTTTTTAAATGTATGGTTTTTCCCCATGAGTACATAATCAAAACATTGCAACTTTTAAAAACAAAATGTCACTTACGCATCTTAACAGAAAACTCAAAAGTACCAAACAAAAAACGATATTAATGCGCCTACCCTTTTTACATTAGGTGGATGAGTGACTGAATAAGAATATGGTTGACTAATAACAGTATGGTGTATGTTTTGTGTTGCACGCTAACATGCTTTGGAAGAGAAATCAATTCGTTCACAACCTTATGGGTTCTGTGCTGTTCTACGTAAAAAAAACTAGTTCTAGTGCGAACGTGGGAGCTGGTGTTAGGGGGGGGCGTGTCTGTAATATTAGTGCTAATTTTAAGGCCAGAATTGTTCAGTGCACCTGACCACTATTCAGCCCACCTGAGTGCATGCGAGACAGCGCCCCCTAGCCTAGCACTGTGGTAATTTCACCTGTTACTGCCGACGCAAACTAAACAATACACCTGCGCTTGGACCTGCTTCTGTTATATGCCGGCTGAAAATAGAGCCCAATCATTTGTACTGTCTCGATGAAATGTGTATTTAATGATTGACCATCTATGTCACACACACACACACACACACACACACACACACACACACCATAAATGATGCCAGTGAGTTCATGATGTGGCTACCTTTCAAGGTCACATGACCACTACACAACAACACACTACAACAGAGTTAAAACCGGTTCACATAATAAGGAAACATTATGATCATAATAACAGAACTAATAATAATCAACATTGTCTTGCTAATTCTCTGACTGGACTGAGACACGGATGTATTGTTGTGTCCATTGCCTTACAGGTCAAGCAGGAGTGGAAGTATGTCGCCATGGTGATCGACCGCATCTTCCTCTGTGTGTTCATCTTGGTGTGCATCCTGGGGACCGTCGGCCTCTTCCTGCCTCCCTGGCTGGCTGGAATGATCTAGAAACTCCATTCCTTTACTCAGGACTCAAGTTGTAAAAGACAATCAGAGGGGATGGTGGATTTTATCATATGGGGACAATTTTAGCAGCCCCACAGCGTCAGTGACTTGGTAAAAATGTCATTGCATGTGAGCGTGCCCCCTCCCTCGCCCACAGTGTTTTACTCAATATGCGCAAAACTAAATGTTGAAATAGCAGTAATACCACGTTCATTGATAAAATGACATAAGGGATAGAAAGGGGGGATGGCAGTTTTAGAAGGGGGATGATTTTGACTGTTTTTATTTAGGGGGGCCATGCCACCCCCCCTCAACTTGAGTGCTGCCTTTACGTATCTCTTTGTCTCCTACTGTTCTTCTGCACTGACATTATAGACCTGAACAGATTAAAACCATCAGCTGAAAGTCGTCCTCCCTCTTGTCTTCTTCTGTCCTGTGTTTCCAGGTCAGTATCGTGAGCTTAGAATTATAAGGTTCTATCTCCGTTTAGGGTCGTTCAGAGATATTGAGCGTCAACGTTGTTACATTCCATTATGTTTTGTGAGATGGAACCTTTGTATTTAGGATATGTAGATAGAGAGAGGAGGACGCTGCTACTTTAGATCATTGGGACGCACCTGGACTGGCTGTTGATACACAGGATATATTGAGGTCCATGAGCTATAAATAACAAATAAATGGCCAAAAGGACATTCTGAAAGTAAGTGAAATGTGTTCAAAAAAAAAAAAAAACTAACTTGCCCTCATAGCTGGTATTGCACTTTTGGGCTGAAATAACCTCAATTAAATCTCTGACACAGTTTTTCCCATTCCTCCGTGCAGAATTATTCCAGATGTGTGGTGTTTGAGGGGTGTCTTGTCTTGCATGCACAGCCCGTTTCAAATCACCCCACAGCATCTCAATAGGATTCAGATCCGGGCTTTCACTTCAGCCGTTCCAGAACTCTCCATTTCTTTCTTTTGAGCCGTTCGTTGGTGGATTTACTGGCATGTTTTGGGTCATTGTCATGTTGCATGGTCCACATCTGCTTTAGCTTCAGTTTTGCATGGTCTCACATTTTCCTCAAGCACCCTGTGATAGAATTCATGTTTGGATACTGGATTCTGATTGGCTAGCAACAGTGGTAAACACCCCCAACTCCCTTCAGTTCAGCTCCGACCGCATTTCCAGTATCAATGCGCCTCCCAATCAATCTGATTAAGAACACCTGTGCTGACTCCGCCCACTGTTTAGCCAATAGCGGTCGACAAATCTGGAGTATCATTCCAAGGCACCAATCACGAACAAGTTGGCTCAAAGCCAAGTGAATGTGGCCAAGCCTACAATGCAATCGTTAATGTTGTTTTATGGGACTATATTCTGTGGCGGAAGGATGTATTCTGAAATGATAGAAGTTGTGGAACAGCAGTCAGTCTTCGTCAAACGAAGAAGTGAGAGAACGTGCTGGTATAGAGATGGTAAGTAAGCACGCAGGTCAGAAAGAGAAGATGGAAGTACATCGGCCACGTGTTGAGGAAAAGCCCGGATGACCATCAACGCACAGCCCTCAGATGGACCCCTGATGGACGAAGAACAAGGGGGACGCCCCAAAGAAACCTGGAGGAGAACCGTCGAGAGGCAGCGGGACATGCCGGGTCTGAGACCCCGGGAGGCGGCGGCCGCTGTGGCGAGGGACAGAGACCGGCGGCGTCAACTCGTTGGAGGCCCTACTCTTCACACCCGAAGAAAAAGGACCTAAGTAAGTCAAGAAATGATTAATGATTGTAAATAAATGAATTTAATGTTACAACTTACAACTGTGTATTTTTTAATAATGTTACATCTGTGTATTTTTTATAATATGTGGTAGCTTTTGTAGAAAAGCAATTAACCATTCGAGGGCAGGGGGTTGTGGAGACATTTACCACTAGGGTACTCCACAACTAGGGCTGGGCAAACAATCAACATTTCTTTTTCGATAATCGCAAGAATTAACGATCAATTATCGATTAATTGATACGCTTTTTTGAGCTTTTTTTTCATTTTTCATTTCATTTTATTTTTATTTTATAAAATCCCTTCCCAGACTCATACACATCTACAACCCTCTTTCTGCAGGCCTCAGAGAGCTCGATTTATCTCTCCATGGTGACACCACTCACTTCAACAATCAAGAGCAAACCAAACTAAATGTCTGAGGTTTAAATAAGACAGGCTCCTCCAAAATCCTCTCTAACAATGTTCTAATCATTTACACACAGAGTAGCAATACACAAAGTAGCAATACATGTGGGGGGTGTCTTGTTTTTGCTCACAAGAAAATTGCATTTCCATTAATTCCATTTTACAAATAGATTAAATATTTAAGAAAATAATAATTTCTGTTTCATTTGATTAGTTATATTACCTCCATCCATCAATATTGTTCAAATGAAAATCAAATGTCCATATGTTTAAATATGTTGAAAAAGACAATGGTTTTCATGTAGTATCCTATCTTTTTCACATGACAGCTGCCACTAGAACTGGGATACTTGTCTTAATTAGTGTTCCTACTACTACTACTACTACTACTACTACTACTACTACTACTACTACTACTACTACTACTACTACTACTACTACTACTACTACTACTACTACTACTACTACTACTACTACTACTACTACTACTACTACTACTACTACTACTACTACTACTACTACTACTACTACTACTACTACTACTACTACTACTACTACTACTACTACTACTACTACTACTACTACTACTACTACTACTACTACTACTACTACTACTACTACTACTACTACTACTACTACTACTACTACTACTACTACTACTACTACTACTACTACTACTACTACTACTACTACTACTACTACTACTACTACTACTACTACTACTACTACTACTACTACTACTACTACTACTACTACTACTACTACTACTACTACTACTACTACTACTACTACTACTACTACTACTACTACTACTACTACTACTACTACTACTACTACTACTACTACTACTACTACTACTACTACTACTACTACTACTACTACTACTACTACTACTACTACTACTACTACTACTACTACTACTACTACTACTACTACTACTACTACTACTACTACTACTACTACTACTACTACTACTACTACTACTACTACTACTACTACTACTACTACTACTACTACTACTACTACTACTACTACTACTACTACTACTACTACTACTACTACTACTACTACTACTACTACTACTACTACTACTACTACTACTACTACTACTACTACTACTACTACTACTACTACTACTACTACTACTACTACTACTACTACTACTACTACTACTACTACTACTACTACTACTACTACTACTACTACTACGACGGCGGAACAGTATTGTTATTGGTGGTATACTCCTTATTATTCTTTTTCCCCGCTTTGGTCAAATAGCTGAAAAAGTCCCTGACCGAAAATGCTATAAATTTGCATGCCACAACTACAGAGCATCAGTAACTATGGCAGAAAGAATGACCATGATTAAACCATAGGTGGCGCTATAATAACCAAAAGTAAATAATTAACTTCAGAATGCTGGCATTTCCACCCCGGATGTATGAAACTTGGTACGTATGTGTCTTTCCTCATGGGGAACATATTTGCCTCAAGAACCGATAAGGTCCGCCATGATGGATTTTTCTGAAGGTGCAAAATCTGGCCAAACTTATAGAAATTAACTTAAAAATCACCTGTAAGTCTGATTGGTCCAAAATTGCATATGGACATGCATGGTGCATGTCTCTTCTTATGGTTTTAAAGGATAAGAGATCCATTCCAAGTTGGCGGATAAAGAATATGACGGTCACAGTACAATTATAATGTCATAAAATCAGGATTTATACTGTGTAGACCTGTTCACAACAATACTACCAGACTATAACTGTGGTCTTATTAACAACAATACTACCAGACTATAACGGTGGTCCTATTAACAACAATACTGCCAGACTATAACTGTGGTCCTATTAACAACAATACTGCCAGACTAAATTGTGTAAACACTTGGGCCCCCTGTGGGGAGCATGCAGCGTCTGGCCAGTAGAGGGAGCTACAGGACTGGTGGAGAGTAGATGAAGACATGATTGAAGACTGGTTGGTGTCAATCATGTCATTGTCATTTGGCATTTAACTTGTGTGTTTTTTTTCTCTTCCGACAATCGTTAGGAAGTGATGGTGAGACCAAGACATAGGCCTACACTATGGACCAGTGATTCAGTAGGAGACATAGGCCTACACTATGGACCAGTGAAGACATAGGCCTACACTATGGACCAGGACAGCTTGGCCCGTGCGTCCTCTCTCTCCCTGAGTCGGCGCACGGAGACGGAGGCCCCCCTGGTGGGGCTACCGCAGCAGCAGCAGAAGCCTCCGGGTCTGGGCGGGTCACTCTCCTCCAGCCACAGCCAGTACACCATCCTCCTGGAGGAACCCCCACCACCACCCCACTCCTCCTCCTTCTCTTCCACCCGGCCAGGCTGCTCCACACCGCCTCCTCCTCCTCCTCCTCCCCTCCACCCCCACCTCCCCCATCGCCCCAGGGAAAAGCACCACCACCACCACTGCCAGGGCAGGCAAGTTCACTCCAAAGTGCTCTTCAGGTAGCTGCTCCCCTCTCACAGGTAGTAGAGGAAGTCATCCAGGTTCATGTTGGGCTCTCTGTGGATGCTCTGTCCCACCAGGAAAGCAAGCTTGTAGGCATACTGGCAGGGTGCAGGCACTCGGATGATCCCCTGAAATAATTGGGGCAGACAATCAACGACAATTTATGCATCAAAAAACAACTTGCATGCCTGAAATGGGAAAACCATATGTAAATACAGTATGTTTGATTTCATAACCAATATGGCGGTGGGCGGCGTCTGGGGTAGCGGGGGGCCCGGGGCCGGGGACGAGCCCTACTTCTCCCCCTCCACCTCCTCCTCCGCCACCTCCCCTCAGGGTGCCCCCCAGGACAGCTTGGCCCGTTCGCCCTCTCTCTCCCTGGGTCGGCGCACGGAGACGGAGGCCCCCCTGGTGGGGCTACCGCAGCAGCAGCAGAAGCCTCCGGGTCTGTGGCTGCTCCACACCGCCTCCTCCTCCTCCCCTCCACCCCCACCTCCCCACCCCACTCCTCCTCCTTCTCTTCCACCCGGCCAGGCTGCTCCACACCGCCTCCTCCTCCTCCTCCTCCTCCTCCCCTCCACCCCCATCGCCCCAGGGAAAAGCACCACCAGGCCCTTCTCTGGGGTCACCGCCTGCATGGACTTCTGTGCCCACGCTCACAAGGACCAGAACAACCCCTGGCTCTCCTCCAGCCACAGCCAGTACACCATCCTCCTGGAGGAACCCCCACCACCACCCCACTCCTCCTCCTTCTCTTCCACCCGGCCAGGCTGCTCCACACCGCCTCCTCCTCCTCCTCCCCTCCACCCCCACCTCCCCCATCGCCCCAGGGAAAAGCACCTTTGAAAAGAGATATGTAAGACACGTAATGAAGTGCTTTTGGGCAAACAATGATGCAACAATCAACAATACATTTTGTTGTCCTGGTGACGCCATGACGTATAATAACATAACGTCATCATACATTGATATATAGCCCATAACAATCATCAACAACATTCAGACACGCTGTATCTATCAGAGAGTACACGTATTGCGACAGACTGCGCTTACTTATCTATAGCCATGGCGATGTTACCGGACCGTTAACATGTCAGCTACTTCAACCAAATTCGTGCGCTTCCGCGTGCCCTTGCAGTCGTCTGCAAGCTTGGATCCAAGCTCGGTTCCAAGGTTGGTTCCCAGCTCGGAGCTTCAAGGTTTCGATGCGGTCATTGGATTGCAGCTCATGGTGTGTATCCTCTCCTTGCTCTGGCTCCTGAGCTGGATGATTAACCGGAGGAAAGGTGGCACCGGCGCGCTCCCGGCAAGCGAGGTAAACTGCGCGTCAATATTAATATTAATGAGCGTAAAGCACCGTTGGGCTAGTGCTGTGTGTTATGATTAGGGTTGTGTGTCAGGGCTGTGTGTTTTAATGCTGTGTGTCAGGGCTGTGTCTTAAGGCTGTGTGCTAGGGCTTGCGTGTATTTAAAAGGCTAATACTTACATTACATTCCCATTTTGTATTTGAACAGGAGGAAATCTCGACACCAACAATTGACCAAAAAATGTAAGTGTCATTAATTATGATTTGTCATAATTCTTTGTTAAACTAAAGTGGTTTGATGATAACATGAACAGCCTAAATGCCTGCTGTGTTAGCCAGAATGAGAGCCCTGTTTGTTGTCCTCCTGCAGAAAGCTGTTGTTCACAGACCAAATAAAAAAAAAAGCGATTGGAGAAGATGCTGGACATCCTGGAGTTTAAGCTGGATACTCACCTGGGCTCTGACTCCTCCTCTGACTCCGCCTCCTGCTCCAATTGGCCCTCCTCCTCGGCTCAGTCGTCCAGCTGCTGCTCTCAGAGGCCCTGTAGAACGTGTCGCCATAGGAACAGAAGAGGGGGGGGGGACAGGTGTCCAGGCGTGCCAGACTTCTTCCAGTCAAAAAGTTCAGCCTGCCAGCAAGACTCCAGTGCCTGTCACAGTTCCTCTACGAACACGACCCGTGACCCCCTGCTGTCTCTGGATTTTCAAGACTCTGACCCGGACCTCCATCACAACCAGCACAAACAAGACCTGACCACTAACCCCCACGCCACTCTCAACCAGAGCCCCGAGCAGAGTACTACCCACGCCACTCTCAACCAGAGCCCTACCCCCAGACCGGGCCGGCTGGTCGTGCAGTGGAGGCGTGGACCCCCGGAGGCCCAGTGCCACCCCAGACGCCCCCTGGAGTCCGGCACGAGTGCCTCCTGCCCACGGGCCAACTCTCCGTGCCAGCCTGTCACCACGGCAACGGAGGGCAATCCCATCATGATGTTCCTGCGGGCCGCCTCCGTCCCCTTCATCTCTCAGGAGACCAGAGAGAAGTTGGAGTCGCACGTCCGAGGCAAACTCAGCCATCGTCTCTGGGGCTTCCCCCAGCGGGTCACCAGGTACGTGGGAGACCTGACGCCTCTTCTGGTGCCCTCGCTGGCCACGGGAGACAGCAGGGTCATGGGCCATGTGACCGGCTCTGTGTTCTCTCTGTGGGACAGCCGGCTGAGGGACAAGAGCAGACCACAGGTTAACCCCAACCTGAACACAAAGCCTAACCTGAGAACGGTCATCCTGCCCCAGCCGGCTAGTACTGGTGACACCAACCCTTCCCAGAGGGCTTTGCAGGAGAAGCAAGAGCCCAGGCTGGACATGAGCCTGAGGAGGAAGTGTCTGGAGGTCAAACTGTCTCACAATCAGGGAGATTCCCTCCATGAACCAGCCAACCAGGGAGGTACCCTCCACCAACCATGTCATCAAGGAGGTTCCCTCCACCAACCAGCCAATCAGGGAGGTTCCCTCCACCAACCATGTCATCAGGGAGGTTCCCTCCACCAACCAGCCAATCAGGGAGGTTCCCTCCACCAACCATGTCATCAGGGAGGTTCCCTCCACCAACCAGCCAATCAGGGAGGTCCCGTCCACCAACCAGATCATCAGGGAGGTTCCCTCCACCAAACATGTCATCAAGGAGGTTCCCTCCACCAACCAGCCAATCAGGGAGGTTCCCTCCACCAACCATGTCATCAGGGAGGTACCCTCCACCAACCAGCCAATCAAGGAGGTCCCGTCCACCAACCAGATCATCAGGGAGGTTCCCTCCACCAACCATGTCATCAGGGAGGTTCCCTCCACCAACCAGGTCATCAGGGAGGTTCCCTCCACCAACCAGCCAATCAGGGAGGTTCCCTCCACCAACCAGGTCATCAGGGAGGTTCCCTCCACCAACCAGGTCATCAGGGAGGTTCCCTTCAGCCAGCCTATCATCAAGCAGCAGCTCTCGTCAGGAGGAAGGTATCGTTGTTTATGACCCAGGAAGCTTTGAGGCGTGTGGAGGAGAACCTGGTCATGAAACGCCGGAATAATATTCCGGAAAAAAAAGCTCAGTGGCTGTCAGTGGCTGTCTCAGTGGCTGAGTCAGTGGCTGTCTCAGTGGCTGTGTCAGTGGCTGTCAGTGGCTGTCTCATTGGCTGTCTCAGTGGCTGTCTCAGTGGCTGTCTCAGTGGCTGTCTCAGTGGCTGTCTCAGTGGCTGAGTCAGTGGCTGTCTCAGTGGCTGTCTCAGTGGCTGTCTCAGTGGCTGTCTCAGTGGCTGTCTCAGTGGCTGTGTCAGTGGCTGTCTCATTGGCTGTCTCAGTGGCTGTGTCAGCGGCTGTCTCAGTGGCTGTCAGTGGCTGTGTCAGTGGCTGTCTCAGTGGCTGTCTCGGTGGCTGTCTCAGTGGCTGTCTCAGTGGCTGTCTCTGTCACGTCCTAACTCTGTCACGTCCTCTCATTTGAGTGAGGATGCTGCAGTCATGGCTGATGCAACAAGAAACAGCAGAAAAGCTGGTTCAACCCCATGGCTCCCGGACATATTAAGCATTATATTTTGGATATTTTGGATACAGTGGAAGATGTATACATTAAACTGTCTATCTTTCTCTACATATTTCTCAATTTTGTGTTCCTGAGCTGATTGTTGACTTCATGTAGCCTATGGGACCAGGCTCATTTATAAAGCTTTGCGTATAACTGGCGTAAACGGCTTGCGTACCTACGCAAAGCAAGAACATTTACCCACACCAACATTCGGATTATCAGGCATAATAAACCTGCGTCAATAAAGAGCATTGTTACACATAACAAACACTCTTTACAGACGGCAGACCATCCCTTTCGAAGGCCTTGGCTTCCAATCGAGTCACACTCGAAAATTAGCCATAGGGGTAGAAAAAGGAATCGGGATTGGCCCTTAATGTATTCCTCTCTACCGGTGCCATACTCTCACACATCCACCAGGGGGACCAAACACTTTTGAGATTGCCAGTCTCAAACCCTTCCAACCTCAAAGCCAGTGCTAATGCTTTTAGTACTTCTTCCTGCCAATTACAATAAATAAACATCAACAAATCTTTGGAAAAAATAAAAATAAATAAAAGAAAGGTTCCAATATTCTAAGTTCATGATTATTATATTTGGTTATCATTTCCACCTTAAGAGCTAAGCTGTGCGTAATATCACCTGCCACCTTAAGTGCGCAGTGCATTCAGGACCGCATTGATTCAGATCGGAGAAGAAGTTGAAAGTACCACAAGTTTCTCATGTTACAACTCCAGTCAGTTAGCCAGCGGTGTGACATCAACAGTAAGGCAACAGTAACACTACTGTTACCGTATTTTCCGCCCTATAAGGCGCACCGGAGTATAAGGCGCACCTTCAATGAATGGCCTATTTTAGAAATTTTTTCATATACAAGGCGCACCGGCTTATAAGGCGCACCGGCTTATAAGGCGCATAGAATAGATACTGCAGTCAAACGTTTGACTGGGGTTGCGTTACGCCCAAGCTCCACCTACTGCGTTGCGTCACCTCTCCATCGGTGTTGTGTCAACTTCCCGTTGTCCAAGCTCCACCTGAGCGTTGTCACCGTCAACGTTCTACCTGCTCCACTGTCAAAAATATATATTTTTCCACCTCAAGTATCAGCCGTTCGTCATCCATTTTTGCAACAAGCGTCAAGGACCTGCGGTGATTCACAGCTGACTCGCGTGAATAGCAATTCGCAATAGCTGCAACCACGAGATATAGAGTAGTTAGCTACAAGCATTTTCAATCTGCTATTATCTCTATTAGTGGATTAACCGCTGTGGTGATTTAACAGCTGATAAAAATACATCAAGTAGACTACAAACAGAGCAAAACAACACCAGAAAACAACCAATAGGCTATACAATTATAACCAACAACCAATATGTGACAGCTCCTGGTGAAATGTGCAACGTACTTTTTCAGTTTTTACACATGCTTAAACTACAGATTGTAAGCTTTCAAATGATGTGTCATACATTCAAATCAGAGAAAGATTGAACACGACAGGCGTATTTGAATGTTGGTTCAACCACAACAAACGCTGCTAGCGGCTAACAGCTAACAAAACACATCGCTACGAAGGTCTAAACTGTATTTTAATAACATGACAACATACTGGGAGAACATCGACATGCTAAAAAC
Source organism: Nansenia antarctica (assembly GCF_963989245.1). NCBI lineage: Eukaryota > Metazoa > Chordata > Actinopteri > Argentiniformes > Microstomatidae > Nansenia > Nansenia antarctica. Next base: position 15,892,122 of record NC_137685.1, on the reverse strand, counting down.
ACATAACTACACATAACTAGATGAACACACAGTTCTTGCTTTTGAACACGAGCTAAAACGAAAGTATGTTTACAAATCAACCCTCCCTTACCGGTAGCCTCCGGCAAACGAGAATAATGAATCCAATACACAAATGATAAGTGTTTAGTGATCGTTAAACTGTTGTTTATTATATCGAGTGGGTACTTTAAAACTTCAAGTTGAAAGCACCAAGAATCTCACTTTGTTCCCTCGGAAACTCTGTTTAGTCTTCTTGACTTGGGGTCTTGTGGTGTGGGACTGTGAGTAAGCACAACACCGGTGTTTACTGATTACCGTAATGCTGCAAGCGGTGTGAGTGTCCGAATTGAACAGTTGGGTGAGTACGGCATCCATTCAGAGCACATGATAGAATAACAATAGCATGTAGTGCCGAGAGACGGGAGTCGGAGGCGGCGTATTAAATGTCACAGCTAGACGTTTATTGACAGACATGAACCAGTTGGTATCACACACTTAAAACAGGAACTAAAACTCAGTACCACCCACTTAACCCTCCGTACGGAACAATACTCCCAACTATTAGTTCCGGGGGTGAATTATGTTAACCCACCACAAGCATAGCATTCGCGGAGATTCCAAGATGGCGGCCGTCGTTTACTGATTACCGTAATGCTGCAAGCGGTGCGGCTTTGTAGTTTACCAGTCGTACTGAAACATTGTATTATTATTAAAAAAAAAAAAATGGTCATGTAATTTTTACATTTTGATCCATATATAAGGCGCACCGGGTTAAAAGGCGCACTGTCGTTTTTTTTTTTTTTTTGGGACTTTTAAGTGCGCCTTATAGGGCGGAAAATACGGTATTTTATGAAACTCCGTTGTCAGATGTTGTTGTAATTGTTATTTCATTTTTATGAATCTGTAATTATGAGTCAACGACGGGTTTTGCAAGAACCACACATACACCCATTGTAGTGTTTGCAATCATCCTACCCATGCCTGAACTGTACCCTGCCTGAACCCACTAAAAAAACCTGAACACAAAGTCAATCTCCTGTCATGTGTGTCCTGATCGACGCCCCGGGGGCGAATGGAGCATACTCTCATTGAACTATTCACCTTATACAGTCCTTTCCCATAACCTCACTAACAGCCTATTTATTTTCAAAGTTTTATTCTATTTTATTTTATCTGATAAAAGGCATATGAACGGAAATTAGGCTAGCCTATGTGTCACGCCAGAAGCCTACATGTAACCTCTTGCACTTTTCAATAAAATGTTATAAATCTAGACATTGTGGTATTTCTTTATATACGTATCCCAGCCTGCCTATCAATTGTTTCTCAATAAACAGTTATGTTCTCCTCATTGTCATACTCCCGAGTCCGATTAAGTATGATTTGACAGGCAGCTAAACTAAATGCCTTCCCAACCAGCGAGACCTGGTTATAGAAATGACGTTGTTTTATTGATAAAAAAGGGTAAAACTGGAAAGAGAAAATAGAAAACTCACATTAATCCCAAACAATTTAACAGACTTCAGTTAACGTAATGTGGAGTCCGTTCATTGATCGATGCAGTCTGTTCAGTTCCCAGTGTGGCGCGCGTTCAGCGCTGGACATATGGCATAGCGCGCATGCGAATCATGAAAGCCTATATTATTATATTTATTATATAGCTCGCATCTAATCGTATCGGATGAGAAATAGACATTAAATGGCATATATAGGCTACACAACAGTAATCACCGCGACAAACAGCTATATTATATTTTAATATGATGACCGGAATATCTCACGTTTGTCCGGTAAATTGAAATCTTCCCGGACACGTTGACCGACACCAATTTTTTCTAACGGAAACCCTGACACACACACAATAACTTGTGTACGCTCGTACACAACAAACAAAACCACACTAACAAAAAACAAACAAACAAGCTTCTAACAAAGCTAGATAGCTAACAAGCCAACACCTGTGTGGCTAGCCTAGTAAACACTGACACAGCTTAGCATGTAACTCAGTACACTAGTTAACAAACTAACACGTTTGGCTATGGAATGTGATTACATAGTTAACAAACTAACATGTTTGGCTATGGAATGTAACCTACTACATAGTTAACAAACTAACACATTTGGCTATGCCATGTAACTCACTGTCGGTGTGTCGGCAATAAACATACAAACTTGTACATACACACAGCTTAGTAAACAATGCAGGGGGGTATTCCACGTACGTTGATTAGTATATCAGCGATTAAAATAAAAACCGCGTTCAGGCAACTCGTGAATGGGATTCAAGCCTCAGGTGATTCCTCGAACGAGGATCAGGCTTATGTCATCAGTGTTCACAGAAGACGAAAAATAAGATGTAAAATAGTGCAATACTGCCGCAATTAACAAGGCGAGGGAAATGTTTTGGCAAGAAATTGCTGACCGATTAAATGCGTAGGTCATACTAGCCCCAGTTATTGTTAAATGTTCATATTTTAATGAATGAATATTTACTACTGTGGTGATATGAGTAGCAGGCTACATATAGTCATATTGTCACGATGACATAGTGGTTTTGACCGCTGCCATAGTATTAAATCATCATTTTAAGACGATGGTTCAAATCCCTCTTCAGACACACGTTTTACTGCATTTCGTTGTCTGAATCTAATCTAAAATCTCATCTAAAAAAGTATGTAGGCTATAAAATGATGGTGTAGAGTAGACTCAGAGGATGTGTCAGAGTTGACTGAAGATGGTGCCGTTGCTGATGACAGCGAGGACACACAAGTAAAACAGCTCCAGATTAACCAGTTTCTGATCAGCCAGATGGAGAATCCACAGACCATGCCAAAGTACCAGAGGAACTAGCAGAAGCCTCAGATCTGTATGACAGTGTTATGGCTGCCACCATAACCGGGACAAATGCAAGTGAATTACTCCAGATCATAGCTCAGCGCTTGGAGGCAGAGAAGACAACCTTGGTAGATGACCGGACAGCAGCACTCTGGCCACAGTACATGGAGATGATTGACCTAGTCCGTGCATTCATCAGATTGGAGAAAACTGGAAATTGGGATCAGCACCTTGATACCCTGACAGAAATGATGCCATTCATTCCGGCTGCCTCCGGACATAGCTTGTATGTGAAATATACAATAATCCTATAATTCTATACCCGCACCTGCTAACTGTAACTTGAATACACAGCGAAAATGTGGGCCAAATACAATTCTCTTCGTCGTTGATTTGAATGTGAACGATTGATAGCTTTTCCAAATGTCTCTTAACTTTTTCTAGATCTTTGATGGTATTACAAACATGTATTTGATGACATCATTGGTTATTTATTGTTTAACAGATATTATTATTGACAAAATACTAGTGTTCCTTCTTTATTTTACATAAATGAATATTCAGATCTTTTCCATACCTCCAGAAAATGCGCCAAATAGAAGACACACATCCCCAAGTTAACAAAAGATTTCTGGAAGATGGTCTGCAAGTTGTTCATACGTCAAATTAATACTAGGCTGGACTATCCCCCGACCTTGTAATAGAACAAGCCCTCATGCGAAGTATGAAACACAACGTTTGGTTCTAGTGGATGTGGGTTCTTTCCAACCCGGCAACATCTGAAATCAACAATGCAATGAAAGAAGTGACAGGGGTAAACTATGAAACTAGTGAACAGCACAAGGACCGTTCTGCATCAACACAGGAAAGAGACAACGCAGACACTAAATAAACAGACATAGGCAGATATCAAAATACTTGATGATACTTGATTGTTGGAGTCACAAAATCTGTTGCCGAGTATGAACACCTTCAACACCTAATCACTGGTGTGACAGCCCATAATACGGTGAATGTGGACCATTCAAAAGAGGTTGGTAGAAGGGTCTTAAATCTCACAACATAGCTATCTATCTCACGGCATTTGATAACAATGTCGAAGCGAGAGGCGTTTATAGCTTCGGTCTGCAAAGAGAATGTGGAGGACTTTCTACATTTTGAAAAACTCCACGTAACTTTGGAAAGATTACACCACGATTATGAACAGCCTTCATTTAAAGGACATGGTAGGGAAAAAGGTGACAGAATATACCTTCAAGAGGAAAGCACATGCAGTCACCATGGATTACAAATCCACAGTCAAACTGAACAAATTATCTGAAGAGTTTTGTTGCGTTTTCAGTGAGGCCCAAGCTGAACGTCCGGCCTTCTGTGATGAAGCCGGCTGCGCAGGTGAAGCCAGGCCAGAAGAGGAGAGCGGCGGAGTCCCCCCGGTCTGCCGTCGCGGCAGTCAAACCGCTCAACAGCGCCTCCAGGGCGCAGGATGATCAACTGCAGGAGCCGCCCTGCAAACGGAGACGGGTAAGCCGCAGATCGAGCCTGTTTGCAAATCGCTCAATGTCCAAAAGCAGATGTCCATTGTGACCCGAGTCCTAACAACCTGTGTTCTCGCCAGGTGTCCTCCCCCTCCTTCAGCACAGATGCCCAGATGAGCCCCCTGGTCCCCAGGAGCCCCCCCACCCTGCTGGGCCACGGCCCCAGCTGCAGCCCCCCCAGAGAAGAGCTCCAGACGGTCCCCGTCATCCAGCACAGCACGGCCAGCGCAGCAGCAGTCACCTCCAGCGCGGCCACGGCCACAGCCGTCACCACCACCTCCAACACGGCCGCCAGGGAGGCCTGCGTGGTCCCCCAGAGGTAATGGATGAATGCATAGACGAGTTTTGAAGGGTGTTTATTTTAAATGGACCGACTTATATAGCGCCTTATTCCAAAGCGCTTTACAACGGCCTCTCATTCACCCATTCACACACACATTAATTCACACACCAATGGCGGCAAGCTTACCATGCAAGGCGCCGGCCCGCTCATTGGGAGCAATTTGGGGTTAAGTGTCTTGCCCAAGGACACCTCGACACATGGCCAGCCTATCTGCCGACCTTGCGATCATTAGACGCCAGCTCTACCTCTTGAGCCACAGCCGCCCCTTATTTTCATACCAGTAGTTTGAGTATTTTGACATCCCAGACCCGTTCACCATCAATGTGCAGCAGAAGCACTCCCCGAGGGTTACAGCAGCCCTCTTCATCTAGAACACACAACCATTACAGCTAGAATAACGGAGAAGGGAGAAGAGTGTTTTCCGGTTGTTAGCAGTGACTTACTTGTGGCCTGGGGGGGTCCAGTGGTCTAGCACCGCTGTCTACAGTGCACACATATGCCCATGTTGGCATGGGTTAGAATCTGGCCCATGCCCTGCTGACATGCCCTCTCTCCCTTCTTCTCCTTACTTTTCACTGTATCTGTCAAAAATAACTTAAAAAAAAAAAAGCAGTGACATAATTGGTTAAATGAACCTCTCTTGTCTCCCCCCTCCTCTTCTCTCCAGCCCCACGGCAGTGAAGTCGCCCACCCTGCCCAGGCCCCGGCGGGCCAGCGTGGTCACATCCTCACGCCCCGCCCCCGCCAGCACCTCCTCTATGGACGACTTTGACGCGCTGATGAACGAGTTCACTGACATCTGGCTGGACATGGAACTGGACCCCGGCAAGGGAGAGGACGACCTCCTGCTGGAGCTGTCAGAGATGACACTGAGGCAGGCGGAGGCCGACTCGCCCTCTGTCAGCCCCCGGAGCTCCACAGCCTCCCCGGGCAAGAGGAAGAGAGGTCCCCTGGCAGCGGGTGCCCCTAAGCAGGCCAAAGGAGCTTCGTCTCCTGGGCCGCCGCCTGTGGAGGAATCTCCGGTTGAAAAGACCCAAGACGTTGCCCAGAAGAAATCCCCTGGGCAAGCTACTGAAGCCAAAGGTAGCCTACCTGCTAAACGACTCCACTTTGAACACGGTAAATAAAGTCAAGCTATGAAACCTGAGAATCATTGATGTTTGTTGCGTTTTTTCAGTGAGGCCCAAGCTGAACGTCCGGCCTTCTGTGATGAAGCCGGCCGCGCAGGTGAAGCCAGGCCAGAAGAGGAGAGCGGCGGAGTCCCCCCGGTCTGCCGTCGCGGCAGTCAAACCGCTCAACAGCGCCTCCAGGGCGCAGGATGAGCAACTGCAGGAGCCGCCCTGCAAACGGAGACGGGTAAGCCACGGATCGAGCCTGTTTGTAAAATCACTCAATGTCCAAAAGCAGATGTCCATTGTGACCCAAGTCCTAACAACCTGTGTTCTCGCCAGGTGTCCTCCCCCTCCTTCAGCACAGATGCCCAGATGAGCCCCCTGGTCCCCAGGAGCCCCCCCACCCTGCTGGGCCACGACCCCAGCTGCAGCCCCCCCAGAGAAGAGCTCCAGACGGTCCCCGTCATCCAGCACAGCACGGCCAGCGCAGCAGCAGTCACCTCCAGCGCGGCCACGGCCACAGCTGTCACCACCACCTCCAACACGGCCGCCAGGGAGGCCTGCGTGGTCCCCCAGAGGTAATGGATGAATGCATAGACGAGTTTTGAAGGGTGTTTATTTTAAATGGACCGACTTATATAGCGCCTTATTCCAAAGCGCTTTACAACGGCCTCTCATTCACCCATTCACACACACATTAATTCACACACCAATGGCGGCAAGCTTACCATGCAAGGCGCCGGCCCGCTCATTGGGAGCAATTTGGGGTTAAGTGTCTTGCCCAAGGACACCTCGACACATGGCTAGCCGATCTGCCGACCTTGCGATCATTAGACGCCAGCTCTACCTCTTGAGCCACAGCCGCCCCTTATTTTCATACCAGTAGTTTGAGTATTTTGACATCCCAGACCCGTTCACCATCAATGTGCAGCAGAAGCACTCCCCGAGGGTTACAGCAGCCCTCTTCATCTAGAACACACAACCATTACAGCTAGAATAACGGAGAAGGGAGAAGAGTGTTTTCCGGTTGTTAGCAGTGACTTACTTGTGGCCTGGGGGGGTCCAGTGGTCTAGCACCGCTGTCTACAGTGCACACATATGCCCATGTTGGCATGGGTTAGAATCTGGCCCGTGCCCTGCTGATATGCCCTCTCTCCCTTCTTCTCCTTACTTTTCACTGTATCTGTCAAAAATAACTTTAAAAAAAAAAAAGCAGTGACATAATTGGTTAAATGAACCTCTCTTGTCTCCCCCCTCCTCTTCTCTCCAGCCCCACGGCAGTGAAGTCGCCCACCCTGCCCAGGCCCCGGCGGGCCAGCATGGTCACATCCTCACGCCCCGCCCCCGCCAGCACCTCCTCTATGGACGACTTTGACGAGCTGATGAATGAGTTCACTGACTGGCTGGAGGATGACTTGGAGCTGGACCCCGGCAAGGGAGAGGACGACCTCCTGCTGGAGCTGTCAGAGATGATTGACAGCTAGGCCGCCCCCCCATCCCCTATCCTCTAGTGACCACGTCTCAAATCACCACCCATTGAACTACCAATCACTGCCACAGGGGGGCGCTGGTTTTCCAGTACTTCTCATTGACCTCAGCGAGGCAGAGGATGTTTCTGAAGCGCCTCAGTTGTTTTTCCATGCTGTCTGAGCAGAGACGAGGGTTGCTTTCATGTCAGTCTGAAGGGAACGGTCATCACCATGGGCAGATTATCATCATCATTATTATTTTCTTCAACTAAAGTTCATGTTCAAACATTTATGATGTTTTTATTCTGTCGTTTCCTTTCATTGGATTGATGGTAAACCCTTGTCCTTGAACAATCAGCAGTCTATGTATTTTAATTTCTGCACATGTTAAGACTAAGAAGTGATGTATTCCTGTATGGATTAGAGTTTTCTCTCATTTTCATGTCATGGTCTTTTTTCCCTTTGAGTCCTGAAAGAAAATGTAAAGAAGCAACCACCTGGTTGGAGAATGATCTAAACACTAGTTTCAAACATCCTCAGGTAATTCCCAACTTAGCATTGTGAAGACAAGAGCCATGTGGTCTTGCCTGGTGTCACCTGTCATCCATGGATGTACAATCATGTGTAATTGTTGTTGCAGGAAGAGAGAAATTGTGTACTATGTATGCTAAGAAAGACAGTGGAAGTGCAAGTGGAACATAACTGAACTAGCAAGTTGTCATACAGCGGCACTTACAATAGCTCCTGCCCCCTACCATCTTTGCCTTGTCTCATGTCTAGGATCTGACTCTCCTCAAATCATGTATAATGTTATTTTTGTTCGCTTATGTTGCTGAGCTGATCATGTAAAAATGTAGACGTTTTGGAACCTGAATAGGCTACATTTGTGTGGTGAGCGTATGAAGGTAAAGATGAACAGGAAGATATTCAGAAGAATATGTAGGTCATTTAGGGAATCAGTAACCTCTCAAAACAAATATTTGGATGTAAAAGTTTGGAGTTGGTCTTTTTTTCAGTTGTGACTTAATGCTATCCCACAGTTGTCCACCTTTTAAAAAATATACCAACCATGTTGCTTTGTATTTTTCTGTCTTGCTATTTCTTTTTTTTGTTTAATTTATGAATCTCACATTGCTCATAAAAATGTATTTGTCAAATGAAAATAAATTTTTGGCCCATGTTTTTATGTTTTTAAACTTAACAGTGATGCATTCAAACACACACCAGCCTCTCACTTCTCAAATCCAACCCACCTACTGTTAAAACCTTTGTTACAAATAAATAGTAACATTTCTGGTCTTAAAATGTGAAAGAGCAACTTCTCAGGGTATCTGCGATCTGTCTAATCATTTTTGTACTGTTCATATGCCATGTTGGAATTAAACTGATGCTTTCAACTTGTGTCTGCTACAGCATGTGAGAGTCCCCTGTCATTTCACTCTTGTTCTATAGCGCAAGATCAGTTGTGAACGTAATCTGATGTGCTGATCGCTGTTCTGTGGGAGGATCAGGAGAGGAACCTAATGGGTTGTGTATCTGTACATGCTTGCCTGTTCTGATTTTACATGACTTAAGTGTGTTGTATGAGAGACTGTAAATAATAAAAATGCTTTTATGGAAAGTATTCTTTTGCGCCAGTCTTTTTTGTGTGGGTGGTAGAGGGACCATGATTCAAGATCCAACATTTATGATTTATGATAAGAAATCCATCATGCATCATGCACAATGGAGAAACTGAAGACAAATTACTGATATTGCTGTTCAATGACCATTACAAATAATTATATGATTAAACACAATGATTCTCAAATAATGTCTAATGCCTAATAGGCATTGTCGAGAAGTGCAACTGGCTTACCTTATAACCCCAAATATAGTCACCCAAAATAGTATTGCACCTTTCAGGTGGTGTTTCAGAATGACTGGACCACCAAACAAATATATATAAGGCCTCCAAGATCTCCAGAGACACATCCCACCCTGGGTACGAACACTTTGCTCGGCTGCCCTCGAACAGGCGGTACAGGACCATGTTCGCAAGGACAAACAGACTGAAGCTCAGCTTCTACCCCAGGGCCATCCAGGCCCTGAACACAGCAAAGACCTAGGTTCTAGGCCCTGGACAATCTAGACAAATTGATGGCAGCTACTATATTGAAATCAAGTGTAATACTGAAACACAACTGTGTACATTTCAAACCTGCAAACTGCGACACTTTAAATGAATGTGCAATAATACTATGTGCAATATGACAACCCTAGGGTACATAAGGTTCAGAGAATAGGAAATGTTAGGATATTTATAGCATAGCATAGAGTACAGCACAGTGTTTTATTTGTATAGTATACTATAGTGGATAGTGGATATAGCCTTTATTTATGTAAACCAGCTCTTTTCCCTTCTTGTTTTTAGTTTTTTTCCTAGCACCAGGGGAGCCCCCCTCCCAAATTTCGTTGTTTGGTACCTGTACTGTACTAATGACAATAAAGACCATTCATTCATTCATTCATTCATTCATTTATATACTCATTATATCATATACATAAACATTTAGACACATCTCCTCTCCGGTACCCCAGATGGCGCTGGTTCCTTCACTACTCGGGACACGGGGATCGGGAAACACACTTTCATCGTCACTTCCCCGAAAACTACGTAAACAATCGGGGATCGGGGTTGTGACAAGCTGACAAAAAACAGCTCCAGCGCCACACTAACATGACACAATTGGAGATGTTGAACGTGTTTCTCACGGACAGACTAACGGCGGCTGCCGAGGAGATCTTCAGGGCTGTGAAGAGCACCATAGCGGACTTCCAGGGGGAGATCATCCGCTCCAAGGAGGAGAACGACCGGCTGAGGAGGCTCCTGAACGTGGCTGTCCAGAGGGTCTTACTGCAGCCAGGTACCTGAAGCCTTTCCCTGCGTGATACGAGATCTGATTGGTCTAATTCGTGGTTAATGGTTCCATTTGTCTGATTGGTCTAATTCGTGGTTAATGGTTCCATTTGTTCTGATTGGTCTAATTCGTGGTTAATGGTTCCATGTGTTTCTCTGTTGCCAGGGAGACTCCTGTTTGAAGAGATCAGCCCACCACCCCAGGAAGAGGTCACAACCCGTCAGCTCTGAGTCTGACACAGCTGCGCCACCCAGCGATCCAGAAGTGAACTGATCCACCAGCCTTTAAACATGACGAACCATGGAGATGACTGTTACTACTTCTACTCCTCCTTCTGTGCCAAGGTGAGAAGCACGACTACACACAGCAGAGGTTATAATTCATAGCTTTCAGTCACGTGGTTTCTTCCCTAGCAACCACCAACCTGAGTTGTTGTTATTTAAAAAGTATCATAGCAACATCGCTCAACATGGCGAGTGGACGCAATTTACCAGCTGCCTACTATTTAGACCACCTCACCCATGAAGAACTGTCAAGATACACGGAAAAGCTACACATAATTGGGCACTTAACTTGCGACCCATATTTAGCCCCCGCGGCTGTGTTTGAACCACTAAATGCCGCTAAGTCCCTGCCTGATCGCGTGTTCGGTGACATCTGGATCTATCTGGTGGAGAATCCATCCCCATTACACCGCAGCCAGGAAGGATGAAGGCTTTAAAAAGCACCGAAAGCTACAAATATTTCCACTCTGGTTGGGTAACTAATGCTGGCGTGTGGAAAGTGAAGAATTTCTTCATCGTCAAAGCCAAGGTGAGTGACGTTAAATTAGCCAATGCTATCGGTATGCTAGCTAACGTTACGTTTTTACGGTCAGTGGTAAGCTAGCTCTAGCCTCTTGTCAAAGCGAAGGTGCCTAACGTTTGCCTTTGGTTATGCTACGTTGTCTAAATCTAACGTTACACAGCTAAATTACTCTCTTGTGCTAGATAGCTCTAATGTTGGTAGATAGTTACGTTGATCACAGATGTTTACAGCTGGTGACAGCAGGGCTGACATTGATGAAATGAAATCTAAACAAAACCTCTGTCCGTGTCAGGTGAACCATTCCTACTGCCTCAATGCTCCACCACTGACAGCATGGGTTGCTGTGGAAAAGGACGGATTAATCCGATTTGGTCACTGTGTCTGCATGGCAGGATTAGGAGAAGTTTGCTCCCACATAGGTGCCATAACATAGATGCCCTGCTTGCAGCTGTGAACAGGTATGATTTGATTTGATTCAACAAATGCATTATACATCACAGTAAAGTCATTTGTTAGGGACGTCATGACAAAGTTCGGGACTTATTTCCAGTGTGGTTCGCTTTACTACATCCAATTACATGCAGGCTAGATGGCACTGCATGCACTGAAAAGGCCTGCAGCTGGATTGAGCCCAGTATGGCATCCTTGAAACCAGCTGACTTGTATGCTGAAGCGAGCCAGATAAGGTTTACAAAGGTCCAGCGAAAGAGAGAAGCTGCTGGCTGGGGTGACCTCCCCCCAGCAAAGATACCACCTCCAACCCCTGATGAATGTACAGCATTCTACAGCATGCTGCATGCAACTGTAGACAGGGAGAATAAACCAGTGAAAAGCTGCGTCCTGTCTGTTGTCCCTGGCCATGCAGAGAGGTTAACACTAAATAATAATGATTGTTTGGTTTCCCAAAAAATAACTAACATGCCATGCCATCTTTAGACACACTTTATGATAATAATTCATTGCATTTATATGGCAACTTTTCTCAGCACCAATAACAATTTACAATGGTCTTTTCATTCACACTCGGGTTCATACCAAGGGCAGTGCAGCTGAACATCCCTGCACCTTTAAGCCAACTGTACATGCCCCAGTATCGAGCTTTATCAGACAAAGAACTACAGGCAAAGAGTGAAGAGATCTTTACAGGGTTGAGATTTAGGCCACATCAGTCAGTAAATTTGGTCATATCCACATGTCACAAACTTGTTACTAAACCTTATTTATTTCAATAAATATCTCGAAGCAGTCAATTATACAAGCACATCTACGAAAGACCTGTCTAAATACCATAGGCATTGACAGCATTAGTTCATCTCTATTTGGCCAAAACACAAGTGCTGGAACAAGCTTGGCATTCAATGCATCAATGGTGTTTCTAAATGTTCTGCTAGCAGTTGGAACGGAGACTCTAAAGATGCAGCTAAGCAATGCAAGGGGCAGGTTCATTTTGAGTCTCATAAGGGTTAAGACAAGTTGTTGGAAAGGAGAGAGGATTGTACCAGTTGGTAACAGGGAGAAGACAAACATATAAACAACGTGTAATTTGGCATAGGTGGGCATTCCAGTCATTGTTATCACTTTTTCATCATCATTTTCTAAGGTGGCTTCATCAAATGTACTTAATTTGATCATGTCCTTCAGCCGACGGTTCTCTTCCCTAAGGTACTTGCATTCCCTCTCTAGTCTTGCAACATTATCCTTGCACCTGTTGTTGTTACACTGCTCAGCCTCAGGAGCAGGTAGCTCTGGCTCCATGTCAGGTAGGCTTTGATCTGGCAGTGCTGGGGCAGCTGCATCTTGCTGCTTCTCCTCACGCTTTTTCATAATTTTGTTGTGCTGCTCGTACCTGTCCATTGCTTTCTCCCTTTTCCTCTTCTTGTTGGGTGATGTGTGCGAGAACACTGATGGAACCCAGTCAGGAGACAAAGGGTCGTCAGATTTGAAACCTATGAATCAAGGCGATAATAACGTTACGGCATTAGTAGCTAGTGCTAACGTTAGCAACCTTTTGGCAAGCCACCTAAACAAACCATGCAGAAATGATTAACGTTAGCTATGTACAGATAATGGCTAAATGCTTTGCAATTGTAGCTAATTATATTAACATTACTTTAGCTAACTTACCTTTGATTAAATGTTCGCTGCACAGACGTGTGTGCTTTGATGGCATCCATTCTTTCTGTCCCGCTCCTGGTACACTTCGTTTGATGGCATTAATCCACACATTTCTCCTCTCTTTATTTTCTTTTTCACTCGGTATCCTATAAAGACACAACCCAGGCCTATCTCCTCGCCGGTTTGTACACCCGATTGCACAGCAACTATCTGGCATGATTGTTTTCTAACCAATGCTACTGTGTTTCCTGGTGCTCTGCAACTTCACGGGCAGTGCCTTTTGCCCGTCAGGTGGGCGTTTCCACTATGCTGTGACGTCACATGAAAGCTATGAATATAGGGAAGTCGTAAACGGATACGTGTAAGACACGCATCGCAAATGAATCTGCTTCTGTATTTTGAGTTTGGGCGTTCACAGCAGTAGTAAATTGAGCTGCAGAGGGTAGATTACAACTTACTTGAATTCATTCGGGACATTTTGAAATATTTATGTATTGTGGTCCGACATCAAGTAAGTATTCTGTGCTGTGTGTTCTAGGCAAGGCACATTTATTTGTATAGCACATTTCACACAACAGGGGCAATTCAAAGTGCTTTACATACATTATTAAAAAATACAGCAAAAGGAGCATAGTAAGAAAATAAAAAATGACAATGAATAAAAGCAAATATAAGAAGTAAATAGATGAAACATTTAATTTAAGACAATAGTTAATTGGGAAAAAAAGACATTGATATAAGTGTTTGTTTGATCATTGAGGTGTTTGTGTTTCCTGGTTCAGGGAGACGGCTGCCCGTTCAGGCACTGCGAGGCGGCCATGGGCAGCGAGGTGGTGTGCAGCCTCTGGGAGGAGAGACGCTGCTTCCGCCCCGTCTGCAAGTTCCGCCACAGGGAGATGAAGGTTAGGGACCGACCTAGCAAAAACTCTTAGGGGCCACTGTAGGGCTGCAACGATTAGTCGACATAATCGACGACGTCGATCATAAAAACTCGTCGACGTGGAATTGTAGTGTCGACTAATCGTATTATTATTATTTTTTTTACATTTTTTTACGGGAGCCATGCAAGAATCAGCTGGGTAAGTTTTAGCTAACGTTATATTGTTAGGGTCGTAATGTTTATGTTAGCTTTACTGTTACATGTTGGAAAACAACGTCTATATGGACAGGGCTGTACATGCTATGAGCGTTTGTGCTATTAATTTATTTGCCCTGTGGCACGCGTGTGACAGACAGAGGCGCTTGTATGTAACGTTACGTAGCAGGGGTTTTCCATGTTGAAGCCAGGAGAACGCGAGATGAAATGAAGTGAGGGGTGGTCGCTATTAAAATTCCAGGTAGTCATGGTGGATGATCATGAATGATGCTTGATAAGTGAATGCTATTTCAATTATGTTGAGTCCACCAGCGAGCTGTCTGTAAGATAAACAGCGCCAAGCGTAGCCTACTAACGTGAGCTGTCTGTAGTCTAGCCAGCAATGCTAGCTAGCCAATCAACTAGCTCTGTGAGCAGCTGTAGCTTGGCGTAACGTTAGGTTAGATGGCTAGTTAAGCCGGATTTATGCTTCTGCGTCGCCATTTACGCGCAGCGAAAAGCCACACGACTAATCGAAAAAATAATCGACAGATTAGTCGACTACCAAAATAATCGTTAGTTGCAGCCCTAGGGGGCAGATCAAAATACTTATTTTGAAATGCCTCTGAAATATCCCCTTAAAGCTTTGCCCACTCGAGACTGTTGCGTGTCTTGAGTGGCCATTTATAGAGGGGTATAGAAAGACCCTCTCTTCAAACCAGGTTCAGGGGCTTCATCCTCGCCCCTGGACGTGTCGGGAGGAACACTGGTCTAACCCTGACGGACAGTAACCTGAGCTTTCCCCATCCATACATACATTGCAACACATCACAGGCATGTTGCATAACATGTTCTTCTCTTTCTCTACTGTAGAAAAACAGAAAGCAGATTGCATGCTACTGGGAGAACCAGCCTACCGGCTGTCAGAAGCCCCACTGTGCCTTCCACCATGAGAAACCCCGCTTCGTAGACGGAGCCTGGGTCTATCCAGCCAATAAAGGTGAGGGGTAATCCCACGTTTGGTTATGCATCCTCTGAACAAAACGTGGCATTGTGACAACTTGGTGGATGTCAGAATGTGCTGGATCACCCTGTTCAAAAGTCTTCTGGTCTTGTTTCTGTGTCTCAGCTTCTGACGAGGAGGAGCCTCAGGAGGACCCCAGCCCTCCTGCTGCCACCCCCCTCCCCACCGCAGCCAATCCCCAACTCCGCGGGGTCATCAAGGCGGAGACTCAGGAGAATGTACCGAGCCCAACCCACCCGCCTGTGGTCATCAACCCAGCAGATGACGAAGATGAGGACGAGGATGGTAAAGACACACTCTCTCCTCGCTTCTCTGTTTCCCTTTTGAATGACTGGTTTGTTATTGAATGCCGTTGACCATGGGGTTCTTGTTATGTTTCGTCTGTGTGCAGATCAGTTCTCAGAAGAGGGAGAGGACAGCAGGACTGGTTCAGACGGATCCAGATTGGTCTCTCCCAGGAAAATGGCCTTGAGCTCCAGCTCAGGTAAGAGAGGCTAAAGATGACGAAGGAGAGAGTGGGGGGAAGAGAGAGAGAGAGAGGGGGGGGGGAATAGCAAAAAAAACATGTTTATTAAGTTATTTAACACATTGGTGAAAGAAAGGAAAAAAAGCTTGGATCCTTTTGAATAGACCTCAAGTGGTAATTGTTATTGTTGGAAGAGAGAATCATTTTTTAATCTTCTGTAAATATCCCCTTAAAGCTTTGCCCACTCGAGACTGTTGCGTGTCTTGAGTGGCCATCATAGAGGGGTATAGAAAGACCCTCTCTTCAAACCAGGATCAGGGGCTTCACCCTCGCCCCTGGACCTGTCGGGAGGAACACTGGCTTCTCGGACACGTTTCTCCTCTGCCCTTTCTAGAGGGTCACTGTGTGGGAGTGTAACGTGACCCACATGTTTCCATATTCCTCTGTGATGGCCTAATGCTGTTGTTTTGGCACAGATGAGTCGCTGAACTTTGGCATCAGAACCTTGGAGGAGATTCGGCTGAGGAAAGCCCGGAATACCAGCATGAGGAGATCTGGTAAGAACGTCTCACCTGGTGCATGGACTGGCTTCTGTAGAATTACACTGCATTACACAACATTTGTGACACGTTCTACTAATGCTTATATCGGGATTTCCGCGTTGTTGAAAATCAATGACACATCGCTAGTCAACTAACACAGCTTGTTTTGTGAGCCTGCTAACAATGCAAATAGTGTTATAGTTAACTAGGTAGCAGTGGGGATTACTCACCCAATCCATTACATTGCAGTATTTTGGCTTGACTAGTGAGTTTGTGTTGTGATTCTCAGCGACGTAGTTCCGTGTTTCAAAATACAAGTCAGAACATTTTGATTGGTTGCCGATATGAGGACCAAAGCATTACAACGTGTCACATTTGAGAATCATCTGCTTAATACCTGCTTTGTCTGCTTCTCTCAGGTCACCCCATCGGCCAGGGCTCAGACCCTGCCCAGAGGAACAAGGAAACCAGCGGTGAGAAGGAGAACATCCGCTCCTTTGTTCGCCCGTCACTCTACCTAGCAAAAGATGGTAGGCATCAGAAACAATGTATCTAGATTACCTGGTGTGTCTAGACTACCTATATTGAATGTACTCTATATTTAATGTACTCTAGACGGTCTGATCTTTGGTGAAGACCCTGGGAAACACAACGTCGCCGAACAGCTTGGGAAGAGGATAATTGAGAGAGGTACATTTGAGACTGGTGTGACTACACTCATCTCTATTCTGTGAAAAATCAAGCAAACAATCTGGGTTTTTTCATTTTAATAAAGAACTGATAACACTGACAATATACCTGATGGTATAATTCAGATTCATCCCCAACACATAGAGCTCTCATGACCTGTAACAACCTCTGACCTCTAGATGCTTCCGACGGCGGTGCTGACCTGCCGCTCAAACGGAGACTGGCTGAGCGTCTCGGGAGGAAGGTGGACGAGGAGGACACTGACCTGGCCCCTCCGAAAGGTGAGGGCGATGAAATCACCACAGAACCTCCCAGGAA
This sequence comes from Nansenia antarctica, assembly GCF_963989245.1. Classification (NCBI taxonomy): domain Eukaryota; kingdom Metazoa; phylum Chordata; class Actinopteri; order Argentiniformes; family Microstomatidae; genus Nansenia; species Nansenia antarctica. Next base: position 15,874,891 of record NC_137685.1, on the reverse strand, counting down.
ACACCTGACTCTTACTGGTCCAGCCATGACTGTAATTGGTTGTTCAGTTGGTTCAGGGTTTGCACAGGGGCAGGATAAACTCAGGCAACAGGACTATGCCCAAATGTAGTTGGTTTGTTTTTTTGTCTGACTTGTTGATACTGAAGATTACAAGTGTTTTGGTTGATGGTTATAGTATAGTACAGATAGTAAAATTGAGAGTGATTTTCATCTCATGTTTATTTCCATTACCTCAGCTCTGAAGCCTGTCAGGGACAGACTGGGGTTGCCAGCAGAAGAGCCCGCTGTGGTCACTGAACCAGGTACCGTGTTTTATTGTTTTTCTCCTGACATAAAAAATCTACTCTGAACATTATTATGCCACACATCTGAACTTCATTCATTGATTTCGTGAGGTGTCACTTATCTCCTGTCCCCCCCCCCCCCACCTCTAGCATTCATCGAAGCTGAAACCAACAGCGTGGCCCAGGCGTCTGAGGAGATTCGGATCGAAACCCTAGAGGAGATCAGGCAGGAGAAGGCAGCCAAGTCCCAGGGACGCAAGGACAACACCCGTGGTGCGGCCCCCGCCCCCCAGGTCACCAGCCCCACCAGCAGGGCCTCAAAGAGAGTCATCACTGTCAAACCAGCCTCCAAGATAGATAAAGACGTACAGATAAAGACCTTCTCTGAGGTCCTCCATGCCCGGAAGAAGCTGGAGGAGGACCAGCATCAGGGACAGAGCGTCAGGAAAGCCAGGCAGCCGGCTAACGAAGCCCCAGATAACCCCCAGGCCTCCGCAGGCACGGCCGTGCCCAGCAGGGCGGCCCCACCTCGGGGAGGAGTGAGGGTGAAGACCCTGGAGAAAATACGCAAGGAGAAAGCAGCCAGGATGCAGGCGCGGGGGAAGGAGGCTACTAATGGGAAGCCCCGGATTATGCGCGTCAACAAACCAGCATCTCCTGGTAAGATGGCAGCTTTTTCTTGAGACTGTTTCCATTAAGGCTGTTCTCATGCTGGCAGTTCACTCTCCACCAGGCTTTTACACACACTGACTTTGTTTTTATCCCCCCCCCTGAGATGCCATTACAGTTGTGGTGAAAGATCCATATGCGATCCAAACGTCTTCAATGTAGCTATTTGCAGAAAATAATCTTTCGCCTTAACTGTGATGTTTCATGTTTCAAGATATTTACACTCTTTCTGTATTTCCTGTTATCTTCTAAGTCGCTGCCAGCGCAACCACTCAGAAGCCAGCTGAAGAAGTGACAGAGAAGCCAGTGGCAGAGAAGCCAGCTGAGCCTACTGCCAGTGCTGTTACTGAGGTAAGTCCATCTAACCTGCTCACTAGGGCTGGGCAAACGATCAACATTTCTTTTTCGATAATCGCAAGAATTAATGATCAATTATCGATTAATCGATAAGAAGTTTTATGGTAGTTCTGCTCTGACGTGAGGGTAGGTGATGTCACCTGTTGAGATCTGTGCTCTCTGTGATCCACAGCCCAGCCCTGCCAATGGGAGGAGTGATCCGACCAATCGGAGCCTGAAGGGGAAGACGTTTGAGGAGTTAATGCGTGAGAAGCGTCTCCGCAGGCAGCAGCTGCAGGAGGAGGAGGCGGCCTCATCCACCAGCCAACCCGACGTTTCCGCCAAGGCCGAACCTGCGGAGAAAGAGGCTGCGGGCCCTGCCCTCGTGAGGGAGACGGGCGTGACCCCCGTCAGAGCGAAGAGCGAGAAAGTGACAACTCCAAACCCTTCATTCCCCTCCTCCCCCACTCTCACCCTGGAGGCCCCTGCCCCTGCTCCGGCACCCAGCAGGGCGGCCCCACCTCGGGGAGGAGTGAGGGTGAAGACCCTGGAGGAAATACGCAAGGAGAAAGCAGCCAGGATGCAGGCGCGGGGGAAGGAGGCTACTAATGGGAAGCCCCGGATTATGCGCGTCAACAAACCAGCATCTCCTGGTAAGATGGCAGCTTTTTCTTGAGACTGTTTCCATTAAGGCTGTTCTCATGCTGGCAGTTCACTCTCCACCAGGCTTTTACACACACTGACTTTGTTTTTATCCCCCCCCCCTGAGATGCCATTACAGTTGTGGTGAAAGATCCATATGCGATCCAAACGTCTTCAATGTAGCTATTTGCAGAAAATAATCTTTCGCCTTAACTGTGATGTTTCATGTTTCAAGATATTTACACTCTTTCTGTATTTCCTGTTATCTTCTAAGTCGCTGCCAGCGCAACCACTCAGAAGACAGCTGAAGAAGTGACAGAGAAGCCAGTGGCAGAGAAGCCAGCTGAGCCTACTGCCAGTGCTGTTACTGAGGTAAGTCCATCTAACCTGCTCACTAGGGCTGGGCAAACGATCAACATTTCTTTTTCGATAATCGCAAGAATTAATGATCAATTATCGATTAATCGATAAGAAGTTTTATGGTAGTTCTGCTCTGACGTGAGGGTAGGTGATGTCACCTGTTGAGATCTGTGCTCTCTGTGATCCACAGCCCAGCCCTGCCAATGGGAGGAGTGATCCGACCAATCGGAGCCTGAAGGGGAAGACGTTTGAGGAGTTCATGCGTGAGAAGCGTCTCCGCAGGCAGCAGCTGCAGGAGGAGGAGGCGGCCTCATCCACCAGCCCCACCAGCAGGGCCTCAAAGAGAGTCATCACTGTCAAACCAGCCTCCAACGCCCAGATAAAGACCTTCTTTGAGGTCCTCCACGCCCGGAAGAAGCTGGAGGAGGACCAGCGTCAGGGACAGAGCGTCAGGAAAGCCAGGCAGCCGGCTAACGAAGCCCCAGATAACCACCAGGCCTCCGCAGGCACGGCCGTGCCCAGCAGGGCGGCCCCACCTCGGGGAGGAGTGAGGGTGAAGACCCTGGAGGAAATACGCAAGGAGAAAGCAGCCAGGATGCAGGCGCGGGGGAAGGAGGCTACTAATGGGAAAGGCTCAGGCACAGAAGCGGGAGAAGGAAAAGAGCCCCGGATTATGCGCGTCAACAAACCAGCATCTCCTGGTAAGATGGCAGCTTTTTCTTGGAACTGTTTCCATTAAGGCTGTTCTCATGCTGGCAGTTCACTCTCCACCAGGCTTTTACACACACTGACTTTGTTTTTATCCCCCCCCCCCCCCACCCCTGAGATGCCATTACAGTTGTGGTGAAAGATCCATATGCTTACTCCAAACGTCTTCAATGTAGCTATTTGAAGAGTAATACAAAAAAAATATCTTTCGCCTTAACTGTGATGTTTCATGTTTCAAGATATTTACACTCTTTCTGTATTTCCTGTTATCTTCTAAGTCGCTGCCAGCACAACCACTCAGAAGACAGCTGAAGAAGTGACAGAGAAGCCAGTGGCAGAGAAGCCAGCTGAGCCTACTGCCAGTGCTGTTCCTGAGGTAAGTCCACCTAACCTGCTCACATCTGCTCCCCTCAAGTGTGTCCCCTGAATACAACACACCCTTTGTACCATGAAACTCCTGTTCATAGCCCAGGTGTATTTGCATGGTAGCCTGCCACCATTGGTGTGTGAATGGGTGAATGAGAGGACGTTGTAAAGCGCTTTGGAATAAGGCGCTCCATATAAGTCGGTCCATTATACCATTTACCACTTCTTGTCTTCAATGTCATTATTGGCCTGGCTGCTATTGGAGACAGGCGTTTAGAGGGGAGACTGCACTTATTGGAAGTTTTATGGTAGTTCTGCTCTGACGTGAGGGTAGGTGATGTCACCTGCTGAGATCTGTGCTCTCTGTGATCCACAGCCCAGCCCTGCCAATGGGAGGAGTGATCCGACCAATCGGAGCCTGAAGGGGAAGACGTTTGAGGAGTTCATGCGTGAGAAGCTTCTCACGCTTCTCACGCATGAAATCCTCAAACGTCTCCGCAAGCACCATCTGCAGGAGGAGGAGGCGGCCTCATCCACCAGCCAACCCGACGTTTCCGCCAAGGCCGAACCTGCGGAGAAAGAGGCTGCGGGCCCTGCCCTCGTGAGGGAGACGGGCGTGACCCCCGTCAGAGCGAAGAGCGAGAAAGTGACAACTCCAAACCCTTCATTCCCCTCCTCCCCCACTCTCACCCTGGAGGCCCCTGCCCCTGCTCCGGCACCCAAGGCCCCCAGCCCAGCCAAGGCCCCCAGCCGCCAGCGTATCACCCTCAAACCGAAGGCCGCCTCGCCGGTGCCCAGCGCTACCAACTCCCCCCAGCAGGGGTCTCCAATGAGGCAGGCGGAGGCCGACTCGCCCTCTGTCAGCCCCCGGAGCTCCACAGCCTCACTGGGCAAGAGGAAGAGAGCTCCCCTCAGTCCCCTGGCAGCGGGTGCCCCTAAGCAGGCCAAAGGAGCTTCGTCTCCTGGGCCGCCTGCGGAGGAATCTCCGGTTGAAAAGACCCAAGATGTTGCCCAGAAGAAATCCCCTGGGCAAGCTACTGAAGCCAAAGGTAGCCTACCTGCTAAACGACTCCACTTTGAACACGGTAAATAAAGTCAAGCTATGAAACCTGAGAATCATTGATGTTTTGTTGCGTTTTCAGTGAGGCCCAAGCTGAACGTCCGGCCTTCTGTGATGAAGCCGGCTGCGCAGGTGAAGCCAGGCCAGAAGAGGAGAGCGGCGGAGTCCCCCCGGTCTGCCGTCGCGGCAGTCAAACCGCTCAACAGCGCCTCCAGGGCGCAGGATGTGCAACTGCAGGAGCCGCCCTGCAAACAGAGACGGGTAAGCCGCAGATCGAGCCTGTTTGCAAATCGCTCAATGTCCAAAAGCAGATGTCCATTGTGACCCGAGTCCTAACAACCTGTGTTCTCGCCAGGTGTCCTCCCCCTCCTTCAGCACAGATGCCCAGATGAGCCCCCTGGTCCCCAGGAGCCCCCCCACCCTGCTGGGCCACGGCCCCAGCTGCAGCCCCCCCAGAGAAGAGCTCCAGACGGTCCCCGTCATCCAGCACAGCACGGCCAGCGCAGCAGCAGTCACCACCACCACCTCCAGCGCGGCCACGGCCACAGCCGTCACCACCACCTCCAACACGGCCGCCAGGGAGGCCTGCGTGGTCCCCCAGAGGTAATGGATGAATGCATAGACGAGTTTTGAAGGGTGTTTATTTTAAATGGACCGACTTATATAGCGCCTTATTCCAAAGCGCTTTACAACGGCCTCTCATTCACCCATTCACACACACATTAATTCACACACCAATGGCGGCAAGCTTACCATGCAAGGCGCCGGCCCGCTCATTGGGAGCAATTTGGGGTTAAGTGTCTTGCCCAAGGACACCTCGACACATGGCCAGCCTATCTGCCGACCTTGCGATCATTAGACGCCAGCTCTACCTCTTGAGCCACAGCCGCCCCTTATTTTCATACCAGTAGTTTGAGTATTTTGACATCCCAGACCCGTTCACCATCAATGTGCAGCAGAAGCACTCCCCGAGGGTTACAGCAGCCCTCTTCATCTAGAACACACAACCATTACAGCTAGAATAACGGAGAAGGGAGAAGAGTGTTTTCCGGTTGTTAGCAGTGACTTACTTGTGGCCTGGGGGGGTCCAGTGGTCATGCCCATGTTGGCATGGGTTAGAATCTGGCCCGTGCCCTGCTGACATGCCCTCTCTCCCTTCTTCTCCTTACTTTTCACTGTATCTGTCAAAAATAACTTAAAAAAAAAAAAGCAGTGACATAATTGGTTAAATGAACCTCTCTTGTCTCCCCCCTCCTCTTCTCTCCAGCCCCACGGCAGTGAAGTCGCCCACCCTGCCCAGGCCCCGGCGGGCCAGCGTGGTCACATCCTCACGCCCCGCCCCCGCCAGCACCTCCTCTATGGACGACTTTGACGAGCTGATGAACGAGTTCACTGACTGGCTGGAGGATGACTTGGAGCTGGACCCCGGCAAGGGAGAGGACGACCTCCTGCTGGAGCTGTTAGAGATGATTGACAGCTAGGCCGCCCCCCCCCCCCCCCCCATCCCCTATCCTCTAGTGACCACGTCTCAAATCACCACCCATTGAACTACCAATCACTGCCACAGGGGGGCGCTGGTTTTCCAGTACTTCTCATTGACCTCAGCGAGGCAGAGGATGTTTCTGAAGCGCCTCAGTTGTTTTTCCATGCTGTCTGAGCAGAGACGAGGGTTGCTTTCATGTCAGTCTGAAGGGAACGGTCATCACCATGGGCAGATTATCATCATCATTATTATTTTCTTCAACTAAAGTTCATGTTCAAACATTTATGATGTTTTTATTCTGTCGTTTCCTTTCATTGGATTGATGGTAAACCCTTGTCCTTGAACAATCAGCAGTCTATGTATTTTAATTTCTGCACATGTTAAGACTAAGAAGTGATGTATTCCTGTATGGATTAGAGTTTTCTCTCATTTTCATGTCATGGTCTTTTTTCCCTTTGAGTCCTGAAAGAAAATGTAAAGAAGCAACCACCTGGTTGGAGAATGATCTAAACACTAGTTTCAAACATCCTCAGGTAATTCCCAACTTAGCATTGTGAAGACAAGAGCCATGTGGTCTTGCCTGGTGTCACCTGTCATCCATGGCTGTACAATCATGTGTAATTGTTGTTGCAGGAAGAGAGAAATTGTGTACTATGTATGCTAAGAAAGACAGTGGAAGTGCAAGTGGAACATAACTGAACTAGCAAGTTGTCATACAGCGGCACTTACAATAGCTCCTGCCCCCTACCATCTTTGCCTTGTCTCATGTCTAGGATCTGACTCTCCTCAAATCATGTATAATGTTATTTTTGTTCGCTTATGTTGCTGAGCTGATCATGTAAAAATGTAGACGTTTTGGAACCTGAGTAGGCTACATTTGTGTGGTGAGCGTATGAAGGTAAAGATGAACAGGAAGATATTCAGAAGAATATGTAGGTCATTTAGGGAATCAGTAACCTCTCAAAACAAATATTTGGATGTAAAAGTTTGGAGTTTGTCTTTTTTTCAGTTGTGACTTAATGCTATCCCACAGTTGTCCACCTTTTAAAAAATATACCAACCATGTTGCTTTGTATTTTTCTGTCTTGCTATTTCTTTTTTTTGTTTAATTTATGAATCTCACATTGCTCATAAAAATGTATTTGTCAAATGAAAAGAAATGTTTGGCCCATGTTTTTATGTTTTTAAACTTAACAGTGATGCATTCAAACACACACCAGCCTCTCACTTTTCAAATCCAACCCATCTACTGTTAAAACCTTTGTTACAAATAAATAGTAACATTTCTGGTCTTAAAATGTGAAAGAGCAACTTCTCAGGGTATCTGCGATCTGTCTAATCCTTTTTGTACTGTTCATATGCCATGTTGGAATTAAACTGATGCTTTCAACTTGTGTCTGCTACAGCATGTGAGAGTCCCCTGTCATTTCACTCTTGTTCTATAGCGCAAGATCAGTTGTGAACGTAATCTGATGTGCTGATCGCTGTTCTGTGGGAGGATCAGGAGAGGAACCTAATGGGTTGTGTATCTGTACATGCTTGCCTGTTCTGATTTTACATGACTTAAGTGTGTTGTATGAGAGACTAAATAATAAAAATGCTTTTATGGAAAGTATTCTTTTGCGCCAGTCTTTTTTGTGTGGGTGGAGCCAGCGTAATTCATAAAAAAGTAAACAAGCATTTCACACAAGCAATAAAACAAATGATAAAATGAACGAATGATAAAATCAATGCAAATATCAGAAGTAAAAAGAGAAAACAACGTATAAAAATGCCATCCTATATAAGTGGGTTTTTAAACGTTTTTTAAAAAGTGGTACAGACCCAGCTAACCTGACAGTGAGGGGGAGGCGATTCCATAATGTTGGAGCTCCAACAGTAAAAGCACGGCCACCCTTTGTTTTGAGCCAGGTGTGTTTTAAGGAGGGATTTAAAAATCTCCAGGGTCTGAGCGGCCCGTACGTGGAGGGGGATGCTGTTCCAAAGTTTAGGTGCAGCAGCCGCAAAGCCTCATGGTCATGGGTAAAGGTGAGCCCATGTGGCTGTGGCGTTGTGTTGAAGACAGGCTGAAAGCGATGCAAATGACTCCACCCTGCCCCCACTGTGATAGATGACTCCAGTCCAGTATGGAGGGTTACCTGCTGGTTGCCACCTCCAAAGTGAGTTTCTTTAATCTCTCTGCTATATTTACAAGAATAGTTCTCACTATAGTCTACGTGAATAACTACGTCATTCTGGGTCAGGGTTTCTCTCAAACTCCTCAGTCTTTCAAACTGGTGCTTGATATTGTAAATGTGCCTGGAGAAGTTTGAGAGGTGTTCCTGTGTGAGCTCCACCAACTTCTCAATGGAGGTATTCATCAGAGCAACGCATCCGGGTACTTTCCCCTCCCGTAATGTCCACGCCCCTTTTTGGGTGATAGAAGAGTAGAAGTTTGACTGGCGGTCAATGGGAATTTCTGGTCTTTGCTACTTTAATCCGATAAAATAAGAAAACCGTAGTGCTTTTTAGATATTAGGAGCACAAATCCGATGGCCAGTTAGGCAAACTATTATATAGTGTCATTGCCGATTAATGATCGACGTCGTTATATAGAGAAAATGAATGAAATAGGGGTTGATTCATCAGAGCAGTCATACGTCATCTCCCTGTCATCAGGCATTTGTAGTTCTTCAGTTGATTTGCCGTGTAAATCCCCAGATGAGTGTTACATTAGTTTTCTTAAGATAGGATAATAAATAAATCTGTTCAATGGGCATTTGCCAAAGTAGCCTACTGTTAATCAGTATTTATCCTGTATGGTGTATATGAAGATGTTATGACGTTTTATCATGAAAATAATGAACAGCAAGCTAGATCCAAAACTAGGGCCGGTGGAGGAGGGCAATTGTCACATTGGACAGACTACCAAAACAGAAAAATAAAGTATCTTAACGACAGCAAAAGTGATGGATGTCAGAAATACATTACCTGGAGATTCAATAAGGTACTTTTATATGACAGGATATTGGTTAGGGTTATATGACACCTGTAGCGAGATAGATAGATAGAGCCAAAAGTAAAAAGTCGCTAATAAAAAAAAGTCGCTAGTAATTGTATGACGCGCCAAACAATCCGCTGAGATGAAAAGTACGTTTTAGAGCATTTATTGAATAGAACAATCAAACTTGGCGACGTACAAAAATAATCCATAAGCGATCAAAACCAGAAAAATAACAAACTATGCGTATAGAATATGCGTATAATGCGGTCTCCACTACCGCCATGCAAGGTGCGCAGGTGATTAAATTACCTTGCAATATCACCCCCCATAACCATATTACTTCTCAATACGGTGATCTAGGCAATAAACAAACAATCAAAGTAAACTCACAATAAACCCATTAGCCTGTTATACTAAATACCCCCTAAATCATATTCATACCTCCTACAACACCTCAGGCCTTTAGGTCGGGTGGTTCATCCACATGGATGGAGGCAGACTGAAAGGACACACATTCATTGCCTATTTCATAAATGTTCTCCATATAACGACGTCGATCATTGATCGGCAACAACACTATATAATTGTTTGCCTGACTGGCCATCGGATTTGGGCAGTCTGGGGATTTACACGGCAAATCAAATGACAGGGATTAAAGCAAAAAAAAATCTCCTGACGGAAAAAGAAATTCAGGCCAAATCGGGGCCGGTGGCTTTCCGTGCGCAAAGCGCGCGTGCGATTTTCCGTTCTATGTTCTAATGCTTTGACTTTTCTTTCGAAAAATGTGAACACATTTCCGCGTTGTATAAAATCAATGACACATCGCTAGTCAACTAACACAGCTTGTTTTGTGAGCCTGCTAACAATGTAAAGTAGTGTTCTAGTTAACTAGGTAGCAGTCCAATCCATTTCGCTGCAGTATTTTGGCTTGACTAGCGAGTTTGTGTTGTGATTCTCAACAACGTTGAAACGTAGTTTCACCCTTTTCCATAGTTTTGAATAATAAATGTGTGGACTGACGATGTAGCGCAGCCTAACTTATTCTAATAATTATTTAACATAGTTTTATTGTGATAATTATTCCCCCCTCCTCCCAGACTTACAAGGTCACATTATTATTGGATTGGTTGTTTGCGTGCCGGGTGAAGTTAGCTAAACATTTAACCTGCTAGCTAGCAAGAGACACATAATGTCACTCTCCAAAGGTCTAAAGAGGAAAGTTGACGGTGAAAACAGGGCATTTAAAGAGGAATGGACAGCGAACTATGCGTTCATCCTACCTGGTTTCATCAATGCAAAGCCGTTGTGAGACTCACATTTTACGTGCTCACAATGAATGTTCCCTTCCACCTATACATGCGAGTCGTCCTTTCGTCAATGAATGCGATAAAGACGGACTAGAGGAATCGATTGATGCATAAAAACCTTGAGAACTGCCGGATTAAAGTGACGTCCATAATAATAATAAATAATAATAATACATTAGACTTATAGCGCTTTTCTAGACACTCAAAGACGTCCATATCACCAGATAGCCAACAAATAGTGACCGATGGGAGATGCCAGTTTTCTCATTAAGTGAGATTTAATAGCCTAATATTATTTTTTCTATTTTTAATGAATGGCTCATTGTAATTATTATCCCTAGTAATGTAGCGTGTTTGCTCTGTCGTTTCAGGAGCATATAGGCTAAGCGGATTCAGCTTTCTTTTTTTTTTGCGCCGATTTTGTTGTCAATGTTTTTCATAAAATTAAACTGCATTTGCTTTGTTACTGTTCACATGTGTGGTGCAGTCACATTCACATAGCCTATAAGTAAACATTAAGTTTGAATGATTTACTGAGCTGGCGTTACTTTTTTCAAACCACACACCGCATGTCGGCTATTTCAGCACCACGCATTGTCCACCTATTTATCACTATGAGGGGTTCAGCGTCAGTGCACCCCGCTCTGTTACTGTCGCATAGTTGTAGCCAATAAAGGCCTATATGTAGGCTATATAGGCTATTATATATCATTTATATACCTAATACCAACATCAAAATAGATTGTATGCCTCTACAAATCATATTACACCAGGTAAAATCCATCACAACTTGGAATAAATCCGTCACAACTTGGAATAAATTGACGGAAATCCGTCGTAGCGACGTAATCCCTGAAATTAAGAACTCCAAATCCCTGATGACAGGGAGATGACGTATGACTGCTCTGATGTCTGAGGCTTGTTTCGGATCCGCTTTTCCATGTTTCACGTCAGGGTGATGCCTCAATAAGTGGTTTCCGTAGATGTGTGGTGTTTCCACAAAATGTAACCTCCACTGCGCACAGCTTGCATATGGCTTTGCTTTTGGCGACTGTAAAAAGTATTAATGTGTATTGACTTCCTACACTGTATGAGGGTGTAGCAGGTTACTTTCTGCTGGGTTAGTATTCTGCGTTGTGTCTTTTTCACGAAGAAACACTGGTTGGATAAGCAGTGGATTTATTCCCTTTAACATAGACACATCAGAAACAGGTGTCACATCAGTTCTCTTCCACCATCCACATACTGTAAAAAATAAATACAATGATGAACACCAACATATTGTGACGTTAGAATTATATCTATCTCAATTTTTGTCAACATTTAGTTTTCTACATAATCTGATCCATTGACTTACTTTGACTTAGGTCCTTTTTCTTCGGGTGTGAAGAGTAGGGCCTCCAACGAGTTTACGCCACCGGTCTCTGTCCCTCGCCACAGCAGCCGCCGCCTCCCAGGATCTTAGACCCAGCATGTCACGCTCCATCTCGACGGTTCTTCTCCAGGTTTCTTTGGGGCATCCCCTTTTTCTTCGTCCATCAGGGGTCCATCTGAGGGCTATGCGTTGATGGTCATCCGGGCTTTTCCTCAACACGTGGCCGATGTACTTCCATCTTCTCTTTCTGATCTGCGTGCTTACCATCTCTATACCAGCAAGTTTTCTCACTTCTTCGTTTGACACCCGTGTAGGCCAGAATATTCTCAGCATCCTTCTTAGGCATTTGTGGACAAATGTGTCTAGGCACTGTTCGTCAGCCGCTGTCATCTTCCATGTCTCACAACCATATAACAACACTGAGATTACATTTGACTGAAAGATTTTCATCTTCAATCTGATCCATTAGGTGTTTATTAATGCCTGTGTGGTGTTATCTTTAAAATGTTGACATTTTTCAGTTAGTAATTAATCAAATACAAAGGTTCCATCTCATAGAACATAATGGAATGTAAAAACTTTGGTGCTCAATATCTCTGAACTACCCTAAATGGAGATAGAACCTTCTCATTCTAAGCTCACGATATACTGTATCACGAGGCAACATCGCCATTACAACAGGCACAATGTACATTCTCAAGACCAGCGCGCGCCTCTCCCCTCACGTTCACACGATGGCTAGCTGCTAGCATACTACCTAGTAGCCAGTCTCACTCCTCAATCTTAATCGAAACAAAATATAAGAAGACAATTTCTTCTACACAGCTTAGCAAACACATAAACATCCACATTATATTCTGTTACAGTGTGTGTCGCTGTGGTATTCTGTAGTAAGAAAGTAGTTAGGAAAAGAATGAGACCGGGAGACACGCAGTTGCTGTTCACTTCGCACGTTTATTCAACTTCTTCTTTACATCCGTCAGTGCATCCATCACTTCCGTCACTGCATACATCACTAGCATACTAGCGCCCACTGGCGGTATAAACAGGACACAACATTTCCCCCTTTCTTAAAGGAATTACCGTACTCAAAGAATGCAATATTCTGTATACTGGTGTCAGTACAATTGAAATAAAATGAAAACTAAGGAAATGAAAATGAATGAATCAGCAGAATGAATAACAACAGTACACAGTTTATGACAGTGAAACATGAAATGAACATTCACTTTTGTCATGGCATTGTAGGACCTTTTTGTACTAAGTTAGAACTGTGTTCTATCCTACCCTTTTAGTATGTTCTCTACGGCACAAAGTCTACCAGCCACCTAGGTGGGTTTCTGACTCTAAGGTTCCTTCTTGGACCTGGTTCATTAAACACATTCTCTGTCTCGGGCACCATGAACTCCTCTAGCTCGATCTCCTTTTCACCACTGGTGCCAGACAGAGCATCCTTGGGGAAGCGTGTAAGCTTGGATGCATTCCATTTTCGACCATCACTGAGCAGGTATGTATTCTGTCCTGCTTTACTAACTACTGTCAGCGGTTCTGTGAATCTTGATGATCCCTTTTTTACATGCTCCGGTCTGCGGACACGTACGGTGTCATTCACTTGGAACATGGGCACTTTCGCTCCCCTCATTCTGTCTGTGTACTCCTTACTCTCCTGTTGCTTGCGTCTCACTGTCTCCTGCACTTTCTCATGTGACTTAATTTGTTGTGAGACAGGGAGGACATTTAGTTTTGTACGCATCTTTCTGTTCCTCAGCAACTCAAAGGGAGTAGCTCCTGTAGTAGCATGCGGCGTAGCGCGATAGTTCAGTAAGAACTCTGTTACTGCATGTTTCCATGGCTTGTGCATTCTCTCAGCCGTCTGAATACACTCTTTGAGAACTCGATTAAATCTCTCAATAGCCCCGTTGGCTCTTGGATAATAAACACTGGAACGCAGGTGCTTTATCTCTCTCTCTCCCAGAAAGCTTGCAAAAGCATGGGAGGTAAACTGACATCCGTTGTCAGAGACCAGGAAGGAAGGGTTACCTTCACGACTAAACACTGTAGTCAAGAAGCTAATAACCGCCTCTGTAGTTACAGTAGAGACAAACGCCACCTCTGGCCACTTACTGTAATGGTCTGTGAGTGTAATAGCATAACGACAGTCCCATGTCGCACAGTCAAAGGGACCAACAATGTCAATGGCCACCTTCTCCCATGGTCCACCTGGCAGTTCCACTGGGGTAAGTGGTGCAGGCGCAGTTTTGGCTGTTTTGTCATTGTATTGACAGGGTACACATGAGCCTACTAATGTCTGGACACATCTGTCCATTTGCGACCACCAATATAGCTCTCGTAGTCTCTGTTTAGTACGCACTATTCCCTGATGCGCTTCATGAGCTAAATTTACAACTTTAGACCGTAGTGTAGTAGGAACCACCACACGGTCGGGGCCTCTCATGACAAGTAGTTCATCCACAGCCAGTTCATCTCTCACTCTAAAATATGGAGCAAGTTCCTTTGTCACATTCTTACTGCCTTTTTGGCCAACCTTTCTGTATCTGCTGTCTCAGTTGAGTCAGTTCAGGACAGGCCTCACAGGCAGCAGTGAACTCGGTCACAGATATGGCATGTGAGGAACCTGTGAACACAGTAGCCACCATGTCTGGCTCCTCCTCCACCTCTCCTGTCGAAGGCAGAGGGAGTCTGGACAAGCAGTCCGCAGTCACATTACGTTTCCCTGGATGGTAAGTGACATCATAAGTAAAGCATAGTAGACGTGCAGACCATCTCGCTATTCTCAGACCTGCGCGACCCGTACCCCTGGAAGTGAGTAGGGTTGTCAACGCTTGGTGGTCTGTGCGTAGGACAAAACTATGTCCCCACAGGTAGGTTCTCCACCTTTCCACCGCCCAAACGCATGCCAGCGCCTCACGCTCGACGGTCGAGTACTTTCTCTCTGCAGGAGAAAGTGTCCTGGACGCAAAAGCTATGGTTCTCTCTGTATTGTCTGGGTGAATCTGGCTCATTACAGCCCCCAATCCATAGTTAGAAGCATCGGTAGTGACATAAGTAGGTAACTCAGGATCATATAATGCTAAGGTAGGACTCTCAGTAATCAGTCTCTTAACCTCAGTAAAACTGGACTCTGCATCCGCTGTCCATTCAAACTTAGTGTCAGTAGATTCCCTGAGTGTAGCACGTAGCGGTTCCACCACAGTAGAGAAGTCAGGTATGAATTTACAATACCACGATGCAAGTCCTAGGAAGGACCGCAGGGAGGATGTGTCGTGCGGGGCAGGCGCGTTCGCCACAGCACTGACCCCGTCTTGGTCAGGATGAAGACCATCTTTGGACACAGTGTGGCCCAGGAAGCGCAGAGCTTTCTGGTTGAACTTACACTTGTGCATGTTCAGTTTAAGTCCCACTTCATTTAGAGCATGTAGCACTCTCCGTAGGCTGACATCGTGATCCTGCTGTGTGATGCCGTAGCAAATCACATCATCCAGGTAGGCCTGTACGCCTGGCAGGCCTGTCAGTACAGTCGACATCATTTTCTGAAAAGCTGAAGGAGCAGAAGCGAGGCCAAATGGCACTCGGCAAAAATGAAAGAGACCCTCATGCGTGATAAACGCAGTTAAATCACGGCTATCTGGATGCAATGGCAACTGGTGATAAGCAGAGGCTAAGTCTATAGTAGAAAAGACTGTGGCTCCACGGAGCTCAGCGAACAGTTCATCCATGTGCGGTAAGGGATGACAGTCACTGATGATTGCCTTATTAGGTTCTCTGAGGTCAACACACAGGCGAGGCTTTCCTCCCCCCTTTCTCTGGGTCACAACTATAGGGGAAACCCATGGAGATGCGTCTATACGTTCTATAACGCCTTTTTCCTGTAGATCTGCGAGCTCATCGGTCACAGCCTGCCTCACTGAGAACGGAAGCCTCCTCAGTTTCTGCTGTACTGGCACAGCATCTGGTTTAACCTGTATTTTGTGCATAAAACCTTTTGCACACCCTAACTCCTGTACTAGAACCTCTGGTTCGGTCTGTGGAGTGGTACTCTGTACAGTAGGTGCTCGGAGCACAGTAGGAGAGCTAG
Organism: Nansenia antarctica; assembly: GCF_963989245.1. Lineage (NCBI taxonomy): Eukaryota > Metazoa > Chordata > Actinopteri > Argentiniformes > Microstomatidae > Nansenia > Nansenia antarctica. The sequence goes on along the minus strand of NC_137685.1, from coordinate 15,859,222 downwards.
CAGAGCTAACAGTAATAATTTTGTTACCCTCAATGCACATCTGCAATGCTACAAATAAATCTAGTCCCAGCAATGCATTTCCTGATTCAACCACTATCAATGAACCTGTAACTGAATGTCCATTATGAACAACTGTAGCATGCATGCAACCTTTAACAGGAATTTTCTCTCTGGAGTAAGTAAGCAGATTCACTGTAGGCTCAGCAAGGACACATGTATGGAAAAGTGTCTGGTAAGTACTCTCTGGAATAATAGAAACAGATGAGCCTGTATCCACTATCAGCTCAACATCATGGGAATGATAATTTGCATCAACTCGTACAGTACACATAATTTTATCATTCACGACGGCCCCCTGCATGTAAAGCACAGTAACGTCATTCACCACTACCTCCCGCACCTCTTTTTGAGCCGATCTACACACCTTGGAAAAATGTCCAACTTTTCCGCATGTATTGCAAGTCACCTTAACCGCCGGGCATGTAGGCTTGTTAGCTAAGTGTCCTGTGGATCCGCATCGGAAGCAGGCGCGCTGATTCCCAGTTGTAGCTGGCTGGCTGTAGACCGTGGCAGGTGCAGTCGTCGTCGGAGCTTTCTTCTTGCCCTTGTCGAACCTCCTCCTCGTCGGCTGTTTCTCGATGGCTCTCACCGAAGCTGTAGCTCCAGAGAGAACGTTGGAGTTCCGTAGTCCAGCCTCGATTTGTAAGGCCATTGAAGTAGCTTTGTCCAGAGACAAGTCCGATTCAAGCAAAAGTCTGTCTCGTATGCGTGTATTAGCAACACGCTCAATCAGTTGATCACGAATCATTTGTTCCTCCATGGCACCAAATTCACAAGCTGCAGCTAGCTCGCGTAATGAAGCAAGGAACTGATTAACCGTCTCGTCAGGACCCTGAGCTCTCTGTCGAAATTTGTGACGTTCAGCAATCACATTCACCTTAGGAACAAAGTACTTTTTCAGTCCATCCACGGCAGAAGTGTAGGTAACACCCGTATCCTTTAGAGTGTAGAACAGTCTTTGTCCTTCGGTCCCAAGTGCATGGAGAAGAACCGCGCGCTTTCTTTCCTCCGGCCATTTTTCTCCGGTAGCATCAATTACGAGCATGTAATTTTCAAACATTCTCAACCAAGTAGGAAAAGAAATAGCAGGTTCGCCTGGCACAGGCATGAACGGTGTAGGTAAGGGTACGGAAATAGCCATCCTCGTCGCCAAAAATGTGGTATTCTGTAGTAAGAAAGTAGTTAGGAAAAGAATGAGACCGGGAGACACGCAGTTGCTGTTCACTTCGCACGTTTATTCAACTTCTTCTTTACATCCTTCAGTGCATCCATCACTTCCGTCACTGCATACATCACTAGCATACTAGCGCCCACTGGCGGTATAAACAGGACACAACAGTCGCAAAAATATTCAACCCCAAAATCTCAAATAACGATGGAGAGAGCAGAAAAAGACTGTGTCACCAGCTCAGAGTAAAACGCGTTCTGAGCTGGACCATGCGTGTCACCGTAATAGCGCCCCCACGGGAAACAAAAAAATGTATGCAATGTAATTAACGGGGTAGGAACCAATAATCTCAATCTCATTTTGGGGAAATTCACAACACAAATAAAATAGCATAATAAACAATATTGACTTGGCTACAAGGGCATAGGCTACTGTATGCTAATGTATCTTGCTGTAACCTTCTGTACTCTTCCTGTAGTTCTGGGTCGGTGTACATTTTGGCTCTGAATTTTGTCAGCCTAGCCTTTGCTAAAGCTCTCATTTTTTTCCACCTGCTGACTGTCTGCAATGAAACAGGACATAAAGCAAAAAATATAAACAGTTAGTACATGTTTACTCATTATACATAATTAGACAATAATGAAGTAGCCTACATAAATGTCATCTGTCAACTGTATCATAACACCGCTGATTGATTGATTTTCAACTGCATGAAATACCATAATGTCTATGGTTCACAGAGTCGGTCAGGAAGTCCAACAGCCAATAGCACAGCGAGGTGTTCACTCCCAGCCCATCCAGTTTTTGTACAAGCTGCTGGGGGATGATTGTGTTAAAAGCTGAGCTAAAGGTCCCCCGACCTTGTAATAGAACAAGCCCTCATGCGAAGTATGAAATGTTTGAAACACAACGTTTGGTTCTAGTGGATGTGGGTTCTTTCCAACCCTGCAACATCTGAAATCAACAATGCAATGAAAGAAGTGACATGGGTAAACTATGAAACTAGTGAACAGCACAAGGACCGTTCTGCATCAACACAGGAAAGAGACAACGCAGACACTAAATAAACAGACATAGGCAGACATCAAAATACTTGATGATACTTGATTGTTGGAGTCACAAAATCTGTTGCCGGGTATGAACACCTTCAACACCTAATCACTGGTGTGACAGCCCATAATACGGTGAATGTGGACCATTCAAAAGAGGTTGGTAGAAGGGTCTTAAATCTCACAACATAGCTATCTATCTCACGGCATTTGATAACAATGTCGAAGCGAGAGGCGTTTATAGCTTCGGTCTGCAAAGAGAATGTGGAGGACTTTCTACATTTTGAAAAACTCCACGTAAGTTCTAACTTTAGAAAGATTACACCACGATTATGAACAGCCTTCATTTAAAGGACATGGTAGGGAAAAAGGTGACAGAATATACCTTCAAGAGGAAAGCACATGCAGTCACCATGGATTACAAATCCACAGTCAAACTGAACAAATTATCTGAAGCCTTCAAGTATGAACTCTGTGGGTATCCACCTGCGCTCTGCTCAAAAACAGTGTTTCTCCCAGTGAACAAACCCCAAATTGCAAAAGCAATATGGAACGCAGTCCCTCATGATGGTGCCAGAAAGAGACATCCCGTACTTTTCTTTACTTTTCTTTATTTGTATAGCACTTATTAAGACAGCAGTCACAAAGTGCTTCACAGTACATTTGGTAGAATATTGCATAACACAGCAAATAAACAGCCAGCGTAATTCATAAAAAAGTAAACAAGCATTTCACACAAGCAATAAAACAAATGATAAAATGAACGAATGATAAAATCAATGCAAATATCAGAAGTAAAAAGAGAAAACAACGTATAAAAATGCCATCCTATATAAGTGGGTTTTTAAACGTTTTTTAAAAAGTGGTACAGACCCAGCTAACCTGACAGTGAGGGGGAGGCGATTCCATAATGTTGGAGCTCCAACAGTAAAAGCACGGCCACCCTTTGTTTTGAGCCAGGTGTGTTTTAAGGAGGGATTTAAAAATCTCCAGGGTCTGAGCGGCCCGTACGTGGAGGGGGAGGCTGTTCTAAAGTTTAGGTGCAGCAGCCGCAAAGCCTCATGGTCATGGGTAAAGGTGAGCCCATGTGGCTGTGGCGTCGTGTTGAAGACAGGCTGAAAGCGATGCAAATGACTCCACCCTGCCCCCACTGTGATAGATGACTCCAGTCCAGTATGGAGGGTTACCTGCTGCCCAGCTAGCAATTTTTGGTTCTAAAAATGTTCAAAGAATGTTACCTAGAACGTTCTCATAATGTTTTCAGCGGGAAGTTTTCTTTAAGTTCTCAGAATGTTCTAGGATAACATTCTCTAAAAACATTTTTAAAATGTTGTGTGATAACATTTAAGTGACAACATTGCTAGAACATTATGCCCTAATGTTCTTGAAAACGTTTTCAGTGGGAAGTTCCCAGAATGTTCTAGGATAATGTTCTCTAAAAACATTTTTTAAATGTTGTGATAACCTTCTTAAAATGTTAAGTGACAACATTGCTAGAACATTATGCCCTAATGTTCTTGAAAACGTTTTCAGTGGGAAGTTCCCAGAATGTTCTAGGATAATGTTCTCTAAAAACATTTTTTAAATGTTGTGATAACCTTCTTAAAATGTTAAGTGACAACATTGCTAGAACATTATGCCCTAATGTTCTTGAAAACGTTTTCAGTGGGAAGTTCCCAGAATGTTCTAGGATAACGTTCTCTAAAAACATTTTTTAAATGTTGTGATAACCTTCTTAAAATGTTAAGTGACAACATTGCTAGAACATTATGCCCTAATGTTCTTGAAAACGTTTTCAGTGGGAAGTTCCCAGAATGTTTTAGGATAATGTTCAGTAATAACCTTCTTAAAATGTGAGTTGACGATATTGCTAGAACATTACACCTTATGTTCTCAAAACATTTTCAGCTTAAGTTTTTTGTTTGTTCCCAGAATGTTTTAGGATAACGTGTGTTACGTTTTGGAATAATGTTCTAAATGTAGAGTGGTGTTGGACCCATGTGCGGTGCGGTGCGACTCAGAGGAATTGAGGTCGAGACATGAATAAAATAAAGTTCTCTTTACTGAGATGAATACACTGAATATCGGGAGCATGCCTATGTTCCCCGGGTCCTATGTTCCCCGGGTCCTATGTTCCCCTGTTCCGCACTTCCGAAAAAGGGTTCTATGTTCCCCGCTTCCGAAAAAGGGTTCTATGTTCCCCGCTTCCGAAAAAGGGTCCTATGTTCCCCGCCTGCCGTTGTGTCAAGCGACCTCATGTGTCGTTATGTGGTACTGCATGAGAGTTTGATTTTTTTTTTTTTTTTTTCTTTTTTGGGGGGGGTCTTAAGATGACTTGGAAATAATGAAGAACACAATGAATGTCATAGTATTGACTCAGCATTTTATATAACTCCCTAGATAGATCATTTTCGAGATGGAATTGAACATCTTATATTCCTAAAAGAACACCAGTGATATATATATATACACATTATTAAATATTTTTTCTATATTTTTGTCAAACGAAATCAAATAAATACAGTAGAGATATCAATCCAAAATATAGGCTTTTATTGCAACCAACAACAACAACAAAAAAACTATGTTTGTGCAAACATGGTGTTTGTTTCCAAGACCAAGCATCAAAATGCCAACCTATGGGACAATACTGTACATCCCATTGGCAGGACGTCACGTAACAGCGCAGTGTGTCTCTAGGTTACAGTGTCACATATCCCATAATATAATCCCTAAGTAACTAGCCAGTATCCGTAGCACATAGAGTGTGACACATCCTCTTGCACACATCAAATCCTCGGGGGATCCTGGCATACAGAGATGTAGTCTCTTTCACTCTAGTGTTTTAGTAGTCAGGCACTAATAAGGAGAGGCCTACTGTTTCACTGCTGAAACCTGGTAATCCTGACACATGAGCTCTAGTGCAATTATCAGTCCTAACTCTGGCATCACATATATTGTAATAATAACTATATGGCTTACTAAGTAAACAGGTCCATATAAACTGGAAAGGTACAGACATCTTTCAATAACAAAACTATGGTACAGCAATAACTTGGCAAAAACAAATGAAAGAGCTAAATAACATGTAAACAATGGCATACATGATGGCGTAAACAATGGCGTACAGCTTATTCTAACTAATAATAACAATAATAATAATAATAACAATAACACAATTAGGCCAATAACAATAATAATAACAACAACATAGGCCAAAGTGCTATCAAAATAAATGTGGAAATCTAGCCCATACGGACGCTACGGCTGACAGCCCTCCAGTACGAAGCCAGATCTCTGTGGCCCTGCATGTACTGTCCTTTCAGCCTCAGTAGACGGGCCTCCAACTCCCTCCACTTCCGTCTCCTTGTTGGGGGAGCGTGGCCTCTGTCTGCCATCCCCAGTTTACCCTCTGCAAGCATTTGCTGATCCTTCAGGTGCCGAAGGAATTTCCAAAGTGAAGGATGGCGCACTTGGACAGCATCGTTCAGAGTACGATGATAAGCTAGAACAAAAATACAGAATTATAACTTATTAGCCTATTAATGGCCTATTAATGTGCAAACTGGTTCTACATCTGCAGGCTGATCTACTAACGGTGTGCAGTGAGGATTGTTGATCTTTCCAATGTAGAAGATAGCGGGCCTTATTTGAAGTATATCTCAACTTCCCCTGTGTGTGAACTTCAATTAGTATTCGTTATTTGGGATCTTAGTAAATCAGGCCCTAAATGTTATTAGTTTGGCATGAACATTTTGACATTGAACATTTTCCCCTCTGTGTCTCCTCCTTTCACAATTTTAAATCCTTTCTTAATCCTTTCTCAATCACGGTGCCCGCCCATGATTGGACTGATGTTATGTCCATCATCATTAGCGCGCCTGTACGTGGCAACTCGTCCACCTGTTTAAAGAGCCCTCCTGTCCTCTGCTGTGTTTGATGTTTCGTTAATTTTTGTTTCGGCTCATAGTTAAACCTCGATATACGCACAGGCCCAGAGGTGATAGGATAAGAATGAATTAACCCATAATTAGCAAACAATATTATATTAACAATATAAAATAATTAACTTAATACTTCAGATTTAGTTATTAGATGAAATTATATATTTTTTGTTCAGATCTGTCATTGTTACACTTACATTCAACATGATTATTGGTCCTTTGCTCCATGTTTCTTTCGAACACATTCCACATCGCTGGTGGGAAGGCCGCTCCAGGATGGACATATGTGTTACGAACATACGCAAGGAAGTCTTGTAACTCAGGGTGGTTCATCAGGGCACGCCTGGTGTTTCTGTGGTTGAGGAGAAGATCAAAATTGATCTGGACCAGAGGCAGAGGCAGGTGTCCTAAGGCCATCACCTTGAGATGAGATGAGATGAGATGAGATGAGAGATGAGATAACGTTTATTGCCATTTATGCATACACATTAAGCATACACATATAGGAATTTGATTTGGCGTTACAGTAAGAGCATTTCTAAATGCAATGCAAACAAAACAACACAGGACAGACAGCAGTGCAGACAGAACACAACAAACCTTGCGGATGACTGCTGCCAGTGGATGGTCATGACGGAATGGACCAGCCAATCCAAGTGCCTGTACCCTCTTCCACAAGGCTTGGTTGAAATGGAAGTAGCATCCTCCGATTCTGGCTTGTGGCAACTCCGTTTCAAGAGCAGTTTTCAGCGCTTGCTCAAAGTCACAGATGACTTTACGCGGACGCCAAAGGTGGTGGGTGATTCTCCTGAGTGACGTTTTGACACACTGGAACACTTGTCGGTAGTGTCCAATTGTACGTTGCTCCATGAGGACATGTACAAGGGGGACAACGAAGCCATGAATGTCCCCGAGTATAGTAAATACTTGGTTGTATGGGCGTGGGCACGACTTGAATGTAGCATCCATGTATAATGTCCTGCAGTGTCGCAGCTGTCTCAGGTTGTCCTCTGTGGAAAACACTGCTATGCCCCACTCACTGTCTTGGTGCAGGAGGAAATGGTCTCTGCCCCATGTCTCAGCCCATTGACCGTCGATCCTTACATCATCAACGGTAGCTGGGACGGGAGGGATTACTGCAGCTCTGGCTCTGGCCATAACAGACCTAACTGAGGAGAATCTTTGAGGAGGTCGCCCGCGACCTCCACGCTGGATGGGACGGCCCCGCTGTAGACCTACGCACTCAGCATCGTAAATGCGTTTGATTGGTACTGTGGGTTCTCTCACCACCTCTCCAGTAATCACTTGGCGAAATTGCGCATTGTTCACCATTTGTGTATCGGGGGCATGCACATGTTCGCGGACCTCCCGAACTTCTATGTTGGGATTGACCCCCTCTACATCAAAGATGTTTGTAACAAGAACTGTCCGGCAGTCTTCTCTCCAACACCGCCACCGAATATTCTGTAAATTTGTGCGGTGTTTCTGGTACCTAAAGTTATCCAGAACTAATATTTTCCCCCCTCGGTCTCCAGTAATTATTTGAGCCATTGTCACTACGCATGTGTTACGAACATACCGGTATGTGAGGAAGTCTTGTAACTCAAGCTCAATTACGATTGACCTTAAAACAATTGATAGGGGGTGTTACGCCCTCTGGTGACTCGGAGTAGAAGGGCGCAACAGAGACACACTAAATATCAGAGTGCAACATTGTCCCCTGACACATACAAGTATATTATATCAATGTGTTTCTATGCAGTATCAATAGCATCTAATTTAGATTTTTTATTTTAGTTGTTTATCTAAAGAAAATAATATTTTAAAATAATGAATTATCTAAAACAATACATTAAAAACAATCTAAATGATATGCTACATTTAGCATATCATGCTACAATGATATGTACATTTCAAGCCTGCAAACTGCGACACTTTAAATGAATGTGCAATAACACTATGTGCAATATGACAACCCTAGGGTACATAAGGTTGCCGAGAATAGGAAATGTTAGAATAGGTATAGCATAGCATAGAGTACAGCACAGTGTTTTATTTGTACAGTATAGTATAGTGGATAGTGTACATAGCCTTTATTTATGTAAACCAGTACTATATCAATGACAATAAAGACCATTCATTCATTCATTCATTCATATTATCAATAGCATACCCCTTTTATAATTAGCATACTGAATTTCATTCTCAGATTTGATATAAAGACTATCAGAGTTGGGTCATTTGTGAAGACAACCCCAACCCAACTCAACTCAACCCAACCCTACTTGGTGAAGACAGGAACCACAGGCAACCGGTGAAAATCACAGGCATATGGGCTACCATGTCAGGTAAAATAGTCTTACTGAAAGACCTTGTATAAAAAATATTGATGGGAATCTATAGCCTACCTTAATACTTGATGTCTTTTATTTTCAGAGAATCCACAGCTCCTGTTTGAAGGGACCGTGTTCCTGCCACTCCACAGAGAAGATCCCCTGACAGGCTGTGAAGAGTACAAGGAGGGAGCAAAGCTTCTCTTGCACCCTCAGCCATCACTGACACCCTCCTGTTCCTACATCATAAATGTGTTTGGGAACCACGAATAGAGCAGATTAATGTATGAATAGAGCAGATTAATGTCTGAATAGAGCAGATTAATGTCTGAATAGAGCAGATTAATGTATGAATAGAGCAGATTAATGTGTGAATAGAGCAGATTAATGTGTGAATAGAGCAGATTAATGTCTGAATAGAGCAGATTAATGTATGAATAGAGCAGATTAATGTCTGAATAGAGCAGATTAATGTCTGAATAGAGCAGATTAATGTCTGAATAGAGCAGATTAATGTCTGAATAGAGCAGATTAATGTATGAATAGAGCAGATTAATGTCTGAATAGAGCAGATTAATGTATGAATAGAGCAGATTAATGTCTGAATAGAGCAGATTAATGTATGAATAGAGCAGATTAATGTTTGTCCATCAACGTCGAATTCTGACGTCTGCCGTGTGAGACCAGGCTGATTAGAGTTAGTAGATTTGTGACAGCCCCCCAGTGTGTCTGAATTGGAGTCCTAGTATACTGTACTTCCAAATGGTTTAGCATGGGGGGTTCAGTACTAGATTTGGGCCGAGGTCCAATAGTGTCCTACCTACAAAAGGTTTTGTACATATAATCATTTTGTTCATATAATAATGTTGTACACATAGTAATCCACAGTATGATTATGTATTTGTGTATGTTGTTTAAAAAAAAAACAATAAAAAAAAAACTAACAGTATAATTATGTATTTGTGTATGTTGTTTAAAAAAAAAAAAAAAAAAAAAAAAAAAAAAACTCATGCAGTACTACATAACGACACCTGGGGTCGCTTGACACAACGGCAGGCGGGGAATATACGGAAGCGGGGAACATAGAACCCTTTTTCGGAAGCGGGGAACATAGAACCCTTTTTCGGAAGTTTTCGGAAGAGGGGAACATAGAACCCTTTTTTTTTTTTTTGCTAAGAAACCGGGGAACATAGGACCCGGGGAACATAGGACCCGGGGAACATAGGGATGACCCCCTGAATATCCATAGGACCGTGATACAGAACCACAGAAAAATAAAGGAGAGCAAGCAAGGCTCTGCGTAGCGAGTCGATAACTAATAACAAAAACAAAACACTTGCGAGTAGCGAAAACAAAAGATGAGCAAACAGCTCCGTTTACTAAAAGCAAACTTCACTTAAACACAAACAAATCAAAACACACATAATAGTCAATAATACCTGGAAGTAGCGACAGGTAAGGTAAAGTCCTCCAGGACCGAAAGGACAGGGACAAGTATCTTGCACAATATTCTTAAGGGAAAGACGAGGGTTCACAAGACGCTAACAAGTACGAACAACTGACAAGGGAACAGGGAAATGGGACACACCTAAATACACATACAAACACTCACAGGTGACAATAATCACGTAATTAGTCCAGGGCTGGAGTGATGCTGCTCTTCAACCAGCAGAGGCATCGGGGAGGCATCCTCGCTGACCCCCCTCGTAACAAACGTGCTCTAAAAACCATTCTAAAAACGTTTGCTTATAACCTTCTTAAAATGTTTACTGAAAACCCTGTTAAAACATTATGCCCAAACATTCTTAAAATGTTTTTAGCTAAACGTATTAACACATGTAAAAGTTTGATAACATCAATATTCAAGTCTTTCAACATAATGTATCATTATTTATTAACATTAACAACAGAGGTGAGACAGGGAGAGGCAGCCACAGCTTCATTTGAGAACATACATAAAAAATAAAAAAATAAAAAAAAACATATACTGTACATACTGAAAACATGGAAGTCAGAACCTATCATCACTGCAACAGTACATATCTCTGACAGTACATATCCTCATGACAGACAGGCATTCCCAAAGTGTTGATTGCTTGATTTAGTCCTCGAACAGTGTGGGGCTTCTGCTCCCCTCAAGTGCTGCTGCTGCACCTGGACACATTCTTAAACATCATCCCTGGACACATCCTTACTCTGAACTCTGTCCTCAGTCACAGATGGTCCACCTGTATCACTGTCCTCAGTCATGGATTGTCCACCTGTATTATCCACCTGCATTATAACAAAAATAGTATTTAAAATCAGAATAGTTTCTGATTCATCAGAAGTCTTTTTGGTAGCCCTTTAAATTACAGGCCGTTAATTATGCAGTAATTACTGTAAATAACCAAGTAATATCCATGTAAAATAGACATGTAGAATGCTAGTAATTCTGCTAGCTAGATTGCTATAGCTTGCTAGCTAGCTAGCTAGCTCCCAAACCTGTCCCAAACGTTTGGGCTGGTAGATTTGCTTCACTCACCAGCCAAAAAACCAACAACAATGACGTTAATCTATTGAGTGGCTGGTAAAATCTGAACGTTCACCAATTTGTCGATTTGGACGGTGGATAAAAGTAAATTTTGCGCCCAGCTTCCTAGCAATTTCTGACAACACACACGCTCCACGTTATTCGCATTAACGGTTAGTTTGTGGTCAAGAAAGTAAATGTATCCATACAAAGTAACGTTAATCAATTAAAAACAGTTATTGTAACCTTACCGTTTAATCCACAGTGTCCCGTTCCCTTGTGCTGTCTTCAACTAAAACCGTCTACCTGTGCCCGACCACTGAACATCTCAGTCAGGCGTGAAATCTAAGATTCGTTTGATTGGTCTGAAATCTAATCGGATTCGTTTGATTGGTCTGCCACGTCCTCAGCCTCCTCGGTTATTGGTGCAAGTCTGAAACTTGAATTTTTAATAACATCCCAAAAACATTTTAAGAATGTTTGGGCATAATGTTTTAACAGGGTTTTCAGTAAAAAAAATTAAGAAGGTTATAAGCAAACGTTTTTAGAATGGTTTTTAGAGCACGTTATCCTAAAACATTCTGGGAACAAACAAAAAACTTAAGCTGAAAATGTTTTGAGAACATAAGGTGTAATGTTCTAGCAATATTGTCAACTCACATTTTAAGAAGGTTATTACCAAACATTTGTAGAATGTTTTTTGAGAACATTATCCTAAAACATTCTGGGAACTTAAAGAAAACTTCCCGCTGAAATTTTTTTCAAGAACATTAGGGCATAATGTTCTAGCAATGTTGTCACTTAACATTTTAAGAAGGTTATCATACAACATTTTAAAAATGTTTTTAGAGAACATTATCCTAGAACATTCTGGGAACTAAAAGAAAACTTCCCGCTGAAAACGTTTTCAAGAACATTAGGGCATAATGTTCTAGCAATGTTGTCACTTAACATTTTAAGAAGGTTATCACACAACATTTTTTAAATGTTTTTAGAGAACATTATCCTAGAACATTCTGGGAACTTAAAGAAAACTTCCCGCTAAAAACATTTTCAAGAACATTAGGGCATAATGTTCTAGCAATGTTGTCACTTAACATTTTAAGAAGGTTATCACACAACATTTAAAAAATGTTTTTAGAGAACGTTATCCTAGAACATTCTGGGAACTTAAAGAAAACTTCCTGCTGAAAACATTACGAGAACATTCTAGGTAACATTCTTTGAACATTTTTAGAACAAAAAATTGCTAGCTGGGACTGTTCTTCCTTTGTTATCGTGTAACATTGTGGGAACATTTTATAAAAGAACATTCTATAATCTGTTACCTAAACAATGTCCCCAAAACATCCTTGGAATGTTGCAGGTAAAACGTTCTTCCTTTGTTTACATATCACATTACAGGAACATTCTAGAAAAAACGTTTTGTGATCTGAGGCATCAATAACATCCTGAAAACATTATCGAATGTTGCTTTGAAATTGTCCTTCCTTTGTTATCATGCAACATTGTGGGAACATTTTATAAAAGAACATTCTATAATCTGTTACCTAAACAATGTCCCCAAACATCCTTGGAATGTTGCAGGTAAAACGTTCTTCCTTTGTTTACATATCACATTACAAGAACATTCTAGAAAAAACGTTTTGTGATCTGAGGCATCAATAACATCCTGAAAACATTATCCGAATGTTGCTTTGAAAATGTCCATTCTTTGTTATCATGTAACATTGTGGGAACATTTGATAAAAGAACATTCTATAATCTGTTACCTAAACAATGTCCCCAAAACATCCTCAGAATGTTGCACCTAAAACGTTCTTACTTTGTTAACATTTAACGTTATAGGAACATTATTTGAAATGGTAAACATCCTTAAAATGCTCTTTGAACATTAGATGAAAACGTTTTCTTTAAAACATTAGCAGAACTTGTAGGGAATGTTAGCCAATGTTGTGGGAACATTCCCTCCTAGCTGGGAATCTGTTACCTAAACAATGTCCCCAAAACATCCTTGGAATGTTGCAGGTAAAACGTTCTTCCTTTGTTTACATATCACATTACAGGAACATTATAGAAAAAACGTTTTGTGATCTGAGGCATCAATAACATCCTGAAAACATTATCCAAATGTTGCTTTGAAAATGTCCTTCCTTTGTTATCGTGTAACATTGTGGGAACCTTTTATAAAAGAACATTCTATAATCTGTTACCTAAACAATGTCCCCAAAACATCCTCAGAATGTTGCACCTAAAACGTTCTTACTTTGTTAACATTTAACGTTATAGGAACATTATTTGAAATGGTAAACATCCTTAAAATGCTCTTTGAACATTAGATGAAAACGTTTTCTTTAAAACATTAGCAGAACTTGTAGGGAATGTTAGCCAATGTTAGGGGAACATTCCCCGCTAGCTGGGTGGTTGCCACCTCCAAAGTGAGTTTCTTTAATCTCTCTGCTATATTTACAAGAATAGTTCTCACTATAGTCTACGTGAATAACTACGTCATTCTGGGTCAGGGTTTCTCTCAAACTCCTCAGTCTTTCAAACTGGTGCTTGATATTGTAAATGTGCCTGGAGAAGTTTGAGAGGTGTTCCTGTGTGAGCTCTACCAACTTCTCAATGGAGGTATTCATCAGAGCAACGCATCCGGGTACTTTCCCCTCCCGTAATGTCCACGCCCCTTTTTGGGTGATAGAAGAGTAGAAGTTTGACTGGCGGTCAATGGGAATTTCTGGTCTTTGCTACTTTAACACTGGGACCGCCGTGGATCGCGACCTTATTCAATCGCGATGAGGTGTTCTTCAGCACTATGATAGTTTAACATAGAGAAGAGTGTACTGACGCACAAAGATCGCTGGAGGGCGATGTCACGCAAGAAGCGTGAACACGCAACACACCACGGGGGAAACGTGATCTCTTTGTTCATTGATCGGAGAGCCCCACTGCCCGCAGCGCAGAGCGCATGCCTTATCGCTGGAACAAGACTGACTGATACACACCACACCTCTGCCATCATACATCGGTCCCACATGTATTTATTTACCATCATATTTTTCAATATAAAACGGTATGATATGGTAGCCTACATTGCAGTCGTCCCGCAGTTCTAGTAGATCGCCGACATCATGTTATTTGATGTACACATTTCACGGCAAGATAATTCCGATTTGTGGCAAACACCCAACAATTGTTCGTTCACTAAACATTATAACATGAACACAGTTATAGCACCAGTTCCTAGCACCTAGTTTCCTAGCACCAGGGGAGCCCCCACTCCCAAATTTCGTTGTTTGGTACCTGTACTATATCAATGACAAATAAAGACCATTCATTCATTCCTTCAAACAATGACAGTTACAGTCTCGCTCAAACTGTAGCGAGATTAGGAGACTACTAATTGAGAAAAAGAAAAGAAAATACATGAAAGAGATCTTGGTTATGTAATGTGTAAAGTGGAGAGGAGATTGATCGGAACTGCGGGAGTTTTCATTACTAACGAATGATGGTTGATTATTATTATACAAAAATAATAGTAATAAATATTGCAATATTGTGTTATCATAGTTATGAGCTTCACAGTGATAACGTCAGTTTATTTGTCGTGAACTTCACGCCGGCCGTGCCCGTAACATCAGCAGACAATCGAGGCTGTAAGTTGTAAGCGTTGAAACCTGCTTGGCAGCTTAGAAACCCGCTTGGCAGCTTTGAAACCCGCTTGGCTCGCTCATGAATTGGCAGCTATTGTTTGCTAATGGGAAACGATCAATAAGATTACCCTCCCCCGTGTATCAACCATCAAGTGATTGTAACTCACTTTAGAAACTAGTTCTTAGCCTACACGTTTCTTTGTCAAATACATGCTCTGCATGTTTCTCTAAAATGCATAAAGTTCCTATAAGCAGAGAAGTGGGGAAATTATTAGAGCAATATGAAGCTTGAGTCAGCTGAGAACGAACTATGGAACAGATTAAATGCTATATATGGAGAGGAGATTGATTGAGACTGCGGGAGCTTTACTAATGAATGAAAGTTGATTATCATTATTAAAAAAGAATAGTAATAAATATTGCAATATTGTGTTATCATAGTTATGAGCTTCACAAAGTCTGTTTATTTGTCGTGAACTTCACGCCGGCCCTAACATCAGCAGACACATGAACACAGTGAGGATTCAAACAAACAAAATAATTAATACACATCATTTCATTTATAATGTGCAGTAAACAAACAAAATAATGTATACTCTCTGCAATTGGCTACTATACAATGGTGCCAAAATCAACTATCCAAATATGAATCTGCGTATATCTATGTACAACCTTGTTGTAGCCTACATTGCAGTCGTCCCGCAGTTCTAGTAGATCGCCGACATCATGTTATTTGATGTACACATTTCACGGCAAGATAATTCCGATTTGTGGCAAACACCCAACAATTGTTTGTTCACTAAACATTATAACATGAACACAGTTATAGCACCAGTTCCTAGCACCTAGTTTCCTAGCACCAGGGGAGCCCCCCCTCCCAAATTTCGTTGTTTGGTACCTGTACTATATCAATGACAAATAAAGACCATTCATTCATTCCTTCAAACAATGACAGTTACAGTCTCGCTGTAGCACTGTTCCTATATTAGCATATTCAACCGGTGATTGTTCAAGATTCATAGACAGATTGTCCCTTTTGCATATCATCATAATAGGCATTCGTGTCATCATGTTCTTTACACATTACATAACCAAGATTTATTTTGCAATCACAACAATGTCAACACAATCACAACAGAATCTTATTTAATCCAATCAGGTTGTATATATAATCTATATATATAATCTATATATTGGTTTCAATATACCTCCATAGCAGTCTACAGTCTAATTTAGCTATATCTATAATTACATTATGAGAACATCAGTATTTTTACGCCTTTGGTTGTATTGTCTGAACGAACATTGATTGGGAGACATACTGTACAGTTTATCATTTTCATAACTGTCTGCACATATACATATCTTATTTTGATTGTTATTGTAGCCTATATATATAAACACAAATATCAGTCTTATGCACTGTGTCTCATTCAGCACTGAAGCCTGAATTTGAGCACAGTGTGTGCCCCCTTGCTACCTCTGCTGATATAAAAGAGAATTGCAGGCTTGGAGAAAAAGATGGCAGCCACAAATACACAGACACACACAGAAATACTGCTAAAACGCTTTATACTAACTCGATTTTGAAAATGTAAAAATGCTGGGTGGTAGAACGCACATATCTAGGAAAAGTCATGAAAGGAGGGTCCTGAAATGTGATCGAGTGCAAAGGTAGAATTTTTTTTGTACTCACTGGTGCTGTTTAACACCTCACGGCTGTTCTAGTGTTAATCCGATAAAATAAGAAAACCGTAGTGCTTTTTAGATATTAGGAGCACAAATCCGATGGCCAGTTAGGCAAACTATTATATAGTGTCATTGCCGATCAATGATCGACGTCGTTATATAGAGAAAATGAATGAAATAGGGGTTGATTCATCAGAGCAGTCATACGTCATCTCCCTGTCATCAGGCATTTGTAGTTCTTCAGTTGATTTGCCGTGTAAATCCCCAGATGAGTGTTACATTAGTTTTCTTAAGATAGGATAATAAATAAATCTGTTCAATGGGCATTTGCCAACGTAGCCTACTGTTAATCAGTATTTATCCTGTATGGTGTATATGAAGATGTTATGACGTTTTATCATGAAAATAATGAACAGCAAGCTAGATCCAAAACTAGGGCCGGTGGAGGAGGGAATTGTCACATTGGACAGACTACCAAAACAGAAAAATAAAGTATCTTAACGACAGCAAAAGTGATGGATGTCAGAAATACATTACCTGGAGATTCAATAAGGTACTTTTATATGACAGGATATTGGTTAGGGTTATATGACACCTGTAGCGAGATAGATAGATAGAGCCAAAAGTAAAAAGTCGCTGAGAGACGCAACCAGGGTCTGGGCTGGTAATTGTATGACGCGCCAAACAATCCGCTGAGATGAAAAGTACGTTTAAGAGCATTTATTGAATAGAACAATCAAACTTGGCGACGTACAAAAATAATCCATAAGCGATCAAAACCAGAAAAATAACAAACAATGCGTATAGAATATAGAATAGAATAGACTTTATTGTCCTTGTACAGTTGCCTATACAATGAAATTGTAGTGGTTCTTCTGAAGGTGCAAAAACAGAAAAACATATTCACATATTCACAAACCTATACACATAACATATCACAAATATTACACACTAGACAAATTCAAAAGCGAAAATGCTATAAAACAAGCTAAGAGACAATGAGGTCCGTGGTGTCAAGTGCAAATAAAGACAACAATATTAAGAAAATAAAAACAACTATAAAAGCAAGCTAAAAGACATGAGGTCAGTGTCTCATCATATGACTTCTCAATACGGTGATCAAGGCAATAAACAAACAAGTAAACTCACAATAAACCCAGCCTGTTATACTAAATACCCCCTAAATCATATTCATGCCTCCGACAACACCTCAGGTCTTTGGGTGGTTCATCCACATGGATGGAGGCAGACTGAAATTCTGTAATCCTACTTTGATTGTTTGTTTATTGCCTTGATCACCGTATTGAGAAGTCATATATGGTTATGGGGGGTGATATTGCAAGGTATTTTAAGCACCTGCGCACCTTGCATTGCGGTAGTGGAGAGAGAGGGGAGCAATGTATTTTTGTTGACCGCTGTTAGAGCAAATTATCAATAAAGGCAGCCTGTTTCGTTTCAAGATGTATAAGAAATGATATTTAATATTTTCCTCTATAGAAGGAGGAAGTTTACAGGTTCGTCAGACGCATCTGAAGATTCAAAGTTCCTCGTAAAGTCAAGATCATTCATTACATCTCAGTATTTATGCACTCAGGTACCCTCAGGTAAGAGGTCCGCCCTCGAGTGAGGTCTAGACCAATCATGAGCAATGGGTGTGGATTTGTACATCGAGGAAGATGATGGGGGATGAAGGTTAAGGGGGAATCGGCCCCCACTTTCTCCTAAAGACACAAAGGTGAAAAAGGAACACAATGGCTACAACTGGTTTAGTCTGGTCTTAGAGTACTGGGTCTGGGGAAACACAAAAGTCCAAAACTGCTCTAGATGGCTTAGTCCATCTAGGTAGAAAAGAGAGCAATCAGGTCTTTGTAATCATTTAAATATGTCTGTTGTCTAGCCAATGTCAAGCTTCAAGTAGAGAAACTGGTTTCATTTTGGGTTTACAACAGGAAATCAGTTTCTATAGCTTTCTCTAGATATTCAATTTTCTTTTGTGAAGTTTGAATCTTAAATGTAGAAAATCTTCTTATTACATATAATAGTTTTCTCTCACACCGCATTATGACACAGATGAACCACTGATGAACCAGATGAGACACTGACCTCATGTCTTTTAGCTTGCTTTTATAGTTGTTTTTATTTTCTTAATATTGTTGTGAATATGTGAATATGTTTTTCTGTTTTTGCACCTTCAGAAGAACCACATTTTCATTGTATAGGCAACTGTACAAGGACAATAAAGTCTATTCTTTCAACCCTTCCAACTTCCTGAATGAGCAGGGAGAGTTTGAGAAGCCTGAGGCCTTCCTGCCCTTCTCTGCAGGTATATAGCGCAAAATAAAGTACATCGCTATAGATACATGTTGATGATGGATGGAAATAAATGGCTGATTTAGCTTTTTTCTTGTTATTGTTGTTAATGTTTCAGGGCCTCGTATGTGTCTTGGGGAAGGACTAGCTCGTATGGAGCTTTTCCTGATTATGGTGACGCTTCTGCGACGCTTCCAGTTTGTCTGGCCTGAGGACGCAGGGGAACCTGACTACACTCCTGTGTTTGGAGTTACTCTGTCCCCCAAGCCCTATAGACTAGGTGTAAGGCTGAGAGGGAACCAGTGAGGGGGAAGAGGTCAGGTATAGTCTGATATTATCGATGTGATATAGTTCAACCCTGTATGTTGTTGTTGTTGTTGTTGTTGTACGTAAATCTATTGTACTTGCTATTGTGTTTTACACAAATAATTGTTGCTGTCAGTTTTGCTTTGTATAACCTTGATTAAGATTGATGGAACACTTGGCGCACTGTGTGACAAAATGTTGGTTCAAGTAAATATGTCTTCCTCCTTCGTCTCCTTCCTTACATGCGTTACCATTGAAGAGCATACGTTGTTAAAATGTTATTGGACTGGTATGTAATATTTTTGTAAAATAAATAGTTAGCAAACATTAGTTTAACATAAGTTATGTGGAATGTTTGGCTTGCTGAATTCTTAATAAAAGTATTTATAAATGATTGTTCTGCAGTTGTTCCTCGTCTCTAAAGCATCTTTCACACAGGTCACAACCAATGAATCGAGACTAGCAACCTGTCTTGTACAGTTGCAATCAAAATTATTCAACCCCCAATTGCACATTAGGTTTATTGGCAAACTATTTCTCAGCTGTTTGCAATAAACAAATTACACAATAACTGTTTAAGTAGTTCAATGAAACTAATATTACACGTTTAAAAAAAAATCCAAATTCAACACAAAATTCTACTTGAGTAGGCTACAGCTCAAGCAGGAGTTGAAAATGTGAGAAAGATGCGGTGCCTACAACAGATTAACATCGCTATTAAAATCGATTTTCTCGGACCTAGCAAAAGTGAACCCTCGCATATGGAGTATACGGTTTATTAATCGGTTTTGCGAATCACATTATTGCATTACAATTTGAATATTGACTCAAATAACGCAGGCAAAAGTGGCAAATGAATATGCTATTTTGGGATTGCATAGTCATTTGCACATTAGAATGAACTTTAGAATTTTGTCAGCTACAAAGCAGCGCATGACTTTGAAAATTAAATGTCAAATGGCTTTGCATTATAATTTTAATATTGACAGTGCACATCAGGTACATGAAAATGAAAATGAAAATCATTAGAATTGCATTTGAATTTGAATATTGTCTGAAAGAATGCATGCAAAAGTGGTTGATGTAGCCTCGCGCTACGTGCACTGAATATGAATGTAAAAAGTAAATATATTTGCATGAATATCAATATGTACAGTAAAGATATATCTATACAGTGTGATGCGTACAGGACAAGGACGAATAAGATATGTGCAGTGCGCACGTATCCTTTGTGCACTCCTTCATAATACGTGAGGCAATATTTCTTATGTCGGTGGAAATGGTATCCATTTCAAAGCGTTTCTCCTCTTTCATACTTCTGCCAGTGGAGGCGCAGTTGATCATTTCTCCAGTTTCTATGCGTACGCATGCCTGCCAGTGTGCTTAGAGGTGCGTACAGTTTCACAAGATCTCGCCTCTTGGGGTATCGATGATCATGAAATGCATCTGCGTTTCCTGGGGCCTCATTTATAGAAAGTACTTTGGATCAAATTTGATCTTACCCGTGTCGTACGTAGAAAACCACGTCAAAGTAGTGATTTATAACATTTCAACGTGAGTCAATTTGACCGTGGAAACGATCGTAGCTCTACGTCAGGTAATTGACTTGACGTACGCACATTACCTACTGGTTATGCGGAGTTATTACAGGCATTTGTCGGAGTTCTGTCTGGCTTTTGACTGACCATTTATATGCAACGTTTGCAGGAAAAGTGCTATACGAATACAAAGTTATTATTATAGGCAACTATGGGCGTCAAAAATGGTGGTACAAGATGCTCGTTCACGTGCACAACATTTTAGAGTTGATTGTGATTCATAAATGGAAGCAGGCGTGGGACTTGCAAATGCCACTGGCGTGCGCACCGTTTTATTAATCCGAATGTTGGTGTGGGTAAATGTTCTTGCTTTGCGTAGGTACGCAAGCCGTTTACGCCAGTTATACGCAAAGCTTTATAAATGAGGCTGGTCCCATAGGCTACATGAAGTCAACAATCAGCTCAGGAACACAAAATTGAGAAATATGTAGAGAAAGATAGACAGTTTAATGTATACATCTTCCACTGTATCCAAAATATCCAACATATAATGCTTAATATGTCCGGGAGCTAGGGATGGGGGAAACGAAGCTTTCGACGCAATTGACACGTTCGACACAATTGTGTCGGAAAAAGTGTCGATCTATCGATACAGTCGATACAGCAGCTCCACAATGACATCTGCTGGTCAGGTCATGGTATGGCGGCTCTATCGACTGATTCACAAGTCAGGTATTTGAGGCAAAATACAATAAGCCCACCGTCATCTGCGATGTCTTGTTCAATAAAGGTGCTGTGACAAACTGTGTCGATGTGTATGTGGCCATATGTGGTCTTAAATGTTGGTGTGTCTAGTAGACTATAATAAATACATATATGAATAAATAAATTAATGCAACTGTTGTGTCCATTTCTGATATGAATAGAATAGAATTTGCCATTTAGCAAACGCTTTTAATCCAAAAGCTACTTACAGGGACATTCCCCCTGGAGTAATTGTAGTACTCAAGGGCACACTAGTGGTGGTGTTTCAGGCAGGATTTGAACTCACAACCTTCCGATCACCAGTCCAATTCACTCCACTATCCCCTTGACATGTAAGGATACAAATCGGAATGACATTTCGGAATGTGTGGGACATGGCTGTTTGACAATTGGAGCAGATATAAATGGTCAACATGTCATAACAGGGTCAACAGTGTTGGGACGTGCTCGTGGAACAGGGAAAGAGTGCAAAACAAGGCTACATTGTGGAAACTGGACAGACTTGTGCTTATGTGAACAATCAAATATTTATTGCTTGTGTACATGAACAGGCAACGTTTTTTTATGCGTATCTATCTGGCTAGCCTATGTGTTGCAATTATGAATCTATGACTATCTCTGTATGTTCTATATCTATCTATCAATATCTACCAATCTCATGTCTATTTCTATCTCTATCTCTGTCTCTGTCAATAAATGTATTCTGTCTAGCGTCCGTATGTCTCCACTCTGACTACAACCCTCGAATATGAGTGAATATGAGTGAATATGAGTGAATATGAGAGAGTTCAACGTCATTTTATGCAGTACCAAACTTGGAACACTGCCCCGTTTGCGGAACGACTGACACACGCGTCAGATGTGCGTGTGTGACGTACGAATCTTTCTTCGAGTAGTCACGTGGTTTTTGCCATTTGACACAAGCATCGATACATTTGTATCGACGCACATTGCGTCGGAAGATAGACACCGTGCCGTGACTACTGCGTCGAGCGGTAACATCCCTACCGGGAGCCATGGGGTTGAACCAGCTTTTCTGCTGTTTCTTGTTGCATCAGCCATGACTGCAGCATCCTCACTCAAATGAGAGGACGTGACAGAGTTAGGACGTGACAGTGTTAGGACGTGACAGAGACAGCCACTGAGACAGCCACTGAGACAGCCACCGAGACAGCCACTGACACGGCAACTGACACAGCCACTGACACAGCCGCTGACACAGCCACTGAGACAGCCACTGAGACAGCCACAGAGACAGCCACTGAGACAGCCACTGAGACAGCCACTGAGACAGCCACTGACAGCCACTGAGACAGCCACTGACACAGCCACTGAGACAGCCACAGCCACTGAGACAGCCACTGAGACAGCCAATGAGACAGCCACTGAGACAGCCAATGAGACAGCCACTGACAGCCACTGAGACAGCCACTGACACAGCCACTGAGACAGCCACTGACTCAGCCACTGAGACAGCCACTGACAGCCACTGAGCTTTTTTTTCCGGAATATTATTCCGGCGTTTCATGACCAGGTTCTCCTCCACACGCCTCAAAGCTTCCTGGGTCATAAACAACGGTACCTTCCTCCTGAGGAGAGCTGCTGCTTGATGATAGGCTGGCTGAAGGGAACCTCCCTGATGACCTGGTTGGTGGAGGGAACCTCCCTGATGACCTGGTTGGTGGAGGGAACCTCCCTGATTGGCTGGTTGGTGGAGGGAACCTCCCTGATGACCTGGTTGGTGGAGGGAACCTCCCTGATGACATGGTTGGTGGAGGGAACCTCCCTGATGATCTGGTTGGTGGACGGGACCTCCTTGATTGGCTGGTTGGTGGAGGGTACCTCCCTGATGACATGGTTGGTGGAGGGAACCTCCCTGATTGGCTGGTTGGTGGAGGGAACCTCCTTGATGACATGGTTGGTGGAGGGAACCTCCCTGATGATCTGGTTGGTGGACGGGACCTCCCTGATTGGCTGGTTGGTGGAGGGAACCTCCCTGATGACATGGTTGGTGGAGGGAACCTCCCTGATTGGCTGGTTGGTAGAGGTAACCTCCTTGATGACATGGTTGGTGGAGGGTACCTCCCTGGTTGGCTGGTTCATGGAGGGAATCTCCCTGATTGTGAGACAGTTTGACCTCCAGACACTTCCTCCTCAGGCTCATGTCCAGCCTGGGCTCTTGCTTCTCCTGCAAAGCCCTCTGGGAAGGGTTGGTGTCACCAGTACTAGCCGGCTGGGGCAGGATGACCGTTCTCAGGTTAGGCTTTGTGTTCAGGTTGGGGTTAACCTGTGGTCTGCTCTTGTCCCTCAGCCGGCTGTCCCACAGAGAGAACACAGAGCCGGTCACATGGCCCATGACCCTGCTGTCTCCCGTGGCCAGCGAGGGCACCAGAAGAGGCGTCAGGTCTCCCACGTACCTGGTGACCCGCTGGGGGAAGCCCCAGAGACGATGGCTGAGTTTGCCTCGGACGTGCGACTCCAACTTCTCTCTGGTCTCCTGAGAGATGAAGGGGACGGAGGCGGCCCGCAGGAACATCATGACGGGCTTGCCCTCCGTTGCCGTGGTGACAGGCTGGCACGGAGAGTTGGCCCGTGGGCAGGAGGCACTCGTGCCGGACTCCAGGGGGCGTCTGGGGCGGCACTGGGCCTCCGGGGGTCCACGCCTCCACTGCACGACCAGCCGGCCCGGTCTGGGGGTAGGGCTCTGGTTGAGAGTGGCGTGGGTAGTACTCTGCTCGGGGCTCTGGTTGAGAGTGGCGTGGGGGTTAGTGGTCAGGTCTTGTTTGTGCTGGTTGTGATGGAGGTCCGGGTCAGAGTCTTGAAAATCCAGAGTAAGCAGGGGGTCACGGGTCGTGTTCTCAGAGGAACTGTGACAGGCACTGGAGTCTTGATGGCAGGCTGAACTTTTTGACTGGAAGAAGTCTGGCACGCCTGGGCACCTGTCCCCCCCCCCTCTTCTGTTCCTATGGCGACACGTTCTACAGGGCCTCTGAGAGCAGCAGCTGGACGACTGAGCCGAGGAGGAGGGCCAATTGGAGCAGGAGGCGGAGTCAGAGGAGGAGTCAGAGCCCAGGTGAGTATCCAGCTTAAACTCCAGGATGTCCAGCATCTTCTCCAATCGCTTTTTTTTTATTTGGTCTGTGAGCTCCTTCAACAGCTTTCTGCAGGAGGACAACAAACAGGGCTCTCATTCTGGCTAACACAGCAGGCATTTAGGCTGTTCATGTTATCATCAAACCACTTTAGTTTAACAAAGAATTATGACAAATCATAATTAATGACACTTACATTTTTTGGTCAATTGTTGGTGTCGAGATTTCCTCCTGTTCAAATACAAAATGGGAATGTAATGTAAGTATTAGCCTTTTAAATACACGCAAGCCCTAGCACACAGCCTTAAGACACAGCCCTGACACACAGCATTAAAACACACAGCCCTGACACACAACCCTAATCATAACACACAGCACTAGCCCAACGGTAATTTACGCTCATTAATATTAATATTGACGCGCAGTTTACCTCACTTGCCGGGAGCGCGCCGGTGCCACCTTTCCTCCGGTTAATCATCCAGCTCAGGAGCCAGAGCAAGGAGAGGATACACACCATGAGCTGCAATCCAATGACCGCATCGAAACCTTGAAGCTCCGAGCTGGGAACCAACCTTGGAACCGAGCTTGGATCCAAGCTTGCAGACGACTGCAAGGGCACGCGGAAGCGCACGAATTTGGTTGAAGTGGCTGACATGTTAACGGTCCGGTAACATCGCCATGGCTATAGATAAGTAAGCGCAGTCTGTCGCAATACGTGTACTCTCTGATAGATAGAGCGTGTCTGAATGTTGTTAATGATTGTTATGGGCTATATATCAATGTATGATGACGTTATGTTATTATTACGTCATGGCGTCACCAGGACAACAACATGTATTGTTGATTGTTGCATCATTGTTTGCCCAAAAGCACTTCATTACGCTGTGTCTTGCATATTGTGTTTAAATGACCAATACAATTTTATTTCATATTTTATTGCACTGTAAATAATATAGCTCTGCGACTCCTTCCATAGTAATATCCTTTCAGTCTGATATGCATTGTTGTTGCTAAAACCGTATAATCCATATGCGAGGGTTCACTTTTGCTAGGTCCGAGAAAAATCGATTTTAATAGCGATGTTAATCTGTTGTTGGCACCGCATCTTTCTCACATTTTCAACTCCTGCTTGAGCTGTAGCCTACTCAAGTAGAATTTTGTGTTGAATTTGGATTATTTTTAAAAACGTGTAATATTAGTTTCATTGAACTACTTAAACAGTTATTGTGTAATTTGTTTATTGCAAACAGCTGAGATATAGTTTGCCAATAAACCTAATGTGCAATTGGGGGTTGAATAATTTTGATTGCAACTGTACAAGACAGGTTGCTAGTCTCGATTCATTGGTTGTGACCTGTGTGAAAGATGCTTTAGAGACGAGGAACAACTGCAGAACAATCATTTATAAATACTTTTATTAGGAATTCAGCAAGCCAAACATTCCACATAACTTATATTAAACTAATGTTTGCTAACTATTTATTTTACAAAATATTACATACCAGTCCAATAACATTTTAACAACGTATGCTCTTCAATGGTAACGCATGTAAGGAAGGAGACGAAGGAGGAAGACATATTTACTTGAACCAACATTTTGTCACACAGTGCGCCAAGTGTTCCATCAATCTTAATCAAGGTTATACAAAGCAAAACTGACAGCAACAATTATTTGTGTAAAACACAATAGCAAGTACAATAGATTTACGTACAACAACAACAACAACAACAACAACAACAACATACAGGGTTTAACTATATCACATCGATAATATCAGACTATACCTGACCTCTTCCCCCTCACTGGTTCCCTCTCAGCCTTACACCTAGTCTATAGGGCTTGGGGGACAGAGTAACTCCAAACACAGGAGTGTAGTCAGGTTCCCCTGCGTCCTCAGGCCAGACAAACTGGAAGCGTCGCAGAAGCGTCACCATAATCAGGAAAAGCTCCATACGAGCTAGTCCTTCCCCAAGACACATACGAGGCCCTGAAACATTAACAACAATAACAAGAAAAAAGCTAAATCAGCCATTTATTTCCATCCATCATCAACATTTATCTATAGCGATGTACTTTGTTTTGCGCTATATACCTGCAGAGAAGGGCAGGAAGGCCTCAGGCTTCTCAAACTCTCCCTGCTCATTCAGGAAGTTGGAAGGGTTGAAAGAATAGACTTTATTGTCCTTGTACAGTTGCCTATACAATGAAAATGTGGTTCTTCTGAAGGTGCAAAAACAGAAAAACATATTCACATACCGGTATTCACAACAATATTAAGAAAATAAAAACAACTATAAAAGCAAGCTAAAAGACATGAGGTCAGTGTCTCATCTGGTTCATCAGTGGTTCATCTGCGTCATATGCGTATAATGCGGTCAACAAAAATACATTGCTCCCCTCTCTCTCCACTACCGCAATGCAAGGTGCACAGGTGCTTAAAATACCTTGCAATATCACCCCCCATAACCATATGACTTCTCAATACGGTGATCAAGGCAATAAACAAACAATCAAAGTAGGATTACAGACTTTCAGTCTGCCACCATCCATGTGGATGGAATGGAATGGAATGGACTTTATTTGTCATTGCTACAGTACAGGTACCAAACAACGAAATTTAGGAGGGGTGGCTCCCCTGGTGTTAGGAAAGGGGAAAAAAAAACATTTTAGAAAAAGCATAAAAGCATAAAATCACAAGAAGGTAAGGAGCTGGTTTACATCAATAAAGGCTATGTACACAATCCACTGTACTATACTGCACAGATAGTCAACTAGGGTTGTCATATTGCACAAAAGTATTTTTTCACATTATTTTAAAGTGTCACAGTTTGCAGGCTTGAAAATGTACATGTTTGTGCCTCAGCACTAGCTGCCATACAATCCGTCCGGATTGTCCTGGGCCCAGAACTTAGGCCTTTTCTGTGTTCAGGGCCTTGACGGCCCTGTGGTAGAAGCAGTCCTTCAGTCTGTTTGTCTTAGCGGCCGGGGTCCTGTACCTCCTGTTCGAGGGCAGCTTGACAAAGTGTACGTGCCCAGGGTGGGTCGGGTCCCTGGAGATCTTGGAGGCCCTCCTGAGACAGCGTGTGTTGTACAGCTCCTCCAGAGAGGGTAGGGGGGGCGCCGGTGAACCACCCAAAGGCCTGAGGTGTTGTCGGAGGCATGAATATGATTTAGGGGGTATTTAGTATAACAGGCTGGGTTTATTGTGAGTTTACTTGTTTGTTTATTGCCTTGATCACCGTATTGAGAAGTCATATGATGAGACACTGACCTCATGTCTTTTAGCTTGCTTTTATAGTTGTTTTTATTTTCTTAATATTGTTGTCTTTATTTGCACTTGACACCACGGACCTCATTGTCTCTTAGCTTGTTTATAGCATTTTCGCTTTTGAATTTGTCTAGTGTGTAATATTTGTGATATGTTATGTGTATAGGTTTGTGAATATGTGAATATGTTTTTCTGTTTTTGCACCTTCAGAAGAACCACTACAATTTCATTGTATAGGCAACTGTACAAGGACAATAAAGTCTATTCTATTCTATATTCTATACGCATTGTTTGTTATTTTTCTGGTTTTGATCGCTTATGGATTATTTTTGTACGTCGCCAAGTTTGATTGTTCTATTCAATAAATGCTCTAAAACGTACTTTTCATCTCAGCGGATTGTTTGGCGCATCATACAATTACCAGCCAGACCCTGGTTGCGTCTCTCAGCGACTTTTTACTTTTGGCTCTATCTATCTATCTCGCTACAGGTGTCATATAACCCTAACCCATATCCTGTCATATAAAAGTACGTTATTGAATCTCCAGGTAATGGAGGCAATTTCTGACATCCATCACGTTTGCTGTCGTTAAGATACTTTATTTTTCTGTTTCGGTAGTCTGTCCAATGTGACACTTGCCCTCCTCCACCGGCCCTAGTTTTGGATCTAGCTTGCTGTTCATTATTTTCATGATAAATTGTAGCTAGCTAGCTATAACATCTTCATATACTCCATACAGGCTACTGATTAACAGTAGGCACTGATTAACAGTAGGCAAATGCCCATTGAACAGATTTATTCATTATCCTATCTTAAGAAAACTAATGTAACACTCTCATCTGGGGATTTACACGGCAAATCAAATCAAAGATCGACACATCCCTGATGACAGGGAGAGGACGTATGACTGCTCTGATGAATCAACCCCTATTTCATTAATTTTCTCTATATAACGAAGTCGATCATTGATCGGCAACGACACTATATAATAGTTTGCCTAACTGGCAATCGGATTTGGGCTCCTAATATCTAAAAAGCACTACGGTTTTCTTATTTTATCTGATTAAAGTAGCAAAGACCAGAAATTTCCATTGACCGCCAGTCAAACTTCTACACTGCTATCACCCAAAAAGGGGCGTGGACATGACTACCCGGATGCGTTAGAATTGCATAGAGAGTTTGAATTTTGTCCGCTGTAAAGCGGATGTGTTTCGTAGAACATGTAAATGCAATTGCTGATCACATTATTGCATTACAATTTGAATATTGACTCAAATAACGCAGGCAAAAGTGGCAAATGAATATGCTATTTTGGGATTGCATAGTCATTTTAATTTTGTCAGCTACAAAGCGGATGTGTTTACTAGAACATGTAAATGCAATTGCGAATCACATTATTGCATTACAATTTGAATATTGACTCAAATAACGCAGGCAAAAGTGGCAAATGAATATGCTATTTTGGGATTGCATAGTCATTTGCACATTAGAATGAACTTTTGAATTTTGTCAGTTACAAAGCAGCGCATGACTTTGAAAATTAAATGTCAAATGGCTTTGCATTATCATTTTAATATTGACAGTGAATGTGCACATCAGGTACATGAAAATGAAAATCATTAGAATTGCATTTGAATTTGAATATTGTCTGAAAGAATGCATGCAAAAGTGGAACATGCAATTGCAATCTCATATTGCATTAGCATTTGAATTGAGTCTACTATATGCTTCCATATTAAAAAGCTCCTCTTCCTGTTTTAACCAGGACAAGTTTCTGCTTTACTTTTAATACTAAGCAGAACAGATGTGTGGATAGCAACAGAGATCTGGAGGTTTTTAAATTTCCCTGGCCTTCCCCCCCACTTAGCCATTGTTATGTCCCTGGCTTTTATTGTTTTATTGTTTTTAGTCCTTTTATCTTCTCTTCTTTTAAATTGTTATCACATCTTGTATTGTGTTGCATTTTATTTAATATCCTGCACTTTACCTGTTTTACATCTGTGAAGCACTTTGGTTCAGCTGCTGCTGTATGTAAATGTGCTATATAAATAAAGTTGACTTGACTTGAGATTTGACGATTGAAACCTGTATGTTATTTTAACCTACAATCAGGGAATATTCAAATATGTATAGGAACTTAGTGTGATTTTGAGATCCTAACCTGGGCAATGTTGGAAGCAGCTGGCAGGCATAAGCAATCAAAATAACTTTTCCTGTACAAAATCGCCGCCCTGTGGTTGAAATAGATATAACATTGAGCATATCCATGTGTCAGGGTGACTAATCATGGTGACCTGATTGGTTACCATAAAACTTGCTATGACATTACAATTATGGCATTATAATTATCCATAAAAGGCATCATGTACTAATGCTTAGCTGTTGCAGCCGGGCATAATAATATGATCAATGACTGTGTTATAAGTAACATTTACATTGACCTTTAGCAGACCTTTAGCAGACGCCTTTATCCAAAGCAACTTACGTCTAAAGTAAGTGAATCATCTATACATCAGTCATCATAACAAAAACAAATATATACATTTACAGAGAGGCACAATTGCAGACAATGGCATTGTAAATTGGGGGGTAGGGCCATGTGTGACATTCCAAATATAAACACGTACTGTATTAAATACTGTATTAAATACATTTTAATAGAATCAGTGGCGGCCTACGGCCATGGGAGACATTCCTAACATTGACACTTATCAAATGTATCTCAATGGAGGGATAGGTTACTGTGTCAAAGTATCACAATCGGTAAATGGCTGTATTGGCTGTATGTGATATACTGAATGGTAAAGATGTGTTTACACAAAAGCACACCGACACTCGTGACATCTCAAACAGCCAGCATGTTTTGTCTCGAGAAAGATGCATGAAGCATGAACATGGAAATGCCAAATGTCACCGTCATAACACTTGAATAGGTTCACACATATCCATTCCATGCCGTTGGGGGGGCTGAGTATGCATGGTTGTTCACAGGTGGAGGCGGTGAGGTTGATCGCAGCGGGGAAAGCACCAAAGATCACCCAATCAGAGGAGGGAGCCACCTATGAGGGCATCCAGAAGAAAGACAACGCAAAGGTACTGAAGACCTAGTCCTGGACAGAACACTCTAGACTGCTCCTGCCATCTTGCTTTTCCCACAAGTACTACTACAATGCTATCTGGAATTCCATAGAAATTCGGTGATGTCAAATCTATTATGACCAGACGTACTTACATTTGTACTTACTCACTAGGGTTTCTGCTGTGTATATCGGTCCATTGTTAGAATGAGATGTACAATTGATCAGTATTTTTGCATTTTGTCTGTGATGTAGATTGACTGGAACCACCCTTCACAACTGGATCAGAGGTCATGACAAAGTCCCCGGTGCCTGGGCCGATGTTGATGGACAGGTAAGAATACGCCCACAGTGGGGCGCTTGGGTGGCGTAGCGGGTTAAAGTGCTGACCATGTAACCGCAGGGTCCCGGTTCGATTCCGGCCGGGGACATATCCTGCATGTCATCCCTTCTCTCTCTCACCCATCCTTCCTGTCATAATCTCTATCTGTCTCTGTCATTAAAAAGAAAACCATGAGTGGGACTGCCCCACTCAGAAGAAAAAGAATACGCCCACAGTCAGTCTTATAGTGGAGATCCTCTGAGACAGAGACTGAATCACAGCAGTTTCAAGTGGCCTCTCCCTCTCCCTCATCAGCACCCACAGTCAGTCTTATAGTGGAACTCCTCTGAGACAGAGACTGAATCACAGTAGTGTAAAGTGGCCTCTCCCTCTCCCTCATCAGCACAGTCAGTCTTATAGTGGAACTCCTCTGAGACAGAGACTGAATCACAGTAGTGTAAAGTGGCCTCTCCCTCTCCCTCATCAGCACTGACCTGAAAACACCAGAGGTGAAAGGGAGTACTGAGATGCACCTCAGAAACTCATCCCACTGTTGTCATCCCAACCTTTCTCTGTAGAAGACGACGTTCTACGGCTCCACTCTGGTAAACGACGGCACCGCTGCTAACGGACAGCCCCTGGAGATCCCTGGTGCCAGCCGACCTGGTCTGGTCACCAAGGCAGGCCCGGTGCTGTTTGGCAGCGATGGCAAGATGGTAAGTTGCCAGATGTTACACAAACATCATTACGACGCACTGGATATTACCAGAGTTTCACTTTTGGGGGATTGTCTTTGGCTTGTTTTTCGCACTTTCTTCCTCATTATTCAAGTTAAGATTCCTCTGAATAAACCATAGCCATTCGTTCCATTGGCTTTTGTGAGACTCTGAACTTGTAGTATACCTACATGCAACCATACTACCTGACCATGAAGTATGCAAATAGGTCATGACTTTTATAGAGGCCATGTGTGCTAGGCTAACCTCTTGGTGTAGCGGGCCATGTATGCTAAGCTAATGCGTGCTAGGCTAACCTCTTGGTGTAGCGGGCCATGTCCCAGGCTAGGCTAGACTAACCTCTTGGTCTAGTATGTATATGTATGAGTTAGCATAAAGGACATGTAGATAGAGAGAGGAGGATACTGCTGCTTTAGATCATTGCGACACACCTGGACTGGCTGGTTGATACACGGGATATATTGAGATAAATAACAAATAAATGGCCAAAAGGACATTCTGAAAGTATGTGAAATGTGTTAAAAAACAATGAAAACTAACTTGCCCTCATAGCTGGTATTGCACTTTTTGGCTGAAATTACCTCAATTAAATCTCTGACACAGTTTTTCCCATTCCTCCATGCAGAATTATTCCAGATGTGTTGGTGTTTGAGGGGTGTCTTGTCTTGCATGCACAGCCCGTTTCAAATCACCCCACAGCATCTCAATAGGATTCAGATCTGGGCTTTCACTTGGCCTGTTCCAGAACTCTCCATTTCTTTCTTTTGAGCCGTTCGTTGGTGGATTTACTGGAATGTTTTGGGTCATTGTCATGTTGCATGGTCCACATCTGCTTTAGCTTCAAATCTGCATGGTCTCACATTTTCCTCAAGCACCCTGTGATACAATATAGAATTCATAGTGGATTCTATGATGGTGAGCAATGACCTCTACAACAGCATGTTTGGATACTGGATTCTGATTGGCTAGCAACAGTGGTAAATACCCCCAACTCCCTTCAGTTCAGCTCCGACTGCATTTCCAGTATCAATGCGCCTCCCAATCAATCTGATTAAGAACACCTGTGCTGACTCCGCCCACTGTTTAGCCAATATCAGTCTACCAATCTGGAGTGGCATTCCAAGGCACCAATCACGAACAAGTTGGCTCAAAGGCCAAGTGAATGTGGCCCTAGCATACAATGCAGAAGTAGGTACATGAAAGTACATATTACATACAAGGTCAACTAACAGGATAAAAACCCAAGAAAGCCACTGGCTTATTTCAATTGGGGTCCTTGATACTCAATTAATCGTTACATGTAAGACAGACAAAAAACTAGTACTATCTACAAGATAATACAGACAAATAACTAGTACTATCTACAAGATAAACATACATCCAACATGGGAAGAACAATACAACAAAACATAAGGTATGTACAGCGGGTAGGACAGGTGGGGACATACACCACAGGTGGGGGCGGGGGACAAAACACAAAGTATGTACAGTGGGTAGTTCGGGCAGGGGGACAGACATATAATATGTACAATGGGTAGTTCGGGCGGGGGGACAAAACAACAAGTATGTACAGTGTGTGGTCATGGTGGGGGGGGGGGGGTACAAAAACACCAGTACATTTAGGCGGGGGGGAGGGGGGGGGGGGGGCGACATAATAACATTGCGTTTGCTCAGAGTGTAGACCAGGTAGGGGGGTGAGGATTGGGGGATGGGGGGGGTTGTCCATTGTTCCACGGTTTCGGTAGAGAGTCTCCGGGTGGTGGGGGAGGGGGGGTCGTCGCCGGGTGGGGGAGGGAGGGGGGAGGGGGGGTCGTCGCCGGGTGGCGACGACCGCACAGAGGGCAGCAGCACAGAGAAAGTCAACCACAACACCACTTGTATTCTCCACATCGCACACGTCGGTAGTAAATCCCAGTAAATGTTTGCGTAAGAAATATATCCGTTCTAGCCGAGACCCCCAAAACGTCTGGCTGGACAATCCCCGATGAGACGATCTGCGACGGTCCGCGATCTCTCACTTTCTCCCTTCTGCAGAGAATGTCAAATGTTTATCAACCAACCGCCAAAAAATAAAACATAAAAATCACTCTTCACTTTCCATCCGTCCAGCTCCTAGCAGGAGCGTCTCTCTCCTGTTGTCTTGGAGAATTGCGCTCCCATGCTTTCGCCCCAACAAAGAAACTGAACCGATCCAGTTATTTACTTATGTCCCTCTGTGAAAAGTTCACTGTAAAAGTAATCAAAGTCCAGTTGCTGTGAACAAAATTGGAAAATCGCAGAAAAACCTGCCAAGTGGAGAGAAGTAATAAAAAATCCCAGATTTGTGGGCTCGTCACACGCTTTGCTCTCGATAAGATGCTTCCACTGCGTTTGCGTTCTCAGTGCCCATACACAATGTTTCAATTACTTTCTTCTTGGCCTGATAATCCTTGAGTTTGTTTTTGAAAAAATCTAGTGGTTTGGACATACTGTTGATGTTTTGTCTCAAGGTGACGATGTAGTTTACTTGGCTTTAGAACTTCATTCGATAACACCTCAGAGCACACCACGCACAGCGGTAACGGCTGGTCTTCTGTGCCTGTCCAAAAAAATCCCAAGGCTAAATATTCAGCACTGTACTTTCTATGAAGTCTTCTTTTTTGCTTGACAGGCGGGACATCACTTGTGGACGGGACAGATGTACCATCTATTTTTCTTTTTAGTGTGCCAGATGCTAGCCAACTATCCATTTTGATTAGCCTCAAGTTCAACTGAAAATGAATAAACCTTCCGGTTGGCGCTGGGGCAATCAATGGATGTAGTTCCTAGTCCTACCATAAGTTCCTATCTATCGATATCACACTGATGATGCATTTGAAGGTTTTAAAGAAAAAAAATACAGTACCATGATTTCATTTCGTTTTTGTAAAACACTTAAATAAACATAAAAATTGATGATGATTTGGCGGCCCACTTGCAGTACCCTCGCGGCCCACAGGTTGGGAATCGCTGCTCTAAGTGCCTTCTACCATCAGCTCACCAACAGTCACGTCATCAAACACATTTGTACAGTTCAAAGGGATTCTCTTCGATCTCAATTCCGCAAGATAACATAAAAACTTGAATTGCATTTCAAGAACAGCGTTAAAGAAACAAAAACGATGACTCTGTTGCCTGTTCTTAATAAGCCAAGAATAGTGTAACCTCCCCCCCCCCCCCACTCAAAACACTTAACATATCTGCTATTTTGTAAATATCTTTATTTTTTAATTCATTCGAAGCTTTCAACTTTCTTTTCTTTTTTCTTCTTCATTGGAGTAGAAATAGAGATTTGTTATGTATTTAGTGCCTAATTATAGTGGGAATTATTTTTGGTAAAGACATAGCATTAATATGCAAAGAGATGAAGATATACACGACGTTTGTTAACAGATTAAATAGATTGAGTAACACAACAGCATGGAGCCTTGAAGCTACACTGAAGCTGCACTGAAGCTGCACTCAGCTACACTGAAGCTACACTGAAGCTACACTGAAGCTACACTCAGCTACACTGAAGCTACACTGAAGCTACACTGAAGCTACACTGAAGCTACACTGAAGCTGCACTGAAGCTACACTGAAGCTGCACTGAAGCTACACTGAAGCTGCACTGAAGCTGCACACACCACCAGGCCAGAGAGAGCCTCGCATTCTGGTGCAGGGCGTTGGAGACAGGTCCTATATTTACCCCCGTTAGAAACATCAGAGTCGTTTAAAATAAGCAGTGACCAACAGGATCATGTAAATGTTCATGTAACTTTATTTCCAAATATACAAATATAGCAAATAAATTGGGCAACCCCCCCCCCACAACAACCATCCTAATAATAATTCAGAACAAAACTAAAGTAAACACACAGTAAGTATCTGGGCCAAATGTAAAAGTATAAGGTTGTCACTTTGTTTTGTTGAGAAGATGATTTCCTGATGTAACATCCGTTGGGGGCTTGGTACAGGGATGACTGATGTACTGACAATTCCTGAACAACATGTTTGTGATTAATAAAACTCACTTCCAATATCCTAACGTGTGGTCTCCGTTTCTCTACAACACCAAACAAACACAACTGACTCCATCTTGTAGATA
Source organism: Nansenia antarctica (assembly GCF_963989245.1). Lineage (NCBI taxonomy): Eukaryota > Metazoa > Chordata > Actinopteri > Argentiniformes > Microstomatidae > Nansenia > Nansenia antarctica. The sequence goes on along the minus strand of NC_137685.1, from coordinate 15,823,290 downwards.
CAGTAAGGCTGGAAACACAGCCCCGTTTAAAACATCAGTGTAGTTAATAAGCAGTGACACATAGGATCAAGTAAATGTTCATGCAAACGTTATTTTAAAATACACACAAATACATAAATCTAGTACTCCTATGGGGCTTTTCCACTACGGTGCTGACCCGGGTCAGCCCGCTTCGGTCTGCTTCTTTTCCCCTTTTCCATTAGTCGTCCCAGGTCGGTTCGGTTCGCTTCGGCTCGCTTCTTTAGCTCCACATCGACCCCAGGGTCTACAATTTCATATCCGGATCTTTTTGCCAGGCTGCGTGTGACCTGTGACGCTGCACACCGTTGATTGGTCAATGGAAATCGTCATCCCATCCCATAGATTTCTTCACTAACCGCCATCTTGAAATACCACATTCACTCTTGGAAAATGTCACTACAGTTTCTGTAATAGCTTATTAATAAAGATTCGAAAAATTATGCTGACCATCGTATTATCTTAGTTTAATGTCATTTCAATGAATCATAGAACTTTTATTTACAACAAGCACAACACAAAAATCGCTATTATGCACCGTCTCTGTCCGTGAATAACACCGGCTGTGGAGGTGGTACAAACACAATACTCCTTTGCTAACTTCACCATCTGTCTACGGTCATTTTGAGCCCTTAACCACCGTGCTGACACCCCGAGAAGTTATGCTTTTAACCGTAAACTCGATGAACCGGGAGTTCGCCCGCTGCCGTCCAGCCATTTTCGCCGTTCACTCATGAATCAAATGCCGGTTTTAACAGGGAATTCGCTCCGCGCTGTGTCCACGGTGATAGGAGTGGAGGATCGACTCCATTCAAAAACTTTTGGATTCCCTGGCTTGTCCTCTTTCCGGACACGTTTGAATTGTTATCCTAACCCCCGGTAAACCGAAGTTATTAACCCGCAAACGGCACCGTGTTTGTCTGTGAATAACACCGGCTGTGGAGGTGGTACAAACACAATACTCCTTTGCTAACTTCACCATCTGTCTACGGTCATTTTGAGCCCTTAACCACCGCGCTGACACCCCGAGAAGTTATGCTTTTAACCGTAAACTCGATGAACCGGGAGTTCACCCGGCCGCTGCTGCTGTGCTGTCCAGCCATTTTCGCCGTTCACTCATGAGTCAAATGCCGGTAGATTCGCGTCTTGTCGGCGTTTCCCGATGATGATACTGTTACGTCTGTAGTTTTACGACAGTTGGGACTTTACGACGTGCCGTATTACGTTTTGTGTTACACACGTTGTTGATTAAATGGAGTACACGTTCCGACTAAGCTCTGAGTTCAGTCTCCATTATTGAACATAACATTGGCGACGAGGATGGCTGATTGTTCTCTACCAACACCCCCTCCTTTCCTAGCAGTCCCGGCAGAACCACCGATTCCGTGGGGCCGCTGGATTTCCTCTTTCGAAACATACATCCTAGCTGCCGGCTTGGAGGATGTATCAGACAAGAGGAAATATGCGCTGTTGCGGCACTGCCTGGGAGCGGAGGGTCAGCGCGTGTTTGAAACTCTCGGCCCTGCGGCGAGATACACAGACGCTGTGGAACTATTGAAGCAACACTTCGCCCCTCCACAAAGCGCTCTTCTCCGCCGCGTCATATTCAGACGAAGACACCAACGAACAGGTGAGACAATGACACAGTATGTGGCTGATCTGCGGGGTTTGGCGAGCGTATGCAAGTTCGGGACATTACAGAACGAAATGATAAGAGACCAACTCATCTTACACACGAACTGTGACAAGATTAGGGAAAAACTGTTACTGGAAAATGATGAACTTACATTATCAGCAGCTCTGAACATGGCGGCCCAGGTTGAAACAGCTTTAGAATGTGCAGTTAGTTTTTCAGCCTCTCCCAGCTCACCGGCAGAGGGCGCGCACAGCCTACAGGTGCCCCTCCTCCACGTGAGTGCAACCAGCGGCGGGGAGAGCATTTTACTGGCCTCTCGGTCACGCGACCAGCCACACCAGCCGTGTGGGAATTGCGGCTCTTCTGCACACAATTCAAGAGCTCAGACATGCCCAGCCCGTGGTAAAACCTGCTCCAACTGCGGGAGACTAAACCACTTTCACAAGGTCTGCAGGTCTGCCCCAGCTAGAGCTTCCCAGTCACCTACCACAGTCATCCATAATGTCAGCTCAGGACGAGCGCCATTCAAAACATGCTCGTTGATGGTTGGTGATGTCACTCTGCCGCTCCTCCTAGACACTGGAGCCACAGTGTCCCTTGTGAACTTGACGACCTATACACAGTTCTTCTCCCATGTGCCCCTGGGGTTGCCCTCCACCACCCTGCGTGGCTATGCCAACTCTAAGATTGACATTGTGGGCTCTTTTCAGCTGCCTGTGAAGTACGGGGAGAGGACACTGCCGGCTTTCAGGTTCAACGTTGCACGCCACGGGACCAACTTGTTAGGCCTCGACCTGTTCAACGCCCTCGGTTTCACCCTGCTAGACACAGCTGGCTCAGAGATTCACACCGTTTCCATCCCCTGGCAGCAACAGTGGCCTGCGCTGTTCAGCGGTGTAGGCTGCCTCGACACTTTTGCCCACCAGCCTCTGTTAGATCCTACAGTGATGCCTGTTATACAGCCCCTCCGCCGCTCCCCCCTGGCTCTCCGCGATGACATCTCCTCTCAACTACAGAGCATGCTCGATAGCGACATCATTGAGCAGGTGAATGCATCGCCTTGGATCTCCAACCTGGTGGTGGCGAAGAAGAAGTCTGGGGGGCTGCGCATCTTCGTGGATCTGAGAGCGGTAAACAAGGCCATCATCCCTGACAAATACCCCCTGCCAACGATAGAGGAGCTCACCGCCCAGTTCTACGGGTCCAGCGTGTTCTCTAAACTGGACCTCCGTCAGGGTTACCTCCAAGTGCCACTACACCCCGAGAGCCGCAACCTCACAGCGTTCATCACTCACAGAGGGGTTTTCCGCTACAAACGCATGGCTTTCGGTTTAAGCTCCGCCCCCAGCTGCTTCCAAAAGATCATGGCCTCCATCTTCGCTGGGATCCCAGGTGTGGCCATCTATCTTGATGACATCGTGGTTCACGGGGCCACCGTCGAGAGCCACGATGAGCGTCTCCACAGTGTGTTCAGTGCATTGGCCAAGCATCACCTCACACTCAATGGTGAGAAGTGTGTATTCGCCGCCCCAGCCATTGACTTTGTGGGGTTCCGCCTCTCAGCTGATGGCACGTACCCGCTGCACTCGAACACCGAGGCCATCCATCATGTCCCGGAGCCCACCACAGCCGCTCAGGTGGCCTCCTTTCTAGGCATGACGGCGTACTACCTCCGTTTCCTGCCACAGTACTCGGCCACAACCACACCACTGCGGAAGCTGTTGAAGCATGACGAGCCCTGGCTCTGGACGTCTGCCTGCTCAGACGCCGTACGCCTCCTGAAGGCCCAACTCACCTCGCCACCGGTCCTGGCGCATTTCGACCTGGCCAGCCCCACTCTTGTCACGTGCGACGCCTCTGCCACAGCCATTGGTGCGGTGATGTCCCAGCTGCAAGGGGGGGTGGAGAGACCGATCGCCTTCGCCTCCCGTGCTCTCAGCCCCACGGAACAGAAGTACTCGGTGGGGGAGCGGGAGGCCCTAGCATGCCTCTGGGCATGTGAGCGCTGGCACATGTACCTCTATGGACGTTTATTCACACTGAGGACAGACCACCAGGCCCTCATCACCCTCCTGGCCACGTCTGGCACCGGTCACAAGCCACTCCGCCTCCACCGCTGGGCCGACCGCCTGCAGCAGTACAACTATCGGCTACAGTTCACGCCAGGACGAGACAACGTGGTAGCCGACTTGCTATCACGCTCAATCCCCAGCCCACCCACAGCCCCAACCTTGACCCCCGGACTGGACCAGGCTGAGCATGACCTCGTCCAGCTCCTCCACACACCCCTTCAGGAGACGGTGTCGCTGAAAGAGCTCCGGGATGCCTCAGCCGATGACCCCACCCTCTCTACACTCTCAACCTACATCACGCAGGGGTGGCCGGCAAGAGTACCTGACGAGCTACTCACTTACTCCAGGATCAGGGAGGAGTTGTCGGTTTGGAATGACACCTGTGTCGCTCGCGGGTTCTGCACTGTGGTCCCAGGTGTCCTTCGGGCGCGTATCCTTGCTATGGCACACGAGGGTCACCTGGGCATAGTCAGGCTCAAACAGCGCTGTCGTGATGTTGTGTGGTGGCCAGGCATCGACAGGGAACTCGAAACCCTGGTCAAGGATTGCACTGCCTGTCTCCTTAGTGGTAAGACCAGGGCTCCAGCCCCACCCCCGCCCATGCAGCCGTTGGACTGGCCATCTCAACCCTGGGAGCACCTGCAACTGGATATCTGCGGCGAGCTGCATGGGGTACCACATCACCAGCGTTTTCTCGTCGTGACCTACGACCTCCACTCTAAGTGGCCAGAGGTGACACCTGTGGGCTCGGTCACAGCAAAGGTGCTGATCGACATTCTCGACGCTCTGTTCGCACGTTGGGGCCTGCCCAAGAGGATCACGACTGACAACGGTCCTCAAATGATTTCCCATGAACTGTCCTCCTATCTAGTGGGTAAAGGGATCCACCACATCCGCACAGCGTTCTACCACCCTGCTGCGAACGGGGGGGTGGAACGGCTGAACCAAACACTGAAAAATGGCATCAGGGCCCACCTGGCACAAGGGTGCACGCTCACCACCAGCCTCCTCCAGACGCTGTTGCATTATCGGGCCACGCGACACGCCACTACAGGAGTCTCCCCAGCCTCCCTCATGCTGGGGCGGGAGCTCCAGCTGCCTCTCGATAGGCTCCGCCCTACACTAGCTCAGCCCCCGGTCCATCCAGTTCAAGCCACAGTCACCAAACACCAGCGCTTGATGAAGGATCGTTTCGACAGGGCCAGACGTGCTAGGCCACCTGTCATTGCTGTGTCGGACTGGGTCAGGATCCGACGACCTCATCGGGACAACAAACTCCAGTCGTTTTGGTCTGACCCTGTCCAGGTCAGCAAGCAGCTTGGCCCGGCCTCGTTTAGGCTCGCCGACGGCACTCGCTGGCATGCTACCCGCCTGCGTAAGGTGCAGCCTCCCCCTGGCCCAGCGCTGGGTGTGGCCTCTTCCACAGTCTTGCCAGCCGCACGGTTGGATGAAGCAGCAACCCCGGCCTACCAGGCTCAGCCCCAAGGCAAGGAGCCGCCACCAGTGGCTGTGGCTGCACCAGAGCCACGTCTGGTTCGAGCACGCAACAGGCCCGATTACTTGCGTGACTACATGACTGAATATCACACCTAGGTTGTGTGAGGGGGGGGGAAATGTTACGTCTGTAGTTTTACGACAGTTGGGACTTTACGACGTGCCGTATTACGTTTTGTGTTACACACGTTGTTGATTAAATGGAGTACACGTTCCGACTAAGCTCTGAGTTCAGTCTCCATTATTGAACATAACAGATACTACAGTTCATAAAGCAGACAAGTGAAGGCAGTGGTTTTAAGGGTTCAAAAAACATGACTTTATTATGTGTACATAGCTTCCTCTCTCTCTTTCTCTTTCTCTCCAAAAAAATCACGGCTGTTGTTGCTGTGTACACCCGGAAGCTTTTTGCCAGGCTGCGTGTGACGCGTAACTCCGCCTACTATCGTCTACTCCTCCTACTAGTCCGGGTCGGTTTGTGTATAATGGAAAACCAGAACTGATCTAAACCGAACTGGGCCGACCTGACGCGAACCGAACTGGGCCGACCTGGGCTGCTGATGGAAAAGCCTCACTAGAACATCAGAATGGACAGTAGAGACAGACAGGAGAGACAGACAGGAGAGACAGACAGGAGAGACAGACAGTAGAGACAGACAGTAGAGACAGACAGTAGAGACAGACAGGAGAGACAGACAGTAGAGACAGACAGGAGAGACAGACAGACAGCTACATCCGTCGACGTGTTCTCTTCTAGTTGAAAGGAGACTGCACGTTCCACTTTGGCACTGAAGTCCTGAAACACAAGATGACCCCCTGGATGAATGCTGTCCACCACCTCACCCTAACACTGACCCTAACCCTGGAGTCCTGCAACACAAGACGACCCTCGGATGAGACCTGCCCACCCAGCTCGTGGCTGACATGGATGGTTCATCCACTAGTCACAACTAGTCATACTGGTGATCACAAAACAAGTTGGACTGAAGCATCTGTGAGGTGGTTTGGTGTCCCTTCAAAAGCTAGAATTGATACAATTGATACCAACGGACATCTGCCTAGCAAGCTTGTAAAGATGTCAAGCGTCTGTTTACATTACGTAAATGTACATATCATTAGACCTTTTGCTAGCATATCAGCCCAATAGAGCTCTCAGGTCTTCTGACGCTGGTTTTATGTACAAAAGAAGAGATTTGGTGATTCATTTTATCGTCAGAATGGTCGTTCCCTCCCTCCCTCCCTCTCCCCCTCCCTCCATCCCTCCCTCTCCCCCTCCCTCCCTCCCTCTCCCCCTCCCCCCCTCCCTCCCTCTCCCCCTCCCTCCCTCTCTCCCTCCCTCCCTCCCTCTCCCCCCCTCTCCTCCTCCCTCCCTCCCTCCCTCTCCCTCCCTCCTTCCCTCTCCCTCCCTCCCTCCTTCCCTCTCCCTCCCTCCTTCCCCCTCTTGCTCCTCCCTCCCTCCCTCCTTCAGGAGCAGTTCCTGAAGAACTCTCAGGGTTACGCCCAGGAGTCGGAGTTGTTGCGGCGGGTGAAGACGTGGGAGGACATGATGAGGCCTGAGCTGCTGCTCCTGGCCCCACCAGGCCACCGTAACCGGGGTAACCCCCCCCCCCCCCACACACACTTTGGCCTGACTCACATTTCACATTTACTGTCCTTTCGAGAGGAGGCTCCCAGTGACACAGAAAAGACACAGTCACAGAACCAACCCCCCCCCCCCCCCTATGCTCTGCTGGCTATTAGCTAACCTCTAGTCCCCCTGACCCCTCCCTCCCCCCCCCCCCTCTCTCCAGGAGGAGCGTCCCACCTTCGACATCCATGACTACGGAGACCGGGTCGTAGCAGCCCTGAGTGAGGTCGGGAACAGGAAGTCGTTCGCTTCCATAGTCCACGGCCTGGACAACTTTGAGGCCTGCAAGTACATGCTTGCTTCCCTGCAGCTGGTGAGTGAGTGTGAGTGTGTGTGTGAGTGTGAGTGTGTGAGTGTGTGAGTGAGTGTGTTTTCTAAGGGGCTTTATACACCAACAGGGCCGAGCCCAACCATACTGTGCTGGCGCTCTGGTAGTTTCCGTTCACATTGTCCTTTCCACAACTGTTGGATGTGTAGGACAGCTCAGCTCAGCACAGCTCAGCACAGTTCGGCTCAGGACTGGGACTGAGGAGATGAGTGTGTAACCAGGGTGGTAAAGCCTTGCCTTCCTTCCCCCCCCCCCAGGCCAACGACTACACAGTGGAGGTAGACAGGAAGGACGGTCTGGAGGAGACCGTGGACAGCATGGGGCTCACGCTGCTCAGCAAGACCAGGGCCCACGACCGCTTCAAACACGCCCCCACGGCAGCACCCGCTGACCCCGTCTGACCTCTCCTGAGACTGTGTGTGTGTGTGTGCGCTTTAAACACACACTTTTTACATGTCCTGTTCTGCTGGCTCTGTCCTAGGTTCTAATAACTATACGTCAATGGAAAGATGCCCGGCTCTTATTCATAATATTTTTTTTTAAAGAAAGCCATGACCAAATGTATTTAGTATAATGTTGTATGTCTGTAGGAAATTGTATTGTTTTGTAAAGAACAAAAGTCTTTATAAGGTGGCCAGATGACTGTATATAATTAAAATGACAATTTATATACATACTGCAAGGATGCCAAGTAAATGAACATACACCACACAATCATTATTCACGACGGTAGTTAAGTACCCTAAGAGTAGGCTGATGGTACAAAGATAGAATCGATTGCCACAGACGTATCGAGAAGTATCCATCCACGTTGTGGTTCAGTCTGATCAGTGAATAACTTAACAGGCCCTCGTTTTCACATTGAGAATATCTCTAGAAGGTCTTCAGTTTAGCCAGTTTAGCCACATTGTCAGTGTTGCTACAGAATTGGCTGTGTTTCATTCCAGAAGGTACTACCTTCCCGCCTCTGGTTCACTCCCCTTCACAGATCTGACAGGCCTGGACGGGTGTAAGCAATGTAGGATAAGCTAGGTACAGCTGCTTTAGCCCAGAGATGCCCAATCTATCAGATCTGTGAAACGGATCAAACGGTGGGTGTGGGGAGCATGCAGCACCTGGCCCGTAGAGGGAGCTACAGGACCGGGGTGGAGGAGAGTGGACGAGGGGTCATCCCATCATCATCCACTCTCCACCCCCAGTCCTGTAGCTCCCTCTAATAGTCCAGACGCCTCCTTCCCTCTTGTTCTCTCCCTCCATCCTTCTCTTTCTCTCGCTCCTTCCCTCCCTCTTGCTCTCTCCCTCCTTCCCCCTCTCGCTTTCTCCCTCCCTTCCTCTCTCGCTCCCTCCCTCCCTCCCTCCCCTCCCTCCCTCCCTCCCCCACAGTTAGGGCAGAAGTTTCTAGAACGAAGAGCAACCTCGCTCTCGGGTCGCCAAACCGTTCAGTCCGGTGAGTCCGTGACTCCTCGACACACGTCGTCGTCGTCGTCATAGCAACTTGACGTAGGTCTTCATGTGGTTCCGGATGCTCTCGGCAACCTCTTTGCAGAGGCAGCACTGCTCATCCAAGGCTCAACATGTATTTACAGCAAGAAGGTGAGTCCTAGAACAGTCCAACATGGGACCCATAGACCCAGAGACAGAGGACATCCTCGTGGTGTGACGACTGTATATCTGGGCTATCAGAAGTCACAGACAGGGCTACGTCACCATGACAGCGTGATTTAAAATGACCTCCGCTACATAATAATAATAATCAGGGGTGCACATAACTTTTTGGGGCCAGTGCTCAGAGGAGCACCTAGGGATGCTGCTTGGTGCTCCCCGAGCTCGCGAGTCACGACCCGTCCCACAGGATGGATAAAAAAGGGATACATGGATAACTTATATTAGCAAAACGACATTTATTCATAAATGAAGATGAACAAACAAATGATTGTGTGCAAAACAATAGAAACAAATGCAAAATCAAATGACTGCATGAAAGTCTGTCAGACTCCTTTAAACACAATGAAATCAACTGACATCTCTTTAAGCACTAACTGAATGTCTGTTCTTTAAACACACTGAAATAAACGGACATCTCTTTAAGCACTGCTCTGTTCTGTAAACACTGAAATCAACTTTTCAACAAAAAGTTACAGCCTAAGCATTTATTTATGCTACAAGCTTAATCATCATCATCATCACTGCTCTCTTGACTGCTTTTATCACTGTCCTCAATTTCAACCATGGTAGAGGATGTTGTAGGCTAGGGGTCTCCAACCTTTTTTCATCCGAGAGCTACTTTGAAAAAATGTAAGTGGCCGAGAGCTACTCATATCTTATTACTTACATTCATTCACATAACGTATCAAAACACTCTGAAATTCTTCACTAGCATGCTCTGTTTCAAATGTCAATGTGTAAGCTCACTATAGTAGTAGCAGTATATTCTGTATCCATATATCAATGTATCACATCACCTCCATTCACATATCAAAAGCTTATAATTGTATGGTCCACATGTGTGTAATAAGTGCATTCACCTTTTCTAGTTTTTTCAGTCAGAAAACATTAGTATTTTTTTCTTCTTTTGTCTCTTTCAAAAAAAAATGTGCATGTGTGTAATAATGCATTCACTCATTCCTACACTTGAGATGAATGTCACTGCATGGAGTCTACAAGAGTTGTGTATGCTGGAGTGTATCCACTTAGGTTCACTCTTATAGAGTCATTTAGATGCTCATCTGTCAGTCTTGTTCAGAAGTAGTAGTAGTATTTCATTACATTCATATCAGAAAAATCTGATTCTCAAAGGTATGTAGAGCCAAATACAACAAATACTTTCAGGGCTGCTTGGTGAATATTCTTATAGTTTTCTGGGTCTACCAGGCTCCAGAAATGTTGTGAATGTTGTTGCGATTGTAGCTGGACATTATTCTGGAGCTTTATAACCTCCATCTCCATTTCTCCAGGCTTGACACTGAACAGTTCAGCTATCTGCTCTCAGTGTTTCCCCTAGGTTTGCTGCCTTGGGGAGGGGGTGGCATGGACTGTGGCATATGTGGTCTTGACTATCTGTCCACTTTCTCACCTGGTTCTTGCTCTCTCTCTTTGGTGTGCCGACACCATCCTGCTCTCTCTCCTTCTCTATCCTCCTCTTTTGCTGTCAACCAAAAGGCAAACATAACAACCAGAGTATTTATCATTTAATAAGAGGTATAAATTGATCCATATCAATTCATAACATAATTCGAATTGAATATTGGTTTGCTGAAAAATAAATGGTATATCCATCTATAGAAAACAGACATTTCCAATGAGTGAGGGTTGTGCCAATGCTTCAATCCACTGTCCATGTACTGTAAATATACCATTGTAGGAGTTGGAGCGTACAAACGAAACGGAGACTTGGTGCCAGTATAAAGCCGACCGTGTCGGCATTTATTGAACTGATGACATAGCGCCCATTGCAACATACAACACTTCCTTAAATGTTACCTGGAACCCCCATACGTCACACCCCAGTGACCGCCGTTAAGGTGCCCGCACACAATTCCCCATAACCAAACACACAGGTGCATAGCTGGAGGGCCGAGCCAACCCCACGGGCTGGTCCAGATCCACGTGAGCTGGTTTAAGTCTGTCCACTGAAATGTTATCTGGCTTACCCCCGATGTCCACCAGAAAAGCCTTGTCTCCAGCCTCCAGAACCCGAAACGGTCCGTCATAGGGCAGTTGAAATGGCCCTCGGTGGGCGTCATGGCGGATGAACACGTACTCCGCCGTTCGCAGGCAGGGTGGCATATATGACTGGGGTAGCCCATGCTGTGAGGTGGGTACAGGTGCGAATGCCTTGGCATTATCCAAAAACTCGGCTCGCTGTTTGAGCGCCGACCAAGGGATCGTGGCGTTAGGGACGAAATCCCCAGGAACCCGTAGCGGCTGTCCGTAGACAAGCTCGGCGGATGACGACCGAAGGTCTTCTTTAGGGGCGGTCCTAAGGCCCAACATGACCCACGGCAGCCTGTCGACCCAACCACCGTCCTTGAGGCTAGCCCGAAGGCGTCCTAGCGATTCCCACCCGAGTTGGGGTAGACCACGCCAACTTCTGGAATATGTAGGGGTGTTTTTTTTTTTTTCCGCAAACACAAACACAATCACTGACACACAAGAATAGGCGCGCGTTCCAGGGCCCACAGGGCAATGAGAGCCGCGCCCGGCCGCTTGCGGCCGTGCCCGCGGCGAACATTGACCATTGGCCCGCGGCACACTCAGCGCCGCCGAGTTGCATACAGAGATGGGTAACCTATATCTAATCGTGCACCCCGTGTTACGTCACAAGCTAAAATCCAATGGGGTTGCGGAACGACCTGCGGGGCGGAAGAACATGAATCAGAGAACACCCCTACATATTCCAGAAGTTGGCGTGGTCTACCCCAACTCGGGGCGTGGTCTACCCCAACTCGGGTGGGAATCGTTAGGACGCAGCCCGAAGTGCAGCTTTCATAGAACGATGAAACCGATGATATGATAAAGACTGATAAGAAGCAGACAAACAATAGATTGGGGGTAGCCAATATTTTAAATGTATTTCTCATTAAATTGGAAAAGTCAATGGTTTTCTAATTGCAATACGGGAGTGTATTTCTTAAACATGTATTCACTGGACTGAAATAACTTATTAAAACATTGCAACAAAATGTGCATTTTTGGTACAATAATACAATTTCTGCATTTGTATGACATCACTTGATAACGGTCCCTGAGGTGACTTGTTGAGAGCTTGGTAGAGCTCGCAGCATCTGTACAGGCTACTGCAGAGTCAAAGGCGCGTGCGTGTCCCCCTCCTCCTCCTGAACCCGTGCGGGCTGGCAGAGGAAAAGGCGGGAAAGGACTCGGCAAAGCAGCAAACTTCTAATCCGTGATAACAAGACACTCCTGTGATGTGAGTAACCATTTCACCACTTTGAGAGAAATTCCTCATATATATTCTATTTGGCAGATTTTGGAGTGCCTGCCTGTGTATTCTAGTTGACATGACATAGATATTGTTTGTTTAAAACATTTATATTGATCTCTGCAGACTAAGAGAACGGTCGAGGTTATGCTAGCTCGACAGCTTGGTAGAGCTAGCATCTGTACTTAGCTACTGTGCAAAGCAGGGTTGCCAGATGGGGCGGATTACCGCCGAATGGGCTACTTTTGATCACCGGATATGAATGAATGAATGAATGAATGAATGAATGAATGAATGAATGAATGGTCTTTATTGTCATTGCTACAGTACAGGTACCAAACAACGAAATTTAGGAGGGGTGGCTCCCCTGGTGTTAGGAAAGAAAAAAAACTTTAAAAAAAAAAAACTTTAAAAAAACACAAGAAGGGAAGGAGCTGGTTTACATAAATAAAGGCTATGTACACTATCCACTATACTATACTATACAGATAGACGACTAGGGTTGTCATATTGCACATAGTGTTATTGCACATTTATTTAAAGTGTCGCAGTTTGCAGGCTTGAAATGTACATATTTGTGCCTCAGCACTACACCTGATTTTTTCAGTCCAGCAGCTGCCATCAATCCGTCCAGACTGTCCAGGGCCCAGAACCTAGGTCTTTGCTGTGTTCAGGGCCTGGACGGCCCTGGGGTAGAAGCTGTTCTTCAGTCTGTTTGTCCTTGCGGCCATGGTCCTGAACCGCCTTTTCGAGGGCAGCCGGGTAAAGTGTTCGTACCCAGGGTGGGTTGGGTCCCTGGAGATCTTGGAGGCCTTCCTGAGACAGCGTGTGTTGTACAGCTCTTCCAGAGAGGGGAGGGGGGCGCCGGTGATCTTCTGGGCTGTTCTCACGACTCTCTGTAGCGCATTTCTCTCCGCGGTTGTGCAGCTGGAGAACCAGTTGCAGATGCTGTAGGTGAGGATGCTCTCCACTGCGCCGTAGGTGAGGATGCTCTCCACTCACCAGTATCTCCTGCTTGCTGTGTTCCTTCCTGAGGACTCTCAGGATGTATAGCCGCTGTTGTGCCTTCTTGATGGTGGCTTTTGTGTTGTCCTTCCAGGTCAGGTCATCCTGCATGTGAACCCCCAGGAATCGGAGATTTGAGACTCTCTCCACGCTCTCTCCGTCGATGAGCAGGGGCTGGATCTCTGACTTTTTCCTCCTGAAGTCTACGCTGATTTCCTGGGTCTTTGACTTGTTCAGCAGCAGGTTGTTAACCTTGCACAGCTTGCTCAGTTGCTCTACCTCATCCCTGTACGCCGCCTCGTCCCCCCCCGAGATGCATCCCACCACGGTGGTGTCGTCTGCAAACTTTACGATGGAGTTGCTGGGGTGGACGGGGGTGAAGTCGTAGGTGTAGAGGTTGTAGAGGATGGGGCTTAGCACGCAGCCCTGGGGGGACCCAGTGCTGAGTCTGAGCGCTGTGGAGGTGTGGGGGCCCACCCGCACCCTCTGGGGGCGGTCGGTCAGGAAGTCCTTGATCCACGCACATATAGAGTGTGATAGTCCCAGGTCTAGTAGTTTGGTCACTAGCCTGTCTGGAAGGATAGTGTTGAAGGCAGAGCTGAAGTCCACAAAGAGCAGTCTCGCGTAGCTGTTTCCCCTCTCCAGGTGGGATAGAGTGCCGTGGAGAGTCGTCGCGATGGCGTCCTCTGTGGACCTGTGGGCTCTGTAGGCGAACTGGTATGGATCCAGGTTGGGCGGGAGGCGTGTGACTATGTGGGCCCGGACTAGTTTCTCGAAGCACTTCATGATGATTGGTGTGAGTGCCACCGGGCAGTAGTCGTTTAGGCAGCTCACCGTGCTTTTCTTCGGGACTGGGATGATAGTTGAGGTTTTCAGGCAGGGTGGGATGGTGGCCTGGGACAGGGACTGGTTGAAGATGTTGGTGAAAACCCCGGCCAGCTGGTCGGTGCAGTCCCTCAGCACCCGTCCCAGGACGCCATCCGGCCCAGAGGCTTTCCTGGGGTCCACCGCCTTCAGCACGCGTCTCACTTCATGCTCTGTGAGGGTGAGGCTGCTGAGAGCTGGAGAGAGTGGTGTTTGTGTTGTGGTTACCTCCGTTCGCCCCTCGTCGAACCGGGCGTAGAAGGAGTTCAGCTTTTCCGCCAGCAGGGGGTCGTCCTCTGCGGCTGTGAGCCTGTTGGCTCTGAAGTTTGTCATGTGCTGAACCCCCTGCCACATCCGCCTGGAGTCGTTGCTCAGGAAGCATTCCTCAATCTTCTCTCTGTGGTCTGCCTTGGCTTCCCGGATGCCGCGCTTTAGGTTAGCCCTGGTGGTGCTGTACAGCAGTGTGCCCTTCCCTGCGAAGAAGGCGTTGTCCCTCTCATTGATCAGTTTTTGGACCTTCCCAGTCATCCATGGCTTCGTGTTGGGGTAGACCCGGACCCGTTTGTCCACGGTGACTGAGTTGGTGCAGTTCACTATGTGGTTCAGAACCGACGACGTGAACTGTTCCAGGTCCTCATGCTCATATTCCTGCCATGAGGTGTCATTTAGGCAGATCTGCAGTGGAGCGGACCCTTCTGGCCAGGTTCTGACAGTCTTAGTGGTGATGGGAGCACTTTTCCTCATGGTAGTGTAGGCTGGGATCAGGAGGATTGACACATGGTCAGACATGCCTAGATGAGCTAGCGGTCTAGCCTTGTAAGCACGCTTGATGTTGGTGTATACCTTATCCAGTGTTTTTTCTTAAACACAACAACAACAACAGGGAAAGCCATCCATGGTGGACTGTCTCACAATATATATATTTTGATATTATATTTTGATATTATTTGATATTATGTGGTATTCTAGTACTTTGAACTCCATACTACATTATGGTGAATAAACATTTTAAGAAAACAAAAGAGAAAGTACGTATTTTTATGTTTTTGTGGTGGGTAGTTTGCTAGCGAAATGACGTACCGTTAACAACAACGTCACGTTGACGTACCGTTAACGTCAACGTCACGTCGATCCTGTGGTTTGAAGCCTTTCACTTTTTTTGACATGATACATTAAAATGCTCATAACTTTTTAAAACAAAGGGCTATCTCAGTCATTCAACCAGTTATGAATAGCTGAGAACTTCTAATTTATGGAAATATAAAAAATGAAAATGTCAAAATGCCACCATGTGAAGGGTTCCTTGGCCGCCACACACACATATATATATATATATATATATATATATATATATATATATATATATATATATATATAGGCTATATACACTGCAAGGGACTACGGATGAAAATTAGCCTTCTGTTCTGGCTAAATCTGGCGTATTTACATAAAATGCATTGTCCCTTTACAAATAAACGAAATAAACTAAACTACAATATAACTTAGACACGTTGTCTTTAAATGGGTCATTTACAAAGGGAGGCCCAGTATTACTAAACTGTTCCTAATATTACTATATTATATATATATATATATATACACTACCGTTCAAAAGTTTGGGGTCACCCAGACAATTTCATTTTCCACATTAACAATGTATAGAGTGTATTTCTGATTAATTTAATGTTATCTTCATTGAAAAAAACAGTGCTTTTCTTTCAAATATAAGGACATTTCTAAGTGACCCCAAACTTTTGAACGGTAGTGTATATATAATAATATATATTATATTATAATACTATACTATAGTATTACTATACTGTTCCTAATCAAATGTTATATCAACGTTTCAATAAACATTTGAGCTTTTATTGTGACGTTTCCTCCAAAGCGGAAGTTGTTGTAGTAACTACTTCCTGGTCGTGAGGAAGTTGAGCAGCTCGATCATAACAAGGTGAATATCGCATGAGCGCAGGTAAGAAACATGAGCGTCTCTGTAATGCAGCGGTTTCATTCACCTGAAATGTCCATGATGCTCTAAGTTACATAGCCGCTGAAGTTGATATGGATGAAATGAACCGCTATGTGAAAGTGTCCGTGTAGGTTCTCTGGTGGAAGTTGCGCGTTCATTCCGTTTGTTGACAGTAAATAAACCTCCTCAGTCTGGACTACTAGGAGAATGACTACAGTTACATGACTGGAGGCTTCACATAGTTACAAGATTGACTTTACACTGGACGAAGACTAACAAGACTGTTATGAGATTGTATTTTTCTGTAGGCCTACTCAGTGTTTCCTCCAGGATTTTTCACATTAGTGGCGGAGTGTTCTTTTTTCGCGCGCGTAGCGTATGCAACACGCACTGGCGCTCAATACAAAGATGTAATTTCTTTCTTTTTTTAATAATATTTTTTATTCCAGTATAGATGTCATGTACATTGAAAAAGGCATGAATATTTTCTGTTTTTCTCCCTGCCCTCCACCCACCCCTCCCTCTCAACAGGCCCGGATTA
Organism: Nansenia antarctica; assembly: GCF_963989245.1. Taxonomy (NCBI): domain Eukaryota; kingdom Metazoa; phylum Chordata; class Actinopteri; order Argentiniformes; family Microstomatidae; genus Nansenia; species Nansenia antarctica. The sequence continues at coordinate 15,806,794 of NC_137685.1, read as the reverse complement.
ACCCCCTAGGGTGCCCTAGGGTGACCAGACTTGATGTGTGCCCCCCCCTACTATCTAGCCTACTAAGGTACTACTTAGTACCTACTAACCCTTCACCCATAACGGCTATCGACTAGTGCTACTGTGCATGATATTTCTATTGTAATCATGGGAGATAAATGTTCAAAGAAGAAACGAAAGCAAACGCTGTTGGGGGGACTGGAGGTGAAGACGTTAGGACCACGGCAAATCAAATGAAGAACTACAAATCCCAGATGACAGGGAGATGACGTATGACGGCTCTGATGCATCAACCCCTATTTCATTAATTTTCTCTATATAACGACGTCGATCATTGATCGGCAACGACACTATATAATAGTTTGCCTAACTGGCCATCGGATTTGGGCTCCTATTATCTAAAAAGCACTACGGTTTTCTTATTTTATCGGATTAAAGTAGCGAAGACCAGAAATTCCCATTGACCGCCATTCAAACTTCTCCGCTTCTATCACCCAAAAAGGGGCGTGGACATTACGGGAGGGGAAAGTACCCGGATGCGTTGCTCTGATGAATCGCGCACTTGTCTATGACTGGGGGGGGGGGCACTTACACCGAACTCGCAATTATTTATCTTTTTATAAATTATAGCCTAAATATAACCGTTAGTTTTGTACCTGTGTGGATGACTTCCAGTAAATATAGCCTATATTTTAAAAATGTGCGCAAAATATTTTAAAGGTCTCTTCATTGTCCGAATAATTTGGTGCCCCCCCATTGGCTGGTGCCCCAGGGCATTCACCCGATGCAATATATGGATAATCCGGGCTTGCCTCTCAAACATGTCTGCATACATATATACATATAGATCTGTCCATCCAGTCACACACACACATATAAACAAGTTACCAAAAAAAAAAGTTAAGTAAAGAAATAGATAAAAACTAAATTATAAGAAATTATATATTTTTAAAAATATATTCATATATACAATTATACATACATACATACATACATACGTACATACATAGATACATACACATACACGAACAAATTATAACAATAAAATGTAGAAAAAATTTGGGGGGGAAATAATATCATAAGGAATTCTGCTAGGTTGTATAAATGATGTAGTAGGAGATTGCTGCTTACATAAGTCATATTCAGGCGTCGGATCATGAGCTACAATATATTCATAGGTAAGTTAGTGTCAGTTTTATTTGGAAATGTCATTGTCTCAGAGGCCAAGGCAGACAACAAACTGCTTGGTTACAAAAGCATCAGTTTGTAGGAAGTGCTGTCAGGTTCTCAAAATATGTAATGAACGGTTGCCAGTGCAAGTAGAATTTTTTTGTTGAACCTCTAAGCGTGAACTTAATCTTTTCTAACTTTAGGAAGTGCATTATGTCTGTAAGCCACATGGCTATTGAAGGAGGAGTTGGAGATTTCCCATCCTAGTAAAATTCTACGCCTTGCCAGCAGTGTAGTAAATGCTACTATATTAGAATCTTTGGTGGTTAGGAGATTGAAATCTTGTGGAACTCCAAATATGGCTATCTGGGGTGAGGGTTTGAGATTAACAGAGAAAACCTCTGTCAGTATCTTAAAGTCCAGAAGGTTACCAGCCTAGGGCATGACCAAAACATATGGGTAAGATTGGCTGGGGATAAAACACATCGTTCACACTTGTCCTCTACATCAGGATATATTGCTGCGAGTTTAGATTTGCAAAAGTGAAGCCTATGGAAGACTTTGAATTGAATAAGGCCTAATCTGGCACAAGAGGTTGAGGTGTTAATGCGGTCTATCGCTCCATCCCACCACTCGTCAGTGAAGTTTTCATTGAGTTCAGTTTCCCATTTGTTCCTATTTTTGGTTAGAGAGTGTGTGTCGAGACAAGTGAGAGAGTGGTATATATTTGAGATAAGGCCTTTTTGACCTGGTGTGAACGCCATAAGATTTTCCCAGGGTTGGTTGTGTGGCATTTCGGGGTAAGAGGGGTATTGGGTTTTCACAAAGTCTCTGATCTGAAAATAACGAAAGAGATTACTCCGGGGCAAGTCATATTTAGTGCATATCATCTCGAAACTACAAAAAATTTTATTCTCAAAGAGGTTCGAAAAGTTTGTAAGGCCTCTGTCCTTCCAGAGCAAGAAGGCGGAATCCAAAGTGGAGGGAGGGAATAGATGATTTTTATTTATAGGACCATTAATGGAGCTGTCTGCAAACTTAAAGTGGAGACGAAACTGGGCCCAAATCTTAAGGGTAGCTAACACCACTGGGTTGCAGGTAAATTTGGAGAGGGATATAGGCAATTTAGAGTAAATCATTGCAGGAGGGGAGGATATATAGCAAGATTCAGCTTCCAGCAAGCACCAGTCTGTCAAAGGAGAGTGAAGCCAGTAATTTATCTTTTGAATATTGGCAGCCCAGTAATAGTAAATGAAATTAGGCAAAGCCAAGCCACCATTGTCACGGCCTCTTTGCAATGTGTGTTTTTTAATCCTGGGCTGTTTGCCTTGCCAAATGAATGTGGAGATGATTTTGTCAAGAGATTTAAAGAATGATTTGGGCAGGAATAATGGGATGCACTGGAAGAGGTATGAGAATTTAGGGAGTATCGTCATCTTTATTGACTGTATCCTGCCTACTAGGGACAGAGGCAGACTGCCCCATCTTTGGAGATCTGATTTTACCTGATCAAGTAGGGGGGAGAAATTGGCAGAAAAGAGAGAGGGGAATGAGTTTGTTATCTGTATACCAAGATATTTAAAGCCTTGAGCTGAGATATTAAATGGTAGTTCGGCTTGTGTGATTTGTTTAGCACTATTGTTGATAGGATATAATTCACTTTTTCTATAGTTCAGTTTGTACCCGGAAAAACCGCCAAAGCTCTGAAGGATTGAGATTAAAAAAACAAAGACGTAATTTCACCGAAAAATAGAGGGTAGCAACATTTAAAAAAATATGTGCCCTGTTTACCCGTACCTCCGCCGTTCTGTTCGTGGTGATTTGGGAGGCAATAGATTATTTTTGCCCCGCGCATATTGCCCTGTAATTAGACCACGCGACCACAGCTCCGTTGTGTCTCTTATTGTCCAAATGTTCCCTGAATTTTAGCTGCATGTTTTTCCAGCATGTAAATCCGACTCCCCTTCTTTCCCCCTGCCAATACTGTGTCGTTTGTGACATTTACCAACGTTTATGCTATCAATAGTTCGAAGCTAGCGTTAGATGCGAGGCTGCTCAGGAACATTATTTGTTTCACAAAATAGCCTGATTTAGTTGACCATGAACATCAGAGACTAGACTACATTACGAATGTTCATTTAAAATACTCTATAGTGAACACTGGTATAAGAACATGAACCAGAGAACAGCAGTAAATGCAAGAACCCAAGGTCGTCGCTGATGTTGCATTTTCGATTAGGATACGCTTACGGGATTAAAGGGACGGGCGACGGGCTAAGAGAGAGGGAAGGGATTTCCAGAAATCCAAATGTCCCGCTAAATTCGGACCAATCACAAAACTGTTTTGCAAGCGCGTCGACGAGGTTAATTGCAACATTGTAACTAGGGATGTCCCGATCCGATACTGAGATCGGATATCGACCCGATATTGGTCCTGAATGCTGGATCGGAGATCGGACCAGAAAAAAAAAAGGCTCCGATCCGCGTGCCCGATCCGCGTCTGTGTTACGTCTGTGTTTACGACAGTTTGGGCTTTACGACATGTGCCGTATTACGTTTTGTGTTACACTCGTGTTTGATTAAATGGAGTTGCCAGCTCCGACTACAAGCTCTGAGTTCGACTCCGTTATTGAACATAACATTGGCGAGATGCGAGAGAAACTCCCCCCAGACAGCAAAATTGCAAAAGCAATAACGGAGAAATTGGTTCGGTTTATTGTGCTCGACGACCAACCACTTTCGGTGGTAGAGAATGTGGGGTTTCGGAGTTTAATTGAACACCTAGAGCCGCGTTATACTTTGCCCAGTCGGCATTATATAACCGAAAATGCCATCCCGAAAATGCACAATGAAGTGTGTGAGTTCCTCGCCAAAGTATTGGAGAATGTCGATGCTATTAGCTTCACAACGGACATTTGGAGCTAAGACGTGTGTCCAATGTCGTTGTTGAGTCTCACAGCACACTGGATAGACTCTGATTTTACTTTCAAGAAAGCGGTGCTGCATGCCCGTGAGTTCCGTGGCTCACACACTGGGGATTCCATTAAGGCAGCCATGGAGGAGATGCTGCTCGAATGGAAAATTAACAAAAGCAAAGTCCATGTCGTTTTAAGAGAGGTGGTCACTGAGTACTGCAGAGTACTATTTTTGTTGCTTTAATAAAGGCTGGCAGTCTTTAATTTAACTGTTGTTGGTGTGGACTATATACTGGGGAGGTATTTGAATGAATGAATGAATGAATGGTCTTTATTGTCATTGCTACAGTACAGGTACCAAACAACGAAATTTAGGAGGGGTGGCTCCCCTGGTGTTAGGAAAAAAAAAATAAAAAAAAATAATAATAATATTCAGGGGTCAAAAAAATTATACAAATATCGTATCGGTATCGGTATCGCCGATACCCGAAGCCCATGTATCGGTATCGGTATCGGTAGTGAAAAAGTGGGATCGGGACATCCCTAATTGTAACATATTGTAACTACATCCTAAATCGGAACGAAATGTAGGTCTGAAAGCGGCCTAAACTAGCTTCAATCAGATTTTTTTCTGTTCTCCGGTCATAAAGTGGACTGAATCAATTAGTGGCGGAGAAAATGTATTCGTGGCGGCCCGCCACGAATAAATGCATATAGAGGAAACACTGCCTACTGATTGTATCCCTTTCTAACTAATGTCATTTCAGAGTGTTTATTTCAATCTTGCAAGAGGAGCTTCTGTACAGTCAACATGGTGCCGCATCAATATGCCGACGGACCGTTGTGCCGACAGCCCTCCCTGCATGTGAATGCTCTCCGCTTCTCTGTCTAGGTGCATGTGGGAAAACTAGGGTTGGGGTTAGGTGCTACTAGGGATGCTCCGATCTGGATTTTTGGGGCCGATACCGATCACCGATTTTTTTCCTCAAGATCAACCGATACCGATACCGATTTAAAAACAAATACATAACTGTAGGCCTACTGACTGGATAGCCTACATATTTTTTGCTTTTTAGACAAAAGTTTTGATCCATTAGGCACCAAGCAAACGCAGACCCATTGTTATGGCATAGTAAAGGTCTGGCCTATCACCCAGTTAGGGCCTGAAGCCCAAGTCAGTCGATATGGCTGTATAAAAGACATCATAAACGTGGCCTTCATGGTTTACATACTGTTACGTCCTCCTATGTTTTCTGTTCAGTTATCTGTCTTCCCCAGGAAAAAAAAAAAGGGAAAAAAAAGATCGTTTTTTGCGATCGGCCATTTTTGCCGATCACCGATCGAGTCATTTGGAGTGAAATCGGCCGATTTAAATCGGTGGCCGATAAATCGGAGCATCCCTAACCTCTGTCAACAGTGGGTAGCGGTCCACAGATGAATGTCTCAATCTTAAGCTTGTCAAGTCTATTGAAAAGTTCCATGAAATCACGTCTCAAGTCTACTGAGCCCATTTTACGTGAATCGGTTTGTCCCACATGTAATACAAGACGCTTTGTGTCTGGGTTTTTAGACAGTGTTTCTTCCAAATCTTTTGTTATTTCTGAGACCGTTAGGTTAGGAAGACAGTGGATATGTACTTTTTTACCTCTTACGTTTCTGATTGCCGAGTCTCCAATCAACAAAGTATCTTTTGGAGGTGAAGTCTGTTTCATCCGCTGCATGTCACACAGAGAAGTAGAAGAAGGAGGGGGTGAGCTTGAGCTCGTGTCTGCGGGCCGGGGAGTCGCCGGGGGGGGCCGGGGAGTCACGTGATTCCCAGGCCTGGGAAATCTTGGCGTGACTCTGATGTTCTTATCTCGGGCCTTGGGGAGTCATGCCAGCTCGCTGCTCCGCGGGCCGGTGTCTCAGACTCCTATCTCGGCTCTGTTTAGTCATGCAAGCCCATGGCTCGGGCCTACCTGTTGCTAATGATGCTAACGGTGCTAACGAGGACTTCAGTTGGCTGCTTTTCAGTAGTTTCGGGGGATAATTCATCTGTCCAGTGAATTTTGCAGCTGTCACCTGCCTCGTTAGCTTTGGGAAGTGTGAATTTTGATTTAAATCCTCTTCAAAGGCTTGCGTGGGTGGAGAACCATTAGCGTAGCGATTCTCGAGTGCGGAGAGTCGCCCCTGGAGAGTATATTCCAATAAGTCTACTCTCTTTGAAAGATCCACACAACTTTGACAGATAGCAGGCATGGTAGGAATAACAGCTATATAAAAAAAATGTTAAAACTATAAAAAAGAAGCAAGAAAAAAGCTGGAAAGCAGTGGTATGAGAGGAGCGAGGGAGAAACACGTCTAATCTACTCAGAAGCAGGAAGAAGAGGACTACATACAAATCTACAAAATATATACAAAACATGGCAAATGTACTATATACATATGTATAGGCAACTGTACAAGGACAATAAAGTCTATTATATTCTATTCTATTCTATACAAATGTACAGTATAATAACAAATTATGCACAAATCAGACCAAGCACACACACACCAACATACACCAAAAATGAACACTACCTGATCAGTGAACTCACTACTCTCCAAATTCAATATCAAATAAGGCTTGTTTGAAGCGAAGCCTCACCATGGCTTGCTTTCGGGGGTCAAGACGATCTAATGTGGGTGCCAAACTGAGGAGGTAGTGTTCATTTTCGGTGTATTTGGTCTGTGCTTGGTCTAATCTGTGTATAATTTGAGCCTGGTATGGGGTCAGCTCTCTTGGAGGTTCTGGAGGAGAGGCCTTCCTTTTCCCCCAGCCACTAGACTTAGTAGTAGGGTCTGTAGGGACCAGGCAAGTAGGGCTGGGACGACGCGTCGACGTAGTCGGCGTAATCGACTACGTCAATACGTCGACTTGCAATCTAGCTGCAATTGCGGCACTGCGCCGACGTGGCGCATTTTGAATGGTCATCTGGTGCCTGAATATTGTGTTTTCCTTTACATAAATAATGACATTTCCACCATAAATTGATGCAGAAAGGGCACAAATTGGTGCATATCAATTCACCAGAATGCAAGAAATTAAGTGTAGTGTTTGATGTTTAAGGACCCCCAGACAGCCCTGCTTCATGGGTCCCCCCCAGGGCTCTACGCTAACCTTTTTCACTAGGAGCACATGTGCTCCTAAATGAAAAATGTTAGGGGCACACAAAGAAATTTAGGAGCACAGTGAAAAATGTAATTATAACACATTTTTATTAGTGATTTTGCCATTTTTGCACCAAAATCACACATTGGCCCATGCCTACAGCCCTACTAGACGCAGAGTTGATGGCATTGTATTATGGTAACTAGCTGTGTCAAGTTCTCCTGGTTAGCAGCATGTTCATTCATTCATCCATGTCATGCCTGTCAGCTAGCAGCTAGCAGCCCAGCCAGGCTTTAGGGCTAGGTCTGTCAGCTAGCAGCCCAGCCAGGCCATGCAGAGGTCTGTCTCCATGCTGCCCACCTCCCTGCTGCTGGGTCAGGCTACATCAGTCACACACGGTGGCCTGACAACTCCACATCTAGGGGTATTAAACTACCCCACATCCAGATGACCAGTCCCCAGCCCCATGCTGCCCGGGGTGGTGACATGTGGAGGTGGCCAGCCCAGCACGGTGCCTCTGCGGCGGCTAGCTGTTAGCACACCACCATCCCCGGGGGTCCCACCTCTCTGCCACACTCAAGTACAACATGTTGCATTTTCATGCCATTAGGCAACTTGCTTCCTAGGGTTTCCTAGGATTAGAGATGCATTTGGACTTCTGGAGTACCTCCACTACTTTCAATGGGTTCTGAAGGTCTGAGAGCTTTCTACTTTCTACCCTGGGTAGTTAACCCTGGTTGTAACCTTGGGTTCAAATCTGGAGTGTGTGGGACCAAATCTGTAGATGTGGTGAGCTAATGAAGCTAATGAAGCTTGAGATGAGAAAAGGGCGCTTGTCTCTTTAAGGCCCAGGAGGGAGTTAGCGATTAGCGATGTTAGCTTAGCGCCAGTTTAACAGAAGTAACTTAACTTTTAACATGACTTCCCGTGGTCGTAGCGGGCTGGCTGACGGCTTAAAATGTGGCCACACGGTTCGCGCAGATTTATTTTTACAAAAAAAAAAAAAAAAAAAACGGTACTCGCACGTGTGCTCGTGAATTTATTTCTCTAGTCGCACAGATGTATTTTTAGTCGCAAATGCGAGTGAAATGGTCGCACTGTAGAGCCCTGCCCCCCGATGTCAAACACCACTGGTACCACCTCCGCCTCATTTTGAGCCAGGAAAAACCCTGATGGCCATGTTGGCATTCAAGTTGGCTAAACATAGCAGTGAGTCTGCCCTGTGTCTGGGGCTGTTTGACAGAGGCAGTTACAGTAGTAGTAGTAGTAGTAGTAGTAGTAGTAGTAGTAGTAGTAGTAGTAGTAGCAGGTTGCCGAATTAAAGGTGTTTTATAAGAGCAGCAGCTATTACCCAGAGTGCTTTATAAAGACACTGTTAAACAGAGAGAGACAATACAGCCATTATTTTGGGGGAAATTAAGTGACTAATCGTTAAATTAGTCGTTAGACTAATCGAAAAAATAATCGCTAGATTAATCGTTAGAAAAATAGTCGTTTAGGACAGCCCTACAGGCAAGGACTGGTGTCACTGAGGGAGGCATGTGTAGATGTCACTGAGGGAGGCATGTGGTCTGTGGAAAGTAGACTATCCTCTAGGCCTAGGGAGTCCTCAGTTTGATCCTGTACGGAAAAACCCAACACAGCACTTGAACATTTACGTTTTCCAAGTTTATACATTTCTTAAACACCCGCCTAATCATACGTCCATAACAGGGCCAAATGCTGATAAAATATGAGAGTGGCTGGTAGATTTATTTCAGGCACAAAATAATGATTTACTATTGAGTGGCTGGTGAATCTGAACGTTTATCTGTCGGTGGCTGGGGCCTCATTTATAAAAATGTACTTGGACGTCATCTTTGACTTGCACGTAAGCACATTTTTCTAAATGGTCGTAAGCATTATTGCAGGGCTTGACGCTAAACTTTTCCCCAGGTAGCACTGTGCTACCATGTTGAAAAATTTAGTAGCACACCAATAATTTCAGTAGCACAATGAAAATTGTGCAATTTTCGTCAACAACAACAAATTATCATAATCATAACATATCAAAATGATCATAACCGGCTCTTGGCCGTAATAAAAATGGAGACTCACACAATGTAAAGGGGAAGTAAGAATATTAATTTCAGTTGGCCCACGGTTCGGTATGAACCTCGGTTTTTGGGTCACGGTTCACGGTTCGTGTTTTTTATTTTTTTAAATGCTACTATTTATTTACAAACTGTTACTTTATTTTGCTTATACTTATGGAACTTTAACATTTAGACACATTCCATAATATGACTGGTAAATTGTATAATATAAATATATATAAACAAAAAACACTTACAAAAAAAATTACATAAACACTTTCAAATGTGACGTGTTGTGGATTGGAACTACGGATCATAAGCTTTCAAATGATGTGTCATACATTGAAATCCGAAAAAATATGAAGTTAGAGTCATTTGAATGTTGTTAGACGTCAGGCACATATAGGGTTAACCTCTTTGTAATGAAACCGGAAGCACACAGCGCTACGAGAGGACTCGCGTGAAGCATTTCTGCGACACGCGTTTCTGTTCACTGTTTTCATTCCCTCATCGCTTATACACATAAGTTTGACTGCGCATGACAGTAGTTCAGCAGTAGTCGCACTGGTACGATTGAATGTATTTCCAAGTCGTACAGAAATATATTCACTCGCAAATGCGACCAAAACAGTCACACTGTCGAGCCCTGCATTATTGATAAAACCGCGCTTGTTTAAAATTGCGTACGTACTTCCTTCTATAAATAACAAATATACTTGAAATTTAACGCAGGTGAATGAGCCTTGTATTTACGCCCTGTGATAGCGGCTCAATTATAGCGGCTGAATTAAGCCAAGTGCTATAAATAGGCTTAATTGAGGTGTTGTGCAGCACCTTTGACGAGTTCACATGATGGTAGACAAACGAAAGAAGAAAAACTTTACTGAGGAGGAGATCGACAGTCTTTTATCAGAAATAGACGCGCGGTCGCAAACGCTCGCCCCCGAATTCCCCCGATCACATCATGCGCAGGGCTCTACAGTGCGACCATTTCACTCGCAATTGCGACTAAAAATACATCTGTGCGACTAGAGAAATAAATTCACGAGCACAGATTTTTTATTTTTTTTTATTCTAAAAATAAATCTGCGCGAACCGGGAAAATAATTCACGAGTGAAAGATTTGACGATGTAGTCGCTTTGCCGGTAGAAAAACAATCATGTGCGCTTTATTCTCACTCTCTGCATGCGTATCTCTCTCCACTTATATCCCGTCATATCACCCGCTAAGCAGCCTGGGTGATTGAGTCAACACACGCCGTGAATTCTGAATACTTTGCTCGCTAACGAGCGGTCACTACACTACAATATATATATTTTTTAAACTACAAGTCCCACATTCCACAAGCCACAATCCGATTCCGCCAACCACAGCACAGCTCTCTGTGATAACGTGTGGCGTGAACTTTCCCTGAGAAGAACAGCTGCGCTATCAAAAGTTTGACTCAAAATGAAGAAAATGAACCCATTCATTTCTATTTTGCGAGTCAAAAAAACAAAGAAAAAGAGGAATCCGGTGAGGGCCCAAGTAATTCGTGAGCTGTTTCAACCAACGAGAGAGATGGGGGTGAAACGGCTAGTAGCGACAGTGAGGCTGAAAACAACGTTAGTAGGCCTACTAACGTTACTAGCGAAGACGACACCCCAGCGTCCATTGCAGCCGGCGGAGGGAAAACATATAGATTTAATCCGAAGTGGCTGGAAATCTTCCCATGGCTAGAGTTTAAAGACAACGTCATGTTCTGCAAATATTGTAGAGGGCAGAAACAGGCTGGCAAGTCGACGTTCCTATCAGGAAACCCGCATCTGAAAAGGGATAGCGTCACGAAACATAACATCTCGAAGCGGCATATCATGTGCAGAGATCTGTACCTGTTGAGACAGGACAAACCATCGGGAACGGTGACAGCAGCCGTGAGGAGACAAGTGCTGCTGTCCGAGGAGGAGAAGAGGAGGCAGCTGAAAATAAAGATTAACATTGCATACTTCATTGCAAAAGAAGAAGAACCGTTCGTCAAATTTGGGCCACTTATCCGTCTCCACAAAAAAAACGGAATTGACATTAATCCCACATACGACAATGATGTAAGATGTGCTGAGATGATCGGTCAAATTGCTGACCTCATGAGAGAGAACCTGTCAGCGAAGCTGAAAGCCGCTAAGTATCTAGCCGTTATAATAGACGGAGACACAGACATATCCAACATCGAATGCGAGATTGTCTACGTGCGCTTGTTGGAGGGTGGGAAGCCAGTCAATCTCCTGGTCGGACAACAGACTCTTAAACACTCCCATGCCATTGGTAAGTCGTTTCTCTTTATAGGCTTTATACTTGTGTAGTTTAATCATTTATTCATAATGGAGATATAATTTAGTTTGTCAAAAAGCCTTTTTGTTTAATTGTTTTTTGTGTTGTCATTCGAGGTGTTTTGGATGCAACCAAGGCTGCATTTCACACTGTTTGCCCAGAGGAGGATGGAGGGTCATGGATGAAGAAGTGCATCTCCTTCGGAGCAGATGGCGCCTCTGTGAATATGGGCCACCGTGGGGGAGTGATTGCCCACCTGCAAAGAGAGGCAGGGGGGCATATAATCCCAATCCACTGTATGCCACATAGGTTTGTAACTGAAACAAGTTTTAAATATTGTTTTATTTGCTAGCAGAGAATGTTAAACAATACTGTGTGTGTGTGTGTGTGTGTGTGTGTGTGTGTGCGCACACGCTCTTAAGTGCTGGAATGGAATACCTAACAGAATTATTGTTTTCTGTTGGCACAAGATAGAGGGAGAGAAGAGATGGTGAGTTGTTTGTAAGATTCTGTTCTGACTTTCACAGGCTAGAGCTGGCAATACTGACCATCCAAAAGAAAGAGCCAATGGTGTGTCTGGTGTATGATCTTCTGCATCTGATATGGAAGACGTATCACTTCAGCGGAAAATCCAAAAGAGAGCTATATCATATCGGGCAAGAGCTCGGTGTGGATATATGCAAACCGTCTAGCGTCAAGGGAACTCGCTGGATCCCCCATGTCCACAGAGCCCTCAAAGTGTTCCTGCGGCATGGACAAGACAAGGACCTCGCCACTGACGAAGGCCTGTACTCCGTTGTTCTGCAGCACATGGAGCACCTGGCCGTAGCATCAACAACAGCGGAGGTTCAGGGGCGGGCAAAGAAGGTCAGTTTTACGCAGTACATTTTTAAAAATAGGGTTAGGGTTGAGTTCAAGACTTCAGAATCAAGTAATTGACAGGTGAGGTGGCTGTAAACAATTTTAACTAACACTTATTGTGTATCTACTCACTACAGATAAAGAGGGAAATGGAGAATGCACTATTTTGTGTATTCTGCCATTTTCTCTCAGACATGTTTGAGGAGCTATCCTCACTTAGCCTCACCCTGCAAAAGAATGACCTGATCCTCCCCCAAGCCACGTCAGAGTTGAGGAAGACAGTGACCAGACTTGAAGCACTAAAGTCTAGGGCAAAGGCAGGAGGCATGCTGGAGAAAGATTCAGACCATGCTTGCTCAGCAGCAGGATGATGATGGGAGGAGATTCCAGGTGTGTTAGGATTAGAGTTTGTTAGGATGTAAGAGAAACCATTATGATTAAGAGTTAGTGTGAGAATCAATGTAGGCGTATGCGTTGCACAATAGAACAATTGCAGTGGAGAAGTCAACATACATTTAATTGTGTGTGTGTGTGTGTGTGTGTGTGCTATTTCTGTTAAAGGGAATAACACTGAAGGGGAATCTGACAGGCTTCACGGACCTCACCAATCCCCAGCTGAAGAAGCACATGGAGACGGCCATCAACATTGGAGTGAATGATCTCAAAGCCAGGTTTGGTGGTTTGCTGAAGGATGAGGATGTCCAGACGCCAGTGGTGTCTTTCAGAGTGCTAAACCCCGACACATGGCCAGAAGACCAGACCAGCCTTCTCACCTTTGGTGATGATGATGTGGCATACCTGGTGAGGCATTTCAAGGAGCCTCTAGAGAGGTAAGAATGTATTTGACACTGCATTGCCATATGAGACAATGTTATGTTTGCATATTTGCAAACTCACTTACTCTGTTCAATCCTGCAGATCGGGGTGTGACCTGGCTGCGGTCTAGGACGAGTGGCAGGGACTGAAAATCCTGGTCAGCCACAATTTCAGGAACAAGTCCTACAGTGGCCTGTGGGAGACCATGTTGACAAAGGACCCCTACAGGCAGGATTACAAGGTAGACCAACAGTACTGAGTGGTTATGTATGGTATCCATCTGTTGTTGGTTTTAATAAGTTAATGGTAAGAGTTAAATGAAATTGAAAGATATCATATTTTCCCTAGAACATACTGGAGTTGGTGCAGCTTATGCTGGTGCTGCCCATTTCAGCCGCCCAGTGTGAGCGAGGCTTCTCTGCGCAGAACCGCATTAAGAATTCAACAAGAAGCAGCCTTGGAGTCTCCACCACCGAAGACCTGATGAGGATCAGCCTGGAGGGGCCTTCTGTCGAGGACTTCGATCCCACTCCTGCCGTGGACCGCTGGCTGACCTCTAAGCGTGCCAGACGGCCAACATACAAAAGCATATGGACAACTGATATCCTCTGCGTCTAGTAGGGCTGTAGGCATGGGCCAATGTGTGATTTTGGTGCAAAAATGGCAAAATCACTAATAAAAATGAATAATATAATGTTATTATAAAAATGTTCACTGTGCTCCTAAATTTCTTTGTGTGCCCCTAAACATTTTCATTTAGGAGCACATGTGCTCCTAGTGAAAAAGGTTAGCGTAGAGCCCTGATCATGCGGATGAAGGAGGGCTGGGATATACCCGACCGCCTTTATCACGCCTCAATCTAGAATGATTACATCATACAATAACCTATTGGCATATAAAGGAAGACTGAAATACAATCATAAACATCAGTTCCCTTTAAATCTTGAATTAAACTAATTTTCTCGGCTGATAAAAACATCGTTAATTTTATTACGAGCCGTCGCATGAATTACAGTAGGCAGTGCAGCTCACATGCCTGTAATAACTCTGCATAACCAGTAGGTAATGTGCGTTCGTCAAGTCAATACCTGACGTAGAGCTACGATCGTTTCCACGTAAGATCAAATTTGATTCAAAGTACTTTCTATAAATGAGGCCTCTGGTCTTTGTCTTTTCATTGGTCCATAGCCCACATACACAGTTTTTCTGCAAGACACATTACTAATAGCCTACTTAACTACTTCTCCTATCTCTGTTGGAGATTCAAAGTTGGAGGTGGTCTCCCTATCCTGATTGTAAGGCTCGGGGAATGCTAGGATGTCCATGTACTTCCACTTCCTCTCCTTGACACCACCCTCAGCACCACTCCTGGCCTTCTCCTGCTCTTCTCTCTTCCCCCTCTTATATTTATCTCGGAGATATTTCCATTTGCTGCTGCATACCTTTCCTATCTAGCGTTAATTTAGCAGTTAACTACCTAGCTGTCAGTGAATGAGTCCATTGTCATTACTTACCAGAAAAACCCAAAGATCTACCGATCTGTTCCCAGATTGAGTCTTTGATGTGAATGTTGCTGTATCTCTTGTGACTCATGTCATACAACTCGGTGTAATGTGAAACAGCAATCACGAGTTGCTCAACTGATACATTGTTTTTCTCCATCTTGATGGGTCTGACGCCTTGGAGCACCGGTTGCTAGGAAGTTGGTTACTAGGGAAGGTACACGCGTACCTACTCTCCTCGTCCTGATTGGTCAGCTGTCAGAAAGGCGCTTGATGACACACAGCGCCTTTCTGAAAAGTTAAATAAATTCAACTGAAAAAGGCGGCGGCAGCTGCGCTTTTCTCACGCTTTTTAAAAGACGGCTGCTTTTTTTAAAAAGCGGCCGTTTTTTCCCTTTTTCCCATAGGGTTGTATGTAAAAAGGCGCTGAAGGCGGCGCTTTTTTCTAAAAAAAGACGTCAAGTGTGAACACCCCCTTAGAAGGGTTAAGTGTCTGGTTAGAAGGGTTAGGTGTCTGGTTAGAAGGGTTAGGTGTCTGGTTAGAAGGGTTAGGTGTCTGGTTAGAAGGGTTAGGTGTCTGGTTAGAAGGGTTAGGTGTCTGGTTAGAAGGGTTAGGTGTCTGGTTAGAAGGGTTAAGTGTCTGGTTAGAAGGGTTAAGTGTCTGGTTAGAAGGGTTAGGTGTCTGGTTAGAAGGGTTAAGTGTCTGGTTAGAAGTGTTAAGTGTCTGGTTAGGGTTAGGTGTCTGGTTAGAAGGGTTAAGTGTCTGGTTAGAAGGGTTAAGTGTCTGGTTAGAAGGGTTAAGTGTCTGGTTAGAAGGGTTAGGTGTCTGGTTAGAAGGGTTAAGTGTCTGGTTAGAAGTGTTAAGTGTCTGGTTAGGGTTAGGTGTCTGGTTAGAAGGGTTAAGTGTCTGGTTAGAAGGGTTAAGTGTCTGGTTAGAAGTGTAAGTGTCTGGTTAGAAGGGTTGTGTCTGGTTAGAAGGGTTAAGTGTCTGGTTAGAATGACAGGTGGAGGGAGTAGAGAGTTAAGTGTCTGGTTAGGGGTTGTTGTTGTTGGTATTGTTTGAGAAATATACTCTTCACTGTTTATGCTTCCTTTGTTTCCACTGCACAGATCCACCTCACAGCCCAGCTACCATGTCTGACCCCAGGTCCACACAGTCCCCTGGTTCTGGCTGTGGTTCTCCAGCCCTGGAAAGCACACACGGCCGATGGATGGTGGCAGTGAAGCTGGAAGACTGCAGGAAAACACTCAAACTCAATGTGGCAATTAAAGAGGAGGAGGAGGAGGAGGAAGGAGGAGAAGAGAAGAAAGATGTGATGGTGAAAGAAGAACAGGAAGAAGGAGGAGAGGACGAAGAGAAGAAAGATGTGATGGTTAAAGAAGAACAGGAAGAAAGGGGAGAGGAAGAAGAGAAGAAAGATGTGATGGTGAAAGAAGAACAGGAAGAAGGAGGAGAGGAAGAAGAGAAGAAAGATGTGATGGTGAAAGAAGAGGAAGTAGAGGAGGAAGATGTGGTGATGGAAGAGGAGGATGAAGAGGACAAGGATGGTGAAGATGATGAAGTTGGTGAGGATGATGAAGATGGTGAGTTCATGCTATGTATTTGGCGAAGGCCAGGCCAGGTTAATGAGTAGATCAAAGGGCGCTGGCAGATATTTAGGCTGCATTTACACCGCAGGTCCAAGTGACACAATTCAGATTTTTTTCTCACGTTTTTTCTCATGTGGCACAGATGGGTTATGTAACATGCAGGTAGGTGTAAGCAGTAAACAAGCACATTGACTCTGATATTCTCAGATCCCATTCAGGCCTCAATCTCATGCCGGCCTCTATCAGATATGAATCTGATATGTGTCATGTCTACTGCGGTCTCAGCAGGCAGGTTGCATATACAGTGCTGTGAAAAAGTATTTGCCCCCTTCCCAATTCCGTGTGTTTTTGCATGTTTGTCACACTTAAATGTTTCAGATCATCAAACCAATTTTACTATTACACAAAGATAACCTGAGTAAATAGAAAATGCAGTTTTTAAATGATCATTCCATTTATTGAAGTCAAAGAGTTAGGGTTATACAGGTGAATAGTAGCAGGGTTATACAGGTGAATAGTAGCAGGGTTATACAGGTGAATAGTAGCAGGGTTATACACAGGGGTGCACACAACTGGTGCGCCAGTGCGCATGCGTCGCTAAAATGCATGCTGCGCGGCAGATCAGCCGCACGAAGGCGCTCTTGCGCACCAACAGCTGGAACCGCTGGGAGAGGAATTTACTTCCTCAAAATCCAACTGCTGACTGCTGCATCACTGAGGCACCCGACGAGCCGTCAAAATGTCCAAGAAGCCAGCCCCACTAAGTAACTATTTGCCGTCACCTCAGCCAAAGGCCCGACGAGTAATCCATCACAACAGTCGACCGACGACGACCACGGCGACTCCCCTCACGAAAACATTCGGAAAGTATCGTAACTCGTACTTTCATTCCGCGTATCGCGTATCGCACGGTTATCACGCCGCCACGTGAAAATTCAGTCCCGAACGACTCGTCGCTAAAAGGAAAAACAACACCAAGGGACTTCACGTTTCTTTTCTCTGAAGCTTTCAAACGTTCAGACGTTTGTTTTACAGCTTCATTATCGCACTTCGACCCCTGACCCAGGGAATATGGTTGGGAATTCTATTAGAAAAAAGAAAAAAAAGACTTTGTTGCACAATCAAAATAATGAGCTATTTAAAGTGATAGCCTATAACATCCTCTACCATGGTTGAAATTGAGGACAGTGATAACAGCAGTCAAGAGAGCAGTGATGATGATGATTAAGCTTGTAGCATAAATAAATGCTTAGGCTGTAACTTTTTGTTGAAAAGTTGATTTCAGTGTTTACAGAACAGAGCAGTGCTTTAAGAGATGTCCGTTTATTTCAGTGTGTTTAAAGAACAGACATTCAGTTAG
The DNA here is from genome assembly GCF_963989245.1 of Nansenia antarctica. NCBI lineage: Eukaryota > Metazoa > Chordata > Actinopteri > Argentiniformes > Microstomatidae > Nansenia > Nansenia antarctica. The sequence continues at coordinate 15,789,064 of NC_137685.1, read as the reverse complement.
TGCTTAAAGTGATGTCAGTTGATTTCATTGTATTTAAAGGAGTCTGACAGACTTTCATGCTCAAAGAGCAGTCATTTGAATTTGCATTTGTTTCTTTTGTTTTGCACACAATCATTTGTTTGTTCATCTTTATTTATGACTACATGTCGTTTTGCTAATATAAGTTATCCATGTATCCCTTTTTTATCCATCCTGTGGGACGGGTCGTGACTCGCGAGCTCGGGGAGCACCAAGCAGCATCACTAGGTGCTCCTCTGAGCACTGGCCCCAAAAAGTTATGTGCACCCCTGGTTATACAGGTGATAATAGATGATTCTCTGATGATGGGCGGAGGCCGAGATTTGTTGATTCCCCAAAGTAATTAATTAAAGCTTGCTCAAAGTAGACAATTAAGATACAAGTTTATTCACGGCGCCGGGTGTGTTCAGTCGCAGGCACAGACAGAAAACGCACACAGAATGACATTCACAGTGCCTCCTTATAATCTAGATTCCTGCTGACACAGGAATCAGCTGTACCTTGCAAATCATTATTCTCCTGTCAAACATGTTGTTTACACTAAAGTTAGATGTACGTTCGGCTCGTCTCCATCCCATAACGGGTTGGTCGTCATGGCAATTCAGTTACCTGACTCTGGTCAGCTGACTGGCCGGTCCTAAATATACTGACCTATTGACCCAGTCTCTCCCCTGGCCCCTTAGTCAGGTTTCCCTGCTGCAAGGTATACTGGCCCCACTAGCCGTGGTCTAAATCTGGCTCCGGTCCAGTTACAGAGAAAAGCATGGTCAGTTTGTGCATGACAGAGACAGAGAGAGGTTTGCTCAATCTCAACAGTTTAGATATTACAACTTGATTATAATTACCAATGATACAGTATTTAGAATTTACCTATGCACAATGGAAAAACACATCCTATCAACAGGTGAATAGTAGCAGGGTTTCAGGGTTTTTCCTGCATAGAGAATTATGAGGCGGCCGCCTCCGTCATATTTCTTGCCGCCTCCAGCTCTCGTCAAAACTCTGATGGTCGTATTTTCGACAAGCGTTGCACTCGGTGGATTTCTGTCATTTCTAACTGCAGTTGCGGCACTGCGCCCATGTGGTGGCACGGGCGCTATTTAACCTTAACCCTGGTGGCGCTGTGCTGCAAATAAGCTTAGCTTTGGTGTTTGCTAGCGAAGACAAAACAAGGAACCAGCCAGCAACATGTGGAGCCCTGGGCTTGCACACTCGTCACTTTGTCAACTGTCAGAATAGTCTTTTAGGTCGAAACGTTATTTCATATCAAAAATCCTGAAAGTCACATTAGTTGGCTTGCTGTTCCATTATCCAGAATGACAAGTTGAGCCTATACTAGCGTTAGTCAGTGCTCCTTTTAATGTATTATTTGCAAAATGATCAGTTTTGAAGTCTGTCAGGGGTTTCAATTGCTGAAAAGTTGTATTAATCAGACAGTCAACAATAGTTTTTTTTTTTTTTTTTAAATATTAAAAGATTTAACCTTTATTTAACCAGGCAAACATGTAAGAACTAATTCTTATTTGCAAATGCAGCCTGACCAAAAAGCAGTGGCTCTTTGGGGGGGGGGGGGGGGGGGGGATGACATGGTACTACTGTCATTAACAAGGACTAACAAACCTTCTCTGTCATAACCTCATTTTGTGGCAGGAAAAACCCTGAGTAGACGTTTTTGATGACGCGATCAAACAGTGCAATGCTGTTCTTATTTATTTATTTATTTCCAGTTATTGTGCTTTGTTGGTATAGCCTAATGTCTGCTGGAGTGTTCAATAAAAGTGATCAATAGTGAAATGAAAAACTGCCGGTACGCATTCAGTATTCGGACAAATGTTTCCTTAAATTCAGCTTCGGCCAAGAAATTTCAATTGGGTGCATCCCTAATTTAAATGACACAGTTCTATCAAGGATGGAATATTACAGTTTTCCATTACAGGTATCCTAACACTCTGAACACTTCATGTTCCCACAGCGTGTGCAGACTCCAGAGATGTGGTGTTACTTCTGGCACTGCTGAGTCTATGGAAGCAGCACTTGTTCTCATGTTGTTTCTAATCCTGTATATGTTCCTATTCTTACAGGAGAGAGCTCCAACCCAGACTCAGACATGGAGCCCAGCTCCTCCGCATCAGGAAGCCATAAACAACACAGACGGAGGAGGAGGAGCTCAAGACAGAAGAATCACCACTGTTTAGATTGCAGTGAGAGTTTCATTTGTCCAACTCACCTTAAATCACAACCACAGACTCAAGGAGGACAGAAGACTCACTCTTGTCTTCAGTGTGGAAAGAGATTTGGTTATATGAGCAAACTAAAGATACACCAGAGAATGCACACAGGAGAGAAGCCATTCTGCTGCTCCCAGTGTGGGCAGAGTTTCAGTAAGGCAGGAAACCTAAAGAGTCACCAGAGAACACACACAGGAGAGAAGCCATTCTACTGCTCCCAGTGTGGGCAGAGTTTCAGTAAGGCAGAAAACCTAAAGAGACACCAGAGAATACACACAGGAGAGAAGCCATTCTGCTGCTCCCAGTGTGGGCAGAGTTTCAGTGCTGCAGGATCCCTAAAGAGACACCAGAGAATACACACAGGAGAGAAGCCATTCTGCTGCTCCCAGTGTGGCAAGGGCTTCAGTCAGGCAGGAGACCTAAAGACACACCAGAGAATACACACAGGAGAGAAGCCATATCACTGCTCCCAGTGTGGGAAGAGTTTCAGTGAGGCAGGATCCCTAAAGATACACCAGAGAATACACACAGGAGAGAAGCCATTCTTCTGCTCCCAGTGTGGGCAGAGTTTCGGTGAGGCAGGATCCCTTAAGAAACACCAGAGCATACACACAGGCGAGAAGCCATTCTGCTGCTCCCAGTGTGGGAAGGGTTTCAGTAAGGCAGGAAACCTAAAGAGTCACCAGAGAATACACACAGGAGAGAAGCCGTTCTGCTGCTCCCAGTGTGGGAAGAGTTTCAGTGTGGCAGGATCCCTAAAGACACACCAGAGAATACACACAGGAGAGAAGCCGTTCTGCTGCTCCCAGTGTGGGCAGAGTTTCAGTGAGGCAGGATCCCTAAAGAGCCATCAGAGAATACACACAGGAGAGAAGCCATATCACTGCTCCCAGTGTGGGCAGAGTTTCAGTCAGGCAGGACACTTAAAGAGCCATCATAGAATACACACAGGAGAGAAGCCGTTCTGCTGCTCCCAGTGTGGGAAGGGTTTCAGTCAGGCAGGATCCCTAAAGAAACACCAGAGAATACACACAGGAGAGAAGCCGTTCTGCTGCTCCCAGTGTGGGCAGGGTTTCAGTCAGGCAGGATCCCTAAAGAAACACCAGAGAACACACACACTAGTTAACACGACTGCTCCCAGTGTGGGAGGAGTTTAAAGGAGGCAGGAGCCCTAAAGAAGAAGGGGGGGGTCTGCTGGCTGCACCATCATATACTGTATGGATATGTACTTGTTGATCGGATCAGGGAGAAGGTTGTGTCATGACATGAGCCTTTTCTAGATTATTTTCTCTCAATTTCTCCCGTCCTCTCCTCCTACCCTCCCTTCCTCTCCCTCCTTCCTCCCCCCCTCCTCTCTTCCCTTCCTCTCCCCCCTTCCTCTCCTCCCTTCCTCTCTTCCTCTCCTCCTTATGTTTGAAATAAATCCTCCTAACGTTTCAGCTGGAAGACTGAGATGTCTTGTTCCATTGCTTAGTTTAATTTATTAGTTAATAGTTTCATGGACAGCTTTTAAAAAAACATATTTAGCTGCATGGCAGGTGAACTAATACAAATAATCAACACTTCCCTTTCATCAGGAATCCCAGAAGCCCTGAAAACTGCAGTTATTAAGCCTCTACTAAAACAGAACGGCCTAGACCCATTTGTACTGAACAACTACAGACCCATATCAAACCTTCCCTGTACAGGAAAAAGTATTGAAATGGTTGCCCACGAACAACTTAGCAGTTATTTGACCCTAAATTATCTCTTCGATGACTTTCAATCAGGCTTTCGCCCCCCCCCCCCCCTCCACTATTGTGAAACAGTTTAAAAATATATAAATAAATATGCATTATACTGGCAAATCTAAAAATCGAACATACAGATTCTTAATATTTCCTTATTTTTATTCATTCAAACATGAATTTGTCATTTGTATTTTACATTATTCATACATTATAATATTAATATAACAGTTCTATCTTTTTTTACTCTTTTTCTTCATTATTATTCATTTAATTTCACTGAATTACTTTTTAATACTTGAATATTTCTTTCTTTTTGCTTTGAAAACTGATATCCTGTGTTAGACTACCTGTAGTACCACCCCACACCAGTAGGGTACCACCATAAGTGTTGGGCTTGAGTTACCTGGCGAAGCTTCAGTTTTTCTTTCTAGAAATTAGTTTGTCTTGGTAACAGTGGAGTCTGGTACTTTGCACAATAAAATGCTGAGAATTATACAGTTAACTGTGTCTGCTTGTTATTTCATGTCCCTCTCTGACATCGATTGAAGTTCGTTGCTGTAGAGCGCCATCTACTGGTGACAGTGTTGAACCTGTCTGCATGTGGCTCCTGTGATTAAATAAATGGCTGTGTTTGGAATAGCATACTAGCATACTACTCATACTAGATATGACGTAGATTTTGAGTATGTAGTACGTTCCGAACGTACAGTATGCAAGATTTGAGTATGCGAGACATTTAGTAGGCGAGCAGTTATTTCCGGGAAATTTGAAGTCGGTTTTGATGGACACTATCTCGTCTCCTATTTCCCTAAATGCATTTCGCGTCCAGAATTGCAGAGTTGCGTCCAGGGTTGCCAGATGGGGCGGGTCACCGCCGAATGGGCTACTTGATTTTGAGGTTATAGAAAGTTTAGGCTGTAAATTGTCAATCCCATCTGGCAACCCTGTGCGCTTTCAGCCTCGTCAAACTGGGTCATACAAACTTGTCATACAGCTATTGTTTACATCGTCCGATAGCCTGGGGACCGAAAGCTTGCAATAAACATTGTTTTTTGCACATATTTGAGTGTGCAGATGCTGCTTTTTTGCACTCTATTTGATACTCTTCAGCTGCAGCACCCCAGCTAAGTCTGATCACGGATGAGCGGTGGTATTTTCACTATACTTGGAATTAACATGATGAAATGCATTCTTAGACATGACTACATCGTCATGATTACAAATATGCCACTAGAAATGCATGAAATCCAAGTTTATTTGTGTCTTACACACATGTTCGCCTAGTATTTGACTGTTTGTAGCCCAATCACGAATGATCCCAGTATTGTAGCTTCAGACGGACAAGTTGGTTGTAGTGCTTGTGTGACGGGGTGTATCTTTGCATGAATCACTCTCAGCTGGATGGCTCACGTTCATTTATTCTGTAGAAAACATACAGTGCATCAATTTGTGGACACGGTTGCAGGGTCATCAGGCTAGATTCCAGTCAGTGTTTTCAGATGAACTGAGCATACAGTAGTCACTCATACTACACAAATTATAACAATAATATGAAACAAAAATACAAAATGTGTAGACTACATAAATCCTTACTTGTGTGATCGTATAGTGGTATTTGAACAGTCAAACAATCAATTATATATATATATTAACAATAACAATACAATGCATAGAAAAACAGCGCAACTGGAATACACGCATGCACACCACGTGCAACACATGGCTGCAACCTGACTGCTAGGTTAGCTGCGAGCGTGGTGCAAACTAGCGAGATGGAAAACCCAACCTCCTACAATACGGTCTACTAACTTTGGCAGAACAACAGACATACAATAGCACAACAATAATAATATTACCTGTAGAAAACATACAGTGCATCAATTTGTGGACACGGTTGCAGGGTCATCAGGCTAGATTCTAAAATGATGTTACACACGGACATTCACGTTAGCGCCATCATTGTTAACAACAGAAAACTCACATTAACAAACTTGTGATATGTTCCAAACTAAAATACTATAAATGGGCACAAAGTCTACCAGCCACCTAGGTGGGTTTCTGACTCTCAGGTTCCTTCTTGGACCTGGTTCATTAAACACATTCTCTGTCTCGGGCACCATGAACTCCTCTAGCTCAATCTCCTTTTCACCACTGTTGCCAGACAGAGCATCCTTGGGGAAGCGTGTAAGCTTGGATGCATTCCATTTTCGACCATCACTGAGCAGGTATGTATTCTGTCCTGCTTTACTAACTACTGTCAGCGGTTCTGTGAATCTTGATGATCCCTTTTTTACATGCTCCGGTCTGCGGACACGTACGGTGTCATTCACTTGGAACATGGGCACTTTCGCTCCCCTCATTCTGTCTGTGTACTCCTTACTCTCCTGTTGCTTGCGTCTCACTGTCTCCTGCACTTTCTCATGTGACTTAATTTGGTGTGAGACAGGGAGGACATTTAGTTTTGTACGCATCTTTCTGTTCCTCAGCAACTCAAAGGGAGTAGCTCCTGTAGTAGCATGCGGCGTAGCGCGATAGTTCAGTAAGAACTCTGTTACTGCATGTTTCCATGGCTTGTGCATTCTCTCAGCCGTCTGAATACACTCTTTGAGAACTCGATTAAATCTCTCAATAGCCCCGTTGGCTCTTGGATAATAAACACTGGAACGCAGGTGCTTTATCTCTCTCTCTCCCAGAAAGCTTGCAAAAGCATGGGAGGTAAACTGACATCCGTTGTCAGAGACCAGGAAGGAAGGGTTACCTTCACGACTAAACACTGTAGTCAAGAAGCTAATAACCGCCTCTGTAGTTACAGTAGAGACAAACGCTACCTCTGGCCACTTACTGTAATAGTCTGTGAGTGTAATAGCATAACGGCAGTCCCATGTCGCACAGTCAAAGGGACCAACAATGTCAATGGCCACCTTCTCCCATGGTCCACCTGGCAGTTCCACTGGGGTAAGTGGTGCAGGCGCAGTTTTGGCTGTTTTGTCATTGTATTGACAGGGTACACATGAGCCTACTAATGTCTGGACACATCTGTCCATTTGCGGCCACCAATATAGCTCTCGTAGTCTCTGTTTAGTACGCACTATTCCCTGATGCGCTTCATGAGCTAAATTTACAACTTTAGACCGTAGTGTAGTAGGAACAACCACACGGTCGGGGCCTCTCATGACAAGTAGTTCATCCACAGCCAGTTCATCTCTCACTCTAAAATATGGAGCAAGTTCCTTTGTCACATTCTTACTGCATTTTGGCCAACCTTTCTGTATCTGCTGTCTCAGTTGAGTCAGTTCAGGACAGGCCTCACAGGCAGCAGTGAACTCGGTCACAGATATGGCATGTGAGGAACCTGTGAACACAGTAGCCACCATGTCTGGCTCCTCCTCCACCTCTCCTGTCGAAGGCAGAGGGAGTCTGGACAAGCAGTCAGCAGTCACATTACGTTTCCCTGGATGGTAAGTGACATCATAAGTAAAGCATAGTAGACGTGCAGACCATCTCGCTATTCTCAGACCTGCGCGACCCGTACCCCTGGAAGTGAGTAGGGTTGTCAACGCTTGGTGGTCTGTGCGTAGGACAAAACGATGTCCCCACAGGTAGGTTCTCCACCTTTCCACCGCCCAAACGCATGCCAGCGCCTCACGCTCGACGGTAGAGTACTTTCTCTCTGCAGGAGAAAGTGTCCTGGACGCAAAAGCTATGGTTCTCTCTGTATTGTCTGGGTGAATCTGGCTCATTACAGCCCCCAATCCATAGTTAGAAGCATCGGTAGTGACATAAGTAGGTAACTCAGGATCATATAATGCTAAGGTAGGACTCTCAGTAATCAGTCTCTTAACCTCAGTAAAACTGGACTCTGCATCCGCTGTCCATTCAAACTTAGTGTCAGTAGATTCCCTGAGTGTAGCATGTAGCGGCTCCACCACAGTAGAGAAGTCAGGTATGAATTTACTATACCACGATGCAAGTCCTAAGAAGGACCGCAGGGAGGATGTGTCGTGCGGGGCAGGCGCGTTCGCCACAGCACTGACCCCGTCTTGGTCAGGATGAAGACCATCTTTGGACACAGTGTGGCCCAGGAAGCGCAGAGCTTTCTGGTTGAACTTACACTTGTGCATGTTCAGTTTAAGTCCCACTTCATTTAGAGCATGTAGCACTCTCCGTAGGCTGACATCGTGATCCTGCTGTGTGATGCCGTAGCAAATCACATCATCCAGGTAGGCCTGTACGCCTGGCAGGCCTGTCAGTACAGTCGACATCATTTTCTGAAAAGCTGAAGGAGCAGAAGCGAGGCCAAATGGCACTCGGCAGAAACGAAAGAGACCCTCATGCGTGATAAACGCAGTTAAATCACGGCTATCTGGATGCAATGGCAACTGGTGATAAGCAGAGGCTAAGTCTATAGTAGAAAAGACTGTGGCTCCACGGAGCTCAGCGAACAGTTCATCCATGTGCGGTAAGGGATGACAGTCACTGATGATTGCCTTATTAGGTTCTCTGAGGTCAACACACAGGCGAGGCTTTCCTCCCCCCTTTCTCTGGGTCACAACTATAGGGGAAACCCATGGAGATGCGTCTATACGTTCTATAACGCCTTTTTCCTGTAGATCTGCGAGCTCATCGGTCACAGCCTGCCTCACTGAGAACGGAAGCCTCCTCAGTTTCTGCTGTACTGGCACAGCATCTGGTTTAACCTGTATTTTGTGCATAAAACCTTTTGCACACCCTAACTCCTGTACTAGAACCTCTGGTTCGGTCTGTGGAGTGGTACTCTGTACAGTAGGTGCTCGGAGCACAGTAGGAGAGCTAGCAGAGCTAACAGTAATAATTTTGTTACCCTCAATGCACATCTGCAATGCTACAAATAAATCTAGTCCCAGCAATGCATTTCCTGATTCAACCACTATCAATGAACCTGTAACTGAATGTCCATTATGAACAACTGTAGCATGCATGCAACCTTTAACAGGAATTTTCTCTCTGGAGTAAGTAAGCAGATTCACTGTAGGCTCAGCAAGGACACATGTATGGAAAAGTGTCTGGTAAGTACTCTCTGGAATAATAGAAACAGATGAGCCTGTATCCACTATCAGCTCAACATCATGGGAATGATAATTTGCATCAACTCGTACAGTACACATAATTTTATCATTCACGACGGCCCCCTGCATGTAAAGCACAGTAACGTCATTCACCACTACCTCACGCACCTCTTTTTGAGCCGATCTACACACCTTGGAAAAATGTCCAACTTTTCCGCATGTATTGCAAGTCACCTTAACCGCCGGGCATGTAGGCTTGTTAGCTAAGTGTCCTGTGGATCCGCATCGGAAGCAGGCGCGCTGATTCCCAGTTGTAGCTGGCTGGCTGTAGACCGTGGCAGGTGCAGTCGTCGTCGGAGCTTTCTTCTTGCCCTTGTCGAACCTCCTCCTCGTCGGCTGTTTCTCGATGGCTCTCACCGAAGCTGTAGCTCCAGAGAGAACGTTGGAGTTCCGTAGTCCAGCCTCGATTTGTAAGGCCATTGAAGTAGCTTTGTCCAGAGACAAGTCCGATTCAAGCAAAAGTCTGTCTCGTATGCGTGTATTAGCAACACGCTCAATCAGTTGATCACGAATCATTTGTTCCTCCATGGCACCAAATTCACAAGCTGCAGCTAGCTCGCGTAATGAAGCAAGGAACTGATTAACCGTCTCGTCAGGACCCTGAGCTCTCTGTCGAAATTTGTGACGTTCAGCAATCACATTCACCTTAGGAACAAAGTACTTTTTCAGTCCATCCACGGCAGAAGTGTAGGTAACACCCGTATCCTTTAGAGTGTAGAACAGTCTTTGTCCTTCGGTCCCAAGTGCATGGAGAAGAACCGCGCGCTTTCTTTCCTCCGGCCATTTTTCTCCGGTAGCATCAATTACCAGCATGTAATTTTCAAACATTCTCAACCAAGTAGGAAAAGAAATAGCAGGTTCGCCTGGCACAGGCATGAACGGTGTAGGTAAGGGTACGGAAATAGCCATCCTCGTCGCCAAAAATGTGGTATTCTGTAGTAAGAAAGTAGTTAGGAAAGAATGAGACCGGGAGACACGCAGCTGCTGTTCACTTCGCACGTTTATTCAACTTCTCTTCTTAACATCCGTCAGTGCATACATCACTTCCGTCACTGCATACATCACTAGCATACTAGCGCCCACTGGCGGTATAAACAGGACACAACACCAGTTTTTGTACAAGCTGCTGGGGGATGATTGTGTTAAAAGCTGAGCTAAAGGTCCCCCGACCTTGTAATAGAACAAGCCCTCATGCGAAGTATGAAATGTTTGAAACACAACGTTTGGTTCTAGTGGATGTGGGTTCTTTCCAACCCTGCAACTTCTGAAATCAACAATGCAATGAAAGAAGTGACATGGGTAAACTATGAAACTAGTTAACAGCACAAGGACCGTTCTGCATCAACACAGGAAAGAGACAACGCAGACACTAAATAAACAGACATAGGCAGACATCAAAATACTTGATGATACTTGATTGTTGGAGTCACAAAATCTGTTGCCGGGTATGAACAACTTCAACACCTAATCACTGGTGTGACAGCCCATAATACTGTGAATGTGGATTGTGGACCATTCAAAAGAGGTTGGTAGAAGGGTCTTAAATCTCACAACATAGCTATCTATCTCACGGCATTTGATAACAATGTCGAAGCGAGAGGCGTTTATAGCTTCGGTCTGCAAAGAGAATGTGGAGGACTTTCTACATTTTGAAAAACTCCACGTAAGTTCTAACTTTGGAAAGATTACACCACGATTATGAACAGCCTTCATTTAAAGGACATGGTAGGGAAAAAGGTGACAGAATATACCTTCAAGAGGAAAGCACATGCAGTCACCATGGATTACAAATCCACAGTCAAACTGAACAAATTATCTGAAGCCTTCAAGTATGAACTCTGTGGGTATCCACCTGCGCTCTGCTCAAAAACAGTGTTTCTCCCAGTGAACAAACCCCAAATTGCAAAAGCAATATGGAACGCAGTCCCTCATGATGGTGCCAGAAAGAGACATCCCGTACTTTTCTTTACTTTTCTTTATTTGTATAGCACTTATTAAGACAGCAGTCACAAAGTGCTTCACAGTACATTTGGTAGAATATTGCATAACACAGCAAATAAACAGCCAGCGTAATTCATAAAAAAGTAAACAAGCATTTCACACAAGCAATAAAACAAATGATAAAATGAACGAATGATAAAATCAATGCAAATATCAGAAGTAAAAAGAGAAAACAACGTATAAAAATGCCATCCTATATAAGTGGGTTTTTAAACGTTTTTTAAAAAGTGGTACAGACCCAGCTAACCTGACAGTGAGCTGGAGGCGATTCCATAATGTTGGAGCTCCAACAGTAAAAGCACGGCCACCCTTTGTTTTGAGCCAGGTGTGTTTTAAGGAGGGATTTAAAAATCTCCAGGGTCTGAGCGGCCCGTACGTGGAGGGGGATGCTGTTCCAAAGTTTAGGTGCAGCAGCCGCAAAGCCTCATGGTCATGGGTAAAGGTGAGCCCATGTGGTTGTGGCGTCGTGTTGAAGACAGGCTGAAAGCGATGCAAGTTACTCCACCCTGCCCCCACTGTGATAGATGACTCCAGTCCAGTATGGAGGGTTACCTGCTGGTTGCCACCTCCAAAGTGAGTTTCTTTAATCTCTCTGCTATATTTACAAGAATAGTTCTCACTATAGTCTACGTGAATAACTACGTCATTCTGGGTCAGGGTTTCTCTCAAACTCCTCAGTCTTTCAAACTGGTGCTTGATATTGTAAATGTGCCTGGAGAAGTTTGAGAGGTGTTCCTGTGTGAGCTCCACCAACTTCTCAATGGAGGTATTCATCAGAGCAACGCATCCGGGTACTTTCCCCTCCCGTAATGTCCACGCCCCTTTTTGGGTGATAGAAGAGTAGAAGTTTGACTGGCGGTCAATGGGAATTTCTGGTCTTTGCTACTTTAATCCGATAAAATAAGAAAACCGTAGTGCTTTTTAGATATTAGGAGCACAAATCCGATGGCCAGTTAGGCAAACTATTATATAGTGTCATTGCCGATCAATGATCGACGTCGTTATATAGAGAAAATGAATGAAATAGGGGTTGATTCATCAGAGCAGTGATACGTCATCTCCCTGTCATCAGGCATTTGTAGTTCTTCAGTTGATTTGCCGTGTAAATCCCCAGATGAGTGTTACATTAGTTTTCTTAAGATAGGATAATAAATAAATCTGTTCAATGGGCATTTGCCAAAGTAGCCTACTGTTAATCAGTATTTATCCTGTATGGTGTATATGAAGATGTTATGACGTTTTATCATGAAAATAATGAACAGCAAGCTAGATCCAAAACTAGGGCCGGTGGAGGAGGGCAATTGTCACATTGGACAGACTACCAAAACAGAAAAATAAAGTATCTTAACGACAGCAAAAGTGATGGATGTCAGAAATACATTACCTGGAGATTCAATAAGGTACTTTTATATGACAGGATATGGGTTAGGGTTATATGACACCTGTAGCGAGATAGATAGATAGAGCCAAAAGTAAAAAGTCGCTGAGAGACGCAACCAGGGTCTGGGCTGGTAATTGTATGACGCGCCAAACAATCCGCTGAGATGAAAAGTACGTTTTAGAGCATTTATTGAATAGAACAATCAAACTTGGCGACGTACAAAAATAATCCATAAGCGATCAAAACCAGAAAAATAACAAACAATGCGTATAGAATATAGAATAGAATACAGTTGCCTATACAATGAAATTGTAGTGGTACTTCTGAAGGTGCAAAAACAGAAAAACATATTCACAAACCTATACACATAACATATCACAAATATTACACACTAGAAAAATTCAAAAGCGAAAATGCTATAAAACAAGCTAAGAGACAATGAGGTCCGTGGTGTCAAGTGCAAATAAAGACAACAATATTAAGAAAATAAAAACAACTATAAAAGCAAGCTAAAAGACATGAGGTCAGTGTCTCATCATATGACTTCTCAATACGGTGATCAAGGCAATAAACAAACAAGTAAACTCACAATAAACCCAGCCTGTTATACTAAATACCCCCTAAATCATATTCATGCCTCCGACAACACCTCAGGCCTTTGGGTGGTTCATCCACATGGATGGAGGCAGACTGAAAGTCTGTAATCCTACTTTGATTGTTTGTTTATTGCCTTGATCACCGTATTGAGAAGTCATATGGTTATGGGGGGTGATATTGCAAGGTATTTTAAGCACCTGCGCACCTTGCATTGCGGTAGTGGAGAGAGAGGGGAGCGATGTATTTTTGTTGACCGCTGTTAGAGCAAATTATCAATAAAGGCAGCCTGTTTCGTTTCAAGATGTATAAGAAATGATATTTAATATTTTCCTCTATAGAAGGAGGAAGTTTACAGGTTCGTCAGACGCATCTGAAGATTCAAAGTTCCTCGTAAAGTCAAGATCATTCATTACATCTCAGTATTTATGCACTCAGGTACCCTCAGGTAAGAGGTCCGCCCTCGAGTGAGGTCTAGACCAATCATGAGCAATGGGTGTGGATTTGTACATCGAGGAAGATGATGGGGGATGAAGGTTAAGGGGGAATCGGCCCCCACTTTCTCCTAAAGACACAAAGGTGAAACACAATGGCTACAACTGGTTTAGTCTGGTCTTAGAGTACTGGGTCTGGGGAAACACAAAAGTCCAAAACTGCTCTAGATGGCTTAGTCCATCTAGGTAGAAAAGAGAGCAATCAGGTCTTTGTAATCATTTAAATATGTCTGTTGTCTAGCCAATGTCAAGCTTCAAGTAGAGAAACTGGTTTCATTTTGTGTTTACAACAGGAAATCAGTTTCTATAGCTTTCTCTAGATATTAAATTTTCTGTTGTGAAGTTTGAATCTTAAATGTAGAAAAATGTCTTATTACATATAATAGTTTTCTCTCACACCGCATTATACGCATATGACACAGATGAACCACTGATGAACCAGATGAGACACTGACCTCATGTCTTTTAGCTTGCTTTTATAGTTGTTTTTATTTTCTTAATATTGTTGTGAATATGTGAATATGTTTTTCTGTTTTTGCACCTTCAGAAGAACCACATTTTCATTGTATAGGCAACTGTACAAGGACAATAAAGTCTATTCTTTCAACCCTTCCAACTTCCTGAATGAGCAGGGAGAGTTTGAGAAGCCTGAGGCCTTCCTGCCCTTCTCTGCAGGTATATAGCGCAAAACAAAGTACATCGCTATAGATAAATGTTGATGATGGATGGAAATAAATGGCTGATTGAGCTTTTTTCTTGTTATTGTTGTTAATGTTTCAGGGCCTCGTATGTGTCTTGGGGAAGGATTAGCTCGTATGGAGCTTTTCCTGATTATGGTGACGCTTCTGCGACGCTTCCAGTTTGTCTGGCCTGAGGACGCAGGGGAACCTGACTACACTCCTGTGTTTGGAGTTACTCTGTCCCCCAAGCCCTATAGACTAGGTGTAAGGCTGAGAGGGAACCAGTGAGGGGGAAGAGGTCAGGTATAGTCTGATATTATCGATGTGATATAGTTAAACCCTGTATGTTGTTGTTGTTGTTGTTGTTGTTGTTGTTGTTGTTGTTGTTGTACGTAAATCTATTGTACTTGCTATTGTGTTTTACACAAATAATTGTTGCAGTCAGTTTTGCTTTGTATAACCTTGATTAAGATTGATGGAACACTTGGCGCACTGTGTGACAAAATGTTGGTTCAAGTAAATGTCTTCCTCCTTCGTCTCCTTCCTTACATGCGTTACCATTGAAGAGCATACGTTGTTAAAATGTTATTGGACTGGTATGTAATATTTTTGTAAAATAAATAGTTAGCAAACATTAGTTTAACATAAGTTATGTGGAATGTTTGGCTTGCTGAATTCTTAATAAAAGTATTTATAAATGATTGTTCTGCAGTTGTTCCTCGTCTCTAAAGCATCTTTCACACAGGTCACAACCAATGAATCGAGACTAGCAACCTGTCTTGTACAGTTGCAATAAAAATTATTCAACCCCCAATTGCACATTAGGTTTATTGGCAAACTATTTCTCAGCTGTTTGCAATAAACAAATTACACAATAACTGTTTAAGTAGTTCAATGAAACTAATATTACACGTAAAAAAAAAAAAAAAAAAATCAACACAAAATTCTACTTGAGTAGGCTACAGCTCAAGCAGGAGTTGAAAATGTGAGAAAGATGCGGTGCCAACAACAGATTAACATCGCTATTAAAATCGATTTTCTCGGACCTAGCAAAAGTGAACCCTCGCATATGGAGTATACGGTTTAGCAATCGGTTTTGCGAATCACATTATTGCATTACAATTTGAATATTGACTCAAATAACGCAGGCAAAAGTGGCAAATGAATATGCTATTTTGGGATTGCATAGTCATTTGCACATTAGAATGAACTTTAGAATTTTGTCAGCTACAAAGCAGCGCATGACTTTGAAAATTAAATGTCAAATGGCTTTGCATTATAATTTTAATATTGACAGTGAATGTGCACATCAGGTACATGAAAATGAAAATGAAAATCATTAGAATTGCATTTGAATTTGAATATTGTCTGAAAGAATGCATGCAAAAGTGGAACATGCAATTGCAATCTCATATTGCATTAGCATTTGAATTTAGTCTACTATATGCTTCCATACCTTGGTAGCCTACCATGTCGTTGCTCATTGATAGTACAGTATCGTGTCCTCACTCTCCATAAAATTGGATAGCCTGGTTATATTACCCCACATTAACCACTGTAGCCTACTGTCTATTCATTGACATGTACATACTTTTATCAAGCTGAAGCAAGCATATTTTCTTCAGAATAGTCATTTATTAGTGACGTTGATTACTGTGAAGTCAATGCGGACGGTGGTCAAGTTGTTAATGTAGCCTCGCGCTACGTGCACTGAATATGAATGTAAAAAGTAAATATATTTGCATGAATATCAATATGTACAGTAAAGATATATCTATACAGTGTGATGCGTACAGGACAAGGACGAATAAGATATGTGCAGTGCGCACGTATCCTTTGTGCACTCCTTCATAATACGTGAGGCAATATTTCTTATGTCGGTGGAAATGGTATCCATTTCAAAGCGTTTCTCTTCTTTCATACTTCTGCCAGCGGAGGCGCAGTTGATAATTTCTCCAGTTTCTATGCGTACGCATGGCTGCCAGTGTGCTTAGAGGTGCGCACAGTTTCACAAGATCTCGCCTCTTGGGGTATCGATGATCATGAAATGCATCTGCGTTTCCTGGGGCCTCATTTATAGAAAGTACTTTGGATCAAATTTGATCTTACCCGTGTCGTACGTAGAAAACCACGTCAAAGTAGTGATTTATAACATTTCAACGTGAGTCAATTTGACCTTGGAAACGATCATAGCTCTATGTCAGGTAATTGACTTGACGTACGCACATTACCTACTGGTTATGCGGAGTTATTACAGGCATTTTTCGGAGTTCTGTCTGGCTTTTGACTGACCATTTATATGCAACGTTTGCAGGAAAAGTGCTATACAAATACAAAGTTATTATTATAGGCAACTATGGGCGTCAAAAAGGGTGGTACAAGATGCTCGTTCACGTGCACAACATTTTAGAGTTGATTGTGATTCATAAATGGAAGCAGGCGTGGGACTTGCAAATGCCACTGGCGTGCGCACCGTTTTATTAATCCGAATGTTGGTGTGGGTAAATGTTCTTGCTTTGCGTAGGTACGCAAGCCGTTTACGCCAGTTATACGCAAAGCTTTATAAATGAGGCTGGTCCCATAGGCTACATGAAGTCAACAATCAGCTCAGGAACACAAAATTGAGAAATATGTAGAGAAAGATAGACAGTTTAATGTATACATCTTCCACTGTATCCAAAATATCCCAAATATAATGCTTAATATGTCATGGGGTTGAACCAGCTTTTCTACTGTTTCTTGTTGCATCAGCCATGACTGCAGCATCCTCACTCAAATGAGAGGACGTGACAGAGTTAGGACGTGACAGAGTTAGGACGTGACAGAGACAGCCACTGAGACAGCCACTGAGACAGCCACCGAGACAGCCACTGACACGGCAACTGACACAGCCACTGACACAGCCGCTGACACAGCCACTGAGACAGCCACTGAGACAGCCACTGAGACAGCCACTGAGACAGCCACTGAGACAGCCACTGAGACAGCCACTGACAGCCACTGAGACAGCCACTGACACAGCCACTGAGACAGCCACAGCCACTGAGACAGCCACTGAGACAGCCACTGAGACAGCCAATGAGACAGCCACTGAGACAGCCAATGAGACAGCCACTGACAGCCACTGAGACAGCCACTGACACAGCCACTGAGACAGCCACTGACTCAGCCACTGAGACAGCCACTGACAGCCACTGAGCTTTTTTTTCCGGAATATTATTCCGGCGTTTCATGACCAGGTTCTCCTCCACACGCCTCAAAGCTTCCTGATGACATGGTTGGTGGAGGGAACCTCCCTGATGATCTGGTTGGTGGACGGGACCTCCTTGATTGGCTGGTTGGTGGAGGGTACCTCCCTGATGACATGGTTGGTGGAGGGAACCTCCCTGATGATCTGGTTGGTGGACGGGACCTCCCTGATTGGCTGGTTGGTGGAGGGAACCTCCCTGATGACATGGTTGGTGGAGGGAACCTCCCTGATTGTCTGGTTGGTGGAGGGAACCTCCTTGATGACATGGTTGGTGGAGGGTACCTCCCTGGTTGGCTGGTTCATGGAGGGAATCTCCCTGATTGTGAGACAGTTTGACCTCCAGACACTTCCTCCTCAGGCTCATGTCCAGCCTGGGCTCTTGCTTCTCCTGCAAAGCCCTCTGGGAAGGGTTGGTGTCACCAGTACTAGCCGGCTGGGGCAGGATGACCGTTCTCAGGTTAGGCTTTGTGTTCAGGTTGGGGTTAACCTGTGGTCTGCTCTTGTCCCTCAGCCGGCTGTCCCACAGAGAGAACACAGAGCCGGTCACATGGCCCATGACCCTGCTGTCTCCCGTGGCCAGCGAGGGCACCAGAAGAGGCGTCAGGTCTCCCACGTACCTGGTGACCCGCTGGGGGAAGCCCCAGAGACGATGGCTGAGTTTGCCTCGGACGTGCGACTCCAACTTCTCTCTGGTCTCCTGAGAGATGAAGGGGACGGAGGCGGCCCGCAGGAACATCCTGATGGGCTTGCCCTCCGTTGCCGTGGTGACAGGCTGGCACGGAGAGTTGGCCCGTGGGCAGGAGGCACTCGTGCCGGACTCCAGGGGGCGTCTGGGGCGGCACTGGGCCTCCGGGGGTCCACGCCTCCACTGCACGACCAGCCGGCCCGGTCTGGGGGTAGGGCTCTGGTTGAGAGTGGCGTGGGTAGTACTCTGCTCGGGGCTCTGGTTGAGAGTGGCGTGGGGGTTAGTGGTCAGGTCTTGTTTGTGCTGGTTGTGATGGAGGTCCGGGTCAGAGTCTTGAAAATCCAGAGACAGCAGGGGGTCACGGGTCGTGTTCTCAGAGGAACTGTGACAGGCACTGGAGTCTTGCTGGCAGGCTGAACTTTTTGACTGGAAGAAGTCTGGCACGCCTGGACACCTGTCCCCCCCCCCTCTTCTGTTCCTATGGCGACACGTTCTACAGGGCCTCTGAGAGCAGCAGCTGGACGACTGAGCCGAGGAGGAGGGCCAATTGGAGCAGGAGGCGGAGTCAGAGGAGGAGTCAGAGCCCAGGTGAGTATCTAGCTTAAACTCCAGGATGTCCAGCATCTTCTCCAATCGCTTTTTTTTTATTTGGTCTGTGAACTCCTTCAACAGCTTTCTGCAGGAGGACAACAAACAGGGCTCTCATTCTGGCTAACACAGCAGGCATTTAGGCTGTTCATGTTATCATCAAACCACTTTAGTTTAACAAAGAATTATGACAAATCATAATTAATGACACTTACATTTTTTGGTCAATTGTTGGTGTCGAGATTTCCTCCTGTTCAAATACAAAATGGGAATGTAATGTAAGTATTAGCCTTTTAAATACACGCAAGTCCAGCACACAGCCTTAAGACACAGCCCTGACACACAGCATTAAAACACACAGCCCTGACACACAACCCTAATCATAACACACAGCACTAGCCCAACGGTGCTTTACGCTCATTAATATTAATATTGACGCGCAGTTTACCTCACTTGCCGGGAGCGCGCCGGTGCCACCTTTCCTCCGGTTAATCATCCAGCTCAGGAGCCAGAGCAAGGAGAGGATACACACCATGAGCTGCAATCCAATGACCGCATCGAAACCTTGAAGCTCCGAGCTGGGAACCAACCTTGGAACCGAGCTTGGATCCAAGCTTGCAGACGACTGCAAGGGCACGCGGAAGCGCACGAAAGTGGCTGACATGTTAACGGTCCGGTAACATCGCCATGGCTATAGATAAGTAAGCGCAGTCTGTCGCAATACGTGTACTCTCTGATAGATACAGCGTGTCTGAATGTTGTTGATGATTGTTATGGGCTATATGACGTCACCAGGACAACAAAATGTATTGTTGATTGTTGCATCATTGTTTGCCCAAAAGCACTTCATTACGCTGTGTCTTGCATATTGTGTTTAAATGACCAATACAATTTTATTTCATATTTTATTGCACTGTAAATAATATAGCTCTGCGACTCCTTCCATAGTAATATCCTTTCAGTCTGATATGCATTGTTGTTAAAACCGTATACTCCATATGCGAGGGTTCACTTTTGCTAGGTCCGAGAAAAATCGATTTTTAATAATCGATCTGTTGTTGGCACCGCATCTTTCTCACATTTTCAACTCCTGCTTGAGCTGTAGCCTACTCAAGTAGAATTTTGTGTTGAATTTGGATTTTTTTTTTAAACGTGTAATATTAGTTTCATTGAACTACTTAAACAGTTATTGTGTAATTTGTTTATTGCAAACAGCTGAGAAATAGTTTGCCAATAAACCTAATGTGCAATTGGGGGTTGAATAATTTTGAATGCAACTGTACAAGACAGGTTGCTAGTCTCGATTCATTGGTTGTGACCTGTGTGAAAGATGCTTTAGAGACGAGGAACAACTGCAGAACCAGGGTTTCCGTTAGAAAAAATTGCCGCCGGACATCGTGTCCGGGAAGATTTCGATTTACCGGACAAACGTGATATATTCCGGTCATCATATTAAAATATAAAAAAAAAAAAAAAAAAATCTAATATAGCTGTTTGTCGCGGTGATTACTGTTGTGTAGCGGCCTATATATGCCATTTAATGTCTATTTCTCATCCGATACGATTAGATGCGAGCTATATAATATATAATAATATAACATGATTCGCATGCGCGCTATGCCATTATGTCCAGCGCTGAACAGGCGCCTCACTGGGAACTGAACAGACAGCATCGATCAATGAACAGACTCCACATTACGTTAACTGAAGTTTGTTAAATTGTTTGGGATTAATGTGAGTTTTCTATTTTCTCTTTCCAGTTTTACCCTTTTTTTTATCAATAAAACAACGTCATTTCTATAACCAGGTCTCGCTGGTTGGGAAGGCATTTCGTTTAGCTGCCTGTCAAATCATACTTAATCGGACTCGGGAGTATGTCAATGAGGAGAACATAACTGTTTATTGAGAAACAATAGGCAGGCTGGGATACGTATATAAAGAAATACCACAATGTCTAGATGTATAACATTTTATTGAACAGTGCAAGCATGTAGGCTTCTGGCGTGACATCGTACCCCTAACGTTCTTAGGGCTTGTTTGAAAAGCTTACACTGAAAGTTAGTGCCCTGGTCAGATTGTATAACAAGAGGAAGACCGAATGTGGAAAAAAAACGTTGTAAAGCTTTCACCACTGAGCTGGCTGATATGTTACGCAACGGAACAGCTTCGGGAAAACGAGTAGCAGCGCACATAATAGTAAGCAAATACTGACTTCCACTTTTAGTCCTAGGCAAAGGTCCAACACAATCAATTATTACACGTTCAAATGGCTCCCCTATAGCAGGAATGGGATGCAATGGTGCGGGTGGAATGGATTGATTAGGCTTACCCGCCATCTGACAAGTATGGCAACAGCGGCAGTGCTTGACAACATCCGCCTTCAGTCCGGGCCAAAATAAATGTTTCAATATCAGCTGATAAGTTTTAGTTATACCTAAATGTCCTGACCACTGGCTCTCATGTGCTACAGATAACACCTGTTGTCTATAACCCACAGGCACAGCCACTTGTTTTACAGTATTCCACTCACAACCATTTGCATTAGGAGGAGACCATTTACGCATTAATATCCCATCGTTAAGGAAATAAACTACGTTGCCCCCTATTTCAGATTCCTCACTAGCTGCATGTAAAAAACATTTGTTTAATGACTGATCAGCTACTTGAGCGACACGCAATCGCTCGCCGGTTACAGGCAGAGATAGGCTGTCAGCGGATGGTATGGTAGGACTCGGGGAGGATGGTAACTCTACCACTTTCTCCCTGGGAGAAGCTGAAACAATCGGGTTCTCATCCCTTTCAGAAAAGGCTTGCATAATCACACTATCACAGAGAGAAACATCGCTATCCTCCTCTCTGCCTCGACTCGATTGTGCACGAGTTATAGCGCACACCGGAAACAACCGCTGTTTCGCATAGGCAGCCTACACATTAGGAGTCATCATCATGCCGGTGTCAAATCATATCATAATAAAATAAATACATAGCCTATATATTCGTCTTTTTTAAAATAGAAGGAATCAGAATGTGAACTTTAGAGAATTGTATTCAAATTGTGCTTAGAGGGAATTATTTTCACCGGACATTTATGTCCGACGAGTTTTCCATTTGTCGGACTTCAACAACTTTTACCGGACAAAGTCCGGGAATTACCGGTTAACGGAAACCCTGTGCAGAACAATCATTTATAAATACTTTTATTAAGAATTCAGCAAGCCAAACATTCCACATAACTTATGTTAAACTAATGTTTGCTAACTATTTATTTTACAAAAATATTACATACCAGTCCAATAACATTTTAACAACGTATGCTCTTCAATGGTAACGCATGTAAGGAAGGAGACGAAGGAGGGAGACATATTTACTTGAACCAACATTTTGTCACACAGTGCGCCAAGTGTTCCATCAATCTTAATCAAGGTTATACAAAGCAAAACTGACAGCAACAATTATTTGTGTAAAACACAATAGCAAGTACAATAGATTTACGTACAACAACAACAACAACAACAACAACAACAACAACAACATACAGGGTTTAACTATATCACATCGATAATATCAGACTATACCTGACCTCTTCCCCCTCACTGGTTCCCTCTCAGCCTTACACCTAGTCTATAGGGCTTGGGGGACAGAGTAACTCCAAACACAGGAGTGTAGTCAGGTTCCCCTGCGTCCTCAGGCCAGACAAACTGGAAGCGTCGCAGAAGCATCACCATAATCAGGAAAAGCTCCATACGAGCTATTCCTTCCCCAAGACACATACGAGGCCCTGAAACATTAACAACAATAACAAGAAAAAAGCTCAATCAGCCATTTATTTCCATCCATCATCAACATTTATCTATAGCGATGTACTTTGTTTTGCGCTATATACCTGCAGAGAAGGGCAGGAAGGCCTCAGGCTTCTCAAACTCTCCCTGCTCATTCAGGAAGTTGGAAGGGTTGAAAGAATAGACTTTATTGTCCTTGTACAGTTGCCTATACAATGAAAATGTGGTTCTTCTGAAGGTGCAAAAACAGAAAAACATATTCACATACCGGTATTCACAACAATATTAAGAAAATAAAAACAACTATAAAAGCAAGCTAAAAGACATGAGGTCAGTGTCTCATCTGGTTCATCAGTGGTTCATCTACGTCATATGCGTATAATGCGGTCAACCAAAATACATTGCTCCCCTCTCTCTCCACTACCGCAATGCAAGGTGCGCAGGTGCTTAAAATACCTTGCAATATCACCCCCCATAACCATATGACTTCTCAATACGGTGATCAAGGCAATAAACAAACAATCAAAGTAGGATTACAGACTTTCAGTCTTCCTCCATCCATGTGGATGAACCACCCAAAGACCTGAGGTGTTGTCGGAGGCATGAATATGATTTAGGGGGTATTTAGTATAACAGGCTGGGTTTATTGTGAGTTTACTTGTTTGTTTATTGCCTTGATCACCGTATTGAGAAGTCATATGATGAGACACTGACCTCATGTCTTTTAGCTTGCTTTTATAGTTGTTTTTATTTTCTTAATATTGTTGTCTTTATTTGCACTTGACACCACGGACCTCATTGTCTCTTAGCTTGTTTTATAGCATTTTCGCTTTTGAATTTTTCTAGTGTGTAATATTTGTGATATGTTATGTGTATAGGTTTGTGAATATGTGAATATGTTTTTCTGTTTTTGCACCTTCAGAAGAACCACTACAATTTCATTGTATAGGCAACTGTACAAGGACAGTAAAGTCTATTCTATTCTATATTCTATACGCATTGTTTGTTATTTTTCTGGTTTTGATTGCTTATGGATTATTTTTGTACGTCGCCAAGTTTGATTGTTCTATTCAATAAATGCTCTAAAACGTACTTTTCATCTCAGCGGATTGTTTGGCGCATCATACAATTACCAGCCAGACCCTGGTTGCGTCTCTCAGCGACTTTTTACTTTTAACTCTATCTATCTATCTCGCTACAGGTGTCATATAACCCTAACCCATATCCTGTCATATAAAAGTACGTTATTGAATCTCCAGGTAATGGAGGCAATTTCTGACATCCATCACGTTTGCTGTCGTTAAGATACTTTATTTTTCTGTTTCGGTAGTCTGTCCAATGTGACACTTGCCCTCCTCCACCGGCACCTAGTTTTGGATCTAGCTTGCTGTTCATTATTTTCATGATAAATTGTAGCTAGCTAGCTATAACATCTTCATATACACCATACAGGCTACTGATTAACAGTAGGCACTGATTAACAGTAGGCAAATGCCCATTGAACAGATTTATTCATTATCCTATCTTAAGAAAACTAATGTAACACTCTCATCTGGGGATTTACACGGCAAATCAAATCAAAGATCGACACATCCCTGATGACAGGGAGAGGACGTATGACTGCTCTGATGAATCAACCCCTATTTCATTAATTTTCTCTATATAACGAAGTCGATCATTGATCGGCAACGACACTATATAATAGTTTGCCTAACTGGCAATCGGATTTGGGCTCCTAATATCTAAAAAGCACTACGGTTTTCTTATTTTATCTGATTAAAGTAGCAAAGACCAGACATTTCCATTGACCGCCAGTCAAACTTCTACACTGCTATCACCCAAAAAGGGGCGTGGACATGACTACCCGGATGCGTTTGAATTGCATAGAGAGTTTGAATTTTGTCTGCTGTAAAGCGGATGCGTTTCCTAGAACATGTAAATGCAATTGCTGATCACATTATTGCATTACAATTTGAATATTGACTCAAATAACGCAGGCAAAAGTGGCAAATGAATATGCTATTTTGGGATTGCATAGTCATTTTAATTTTGTCAGCTACAAAGCGGATGTGTTTACTAGAACATGTAAATGCAATTGCGAATCACATTATTGCATTACAATTTGAATATTGACTCAAATAACGCAGGCAAAAGTGGCAAATGAATATGCTATTTTGGGATTGCAGTCATTTGCACATTAGAATGAACTTTTGCATTTTGTCAGTTACAAAGCAGCGCATGACTTTGAAAATTAAATGTCAAATGGCTTTGCATTATCATTTTAATATTGACAGTGAATGTGCACATCAGGTACATGAAAATGAAAATCATTAGAATTGCATTTGAATTTGAATATTGTCTGAAAGAATGCATGCAAAAGTGGAACATGCAATTGCAATCTCATATTGCATTAGCATTTGAATTAGGTCTACTATATGCTTCCATATTAAAAAGCTCCTCTTCCTGTTTTAACCAGGACAAGTTTCTGCTTTACTTTTAATACTAAGCAGAACAGATGTGTGGATAGCAACAGAGATCTGGAGGTTTTTAAATTTCCCTGGCCTTCCCCCCCACTTAGCCATTGTTATGTCCCTGGCTTTTATTGTTTTATTGTTTTTAGTCCTTTTATCTTCTCTTCTTTTAAATTGTTATCACATCTTGTATTGTGTTGCATTTTATTTAATATCCTGCACTTTACCTGTTTTACATCTGTGAAGCACTTTGGTTCAGCTGCTGCTGTATGTAAATGTGCTATATAAATAAAGTTGACTTGACTTGACTTGAGATTTGACGATTGAAACCTGTATGTTATTTTAACCTACAATCAGGGAATATTCAAATATGTATAGGAACTTCGTGTGATTTTGAGATCCTAACCTGGGCAATGTTGGAAGCAGCTGGCAGGCATAAGCAATCAAAATAACTTTTCCTGTACAAAATCGCCACCCTGTGGTTGAAATAGATATAACATTGAGCATATCCATGTGTCAGGGTGACTAATCATGGTGACCTGATTGGTTACCATAAAACTTGCTATGACATTACAATTATGGCATTATAATTATCCATAAAAGGCATCATGTACTAATGCTTAGCTGTTGCAGCCGGGCATAATAATATGATCAATGACTGTGTTATAAGTAACATTTACATTGACCTTTAGCAGACCTTTAGCAGACGCCTTTATCCAAAGCAACTTACGTCTAAAGTAAGTGAATCATCTATACATCAGTCATCATAACAAAAACAAATATATACATTTACAGAGAGGCACAATTGCAGACAATGGCATTGTAAATTGGGGGGTAGGGCCATGTGTGACATTCCAAATATAAACACGTACTGTATTAAATACTGTATTAAATACATTTTAATAGAATCAGTGGCGGCCTACGGCCATGGGAGACATTCCTAACATTGACACTTATCAAATGTATCTCAATGGAGGGATAGGTTACTGTGTCAAAGTATCACAATCGGTAAATGGCTGTATTGGCTGTATGTGATATACTGAATGGTAAAGATGTGTTTACACAAAAGCACACCGACACTCGTGACATCTCAAACAGCCAGCATGTTTTGTCTCGAGAAAGATGCATGAAGCATGAACATGGAAATGCCAAATGTCACCGTCATAACACTTGAATAGGTTCACACATATCCATTCCATGCCGTTGGGGGGGCTGAGTATGCATGGTTGTTCACAGGTGGAGGCGGTGAGGTTGATCGCAGCGGGGAAAGCACCAAAGATCACCCAATCAGAGGAGGGAGCCACCTATGAGGGCATCCAGAAGAAAGACAACGCAAAGGTACTGAAGACCTAGTCCTGGACAGAACACTCTAGACTGCTCCTGCCATCTTGCTTTTCCCACAAGTACTACTACAATGCTATCTGGAATTCCATAGAAATTCGGTGATGTCAAATCTATTATGACCAGACGTACTTACATTTGTACTTACTCACTAGGGTTTCTGCTGTGTATATTGGTCCATTGTTAGAATGAGATGTACAATTGATCAGTATTTTTGCATTTTGTCTGTGATGTAGATTGACTGGAACCAGTCAGCCGAGGCCCTTCACAACTGGATCAGAGGTCATGACAAAGTCCCCGGTGCCTGGGCCGATGTTGATGGACAGGTAAGAATACGCCCACAGTGGGGCGCTTGGGTGGCGTAGCGGGTTAAAGTGCTGACCATGTAACCGCAGGGTCCCGGTTCGATTCCGGCCGGGGACATATCCTGCATGTCATCCCTTCTCTCTCTCACCCATCCTTCCTGTCATAATCTCTATCTGTCTCTGTCATTAAAAAGAAAACCATGAGTGGGACTGCCCCACTCAGAAAAAAAAGAATACGCCCACAGTCAGTCTTATAGTGGAAGTCCTCTGAGACAGAGACTTAATCACAGTAGTTTAAAGTGGCCTCTCCCTCTCCCTCATCAGCACAGTCAGTCTTATAGTGGAACTCCTCTGAGACAGAGACTGAATCACAGTAGTTTACAGTGGCCTCTCCCTCTCCCTCATCAGCACTGACCTGAAAACACAAGAGGTGAAACGGAGAACTGAGATGCACCTCAGAAACTCATCCCACTGTTGTCATCCCAACCTTTCTCTGTAGAAGACGACGTTCTACGGCTCCACTCTGGTAAACGACGGCACCGCTGCTAACGGACAGCCCCTGGAGATCCCTGGTGCCAGCCGACCTGGTCTGGTCACCAAGGTAGGCCCGGTGCTGTTTGGCAGCGATGGCAAGATGGTAAGTTGCCAGATGTTACACAAACATCATTACGACGCACTGGATATTACCAGAGTTTCACTTTTGGGGGATTGTCTTTGGCTTGTTTTTCGCACTTTCTTCCTCATTATTCAAGTTAAGATTCCTCTGAATAAACCATAGCCATTCGTTCCATTCGCTTTTGTGAGACTCTGAACTTGTAGTATACCTACATGCAACCATACTACCTGACCATGAAGTATGCAAATAGGTCATGACTTTTATAGAGGCCATGTGTGCTAGGCTAACCTCTTGGTGTAGCGGGCCATGTATGCTAAGCTAAGGCGTGCTAGGCTAACCTCTTGGTGTAGCGGGCCATGTCCCAGGCTAGGCTAGACTAACCTCTTGGTCTAGTATGTATATGTATGAGTTAGCATAAAGGACATGTAGATAGAGAGAGGAGGATACTGCTGCTTTAGATCATTGGGACACACCTGGACTGGCTGGTTGATACACGGGATATATTGAGATAAATAACAAATAAATGGCCAAAAGGACATTCTGAAAGTATGCGAAATGTGTTAAAAAAAAAAATGAAAACTAACTTGCCTTCCTCATAGCTGGTGTTGCACTTTTGGCTGAAATAACCTCAATTAAATCTCTGACACAGTTTTTTCCCATTCCTCCATGCAGAGTTATTCCAGATGTGTTTGTGTTTGAGGGGTGTCTTGTCTTGCATGCACAGGCCCGTTTCAAATCACCCCACAGCATCTCAATAGGATTCAGATCCGGGCTTTCACTTGGCCTGTTCCAGAACTCTCCATTTCTTTCTTTTGAGACGTTCGTTGGTGGATTTACTGGAATGTTTTGGGTCATTGTCATGTTGCATGGTCCACATCTGCTTTAGCTTCAATTCTGCATGGTCTCACATTTTCCTCAAGCACCCTGTGATACAATATAGAATTCCTAGTGGATTCTATGATGGTGAGCAATGACTTCTCCAACAGCATGTTTGGATACTGGATTCTGATTGGCTAGCAACAGTGGTAAATACCCCCCAACTCCCTTCAGTTCAGCTCCGACCGCATTTCCAGTATCAATGCGCCTCCCAATCAATCTGATTAAGAACACCTGTGCTGACTCCGCCCACTGTTTAGCCAATAGCAGTCTACCAATCTGGAGTGTCATTCCAAGGCACCAATCACGAACAAGTTGGCTCAAAGGCAAGTGAACGTGGCCTAGCCTACAATGCAATCGTTAATGTTGTTTATGGGACTATATTCTGTGGCGGAAGGATATATGTATTCTGAAATGGGTGTCAAACGAAGAAGTGAGAAAACGTGCTGGTAGAGAGATGGTAAGTTAGCACGCAGATCAGAAAGAGAAGATGGATGTACATCGGCCACGTGTTGAGGAAAAGCCCGGATGACCATCAACGCATAGCCCTCAGATGGACCCCTGATGGACGGAGAAAAAGGGGACGACGCCCCAAAGAAACCTGGAGGAGAACCGTCGAGAGGCAGCGGGACATGCCGGGTCTGAGACCCGGGGAGGCGGCGGCCGCTGTGGCGAGGGACAGAGACCGGTGGCGAGGGACGGAGACCGGTGGCGTAAACTCGTTGGAGGCCCTACTCTTCACACCCGGGGGGTATTCCATCAACGTCGCTAAAGGAAAATCCTGGCTTATTTTTGATAACTTCTCGCGAGACTTATCAGAATATGCCTGGATATTTTTAGGAACTCTCGCGAGACTTGTCAGACTAAACCTGGATTTTCTTTTAGCGTTGTTGATGGAATACCCCCCCTGAAGAAAAAGGACCTAAGTCAAGTAAGTCAAGAAATGATTAATGATCTTACAACTGTGTATTTTTTATAATGTTACATCTGTGTATTTTTTATATTATGTGGTAGCTTTTGTAGCAAAGCAATTAACCATTCGAGGGCGGGGGGTTGTGGAGACATTTACCACTGGTACAGGGTACTCCACAACTAGGGCTGGGCAAACAATCAACATTTATTTTTCGATAATCGCAATAATTAACGATCAATTATCGATTAATTGATAAGCTTTTTTTTTTTTTTTTCCTTGGGGAAAACACTTTATTTGTGTTGCTATTGCACACATTCATTCATTCACATTCAAACTAGACACTACAGTCAGATAACAATCCTCTTAAACAAGGCAGTGAGTAGCCTAAATTGTTTAACTTAAAAACACATTTTACGTTATAAATAAACATATAGAAAATAAGTAACTATGGACCAGTGAAGCAGTAGGAGACATAGGCCTACACTATTCAGTCCACTGCTGTCATACACCACATTGTAGTGGGTTGGGGAGACGCTTCCCTGTCCAACAGCTTGGCTGACAATGAAGAAGTCGTACCTGAAAATGGGAGACCAGGGAAGCAGCGGGTGATGTCAGCACTAAGCGACCGAAAGGGTTGAGGACCGGACGCGGCGCTGCCCTTGGAATAACATTCTTATTATTATTTGGACTAGGGATGTTCCGATACTGATATCGGATATCGCCGCGATATTGGACCTGAATGCTGGATCGCGGATCGCAAAAGGAAAAAAAAAGGCTCAGATCCTGTCGTATATTTTTACACATATTAATAGCCTTCTTATATAACGTATATCTTACACATATAACACACATATATTAACGTATATTTTTACACATATTACATGTATATATATATATATATACATACATATTATTACAGATGATCGCGGGGAGATTTGAGAATCAGTTGTCGCACATGCGCAGACACACACACACGCACATGCACGCCCCCGAGGGTCTAGGCCAATCAGAGGCCTAGAAGGAAGGATCACGATTGGCCAAGAACATACTGTGATGTGATTGGCTGAGAGACCGCTATAAAACCAGGGAACACAGAGATCTGAGTCTGCTTCTGTCTTCCTCTGACCACGTCGTGACTGTTTGTGTGTAAACCTGATCCTGTAATCTGAGGACCCGATCTTGTCTTTTTTGAATAAATACTCTTAACTTTGGCCAGGAGTTTTTACCTCATTTTTGATCACCAAACAGAGAAAAGAGACTACAAAGTGGCGAGCCTTATGGGAGAACAAAAAATAGCCAGCCGGTTTGCAACTCTTCAACAAGGGTGAGTTTTCTGCTGAATAACCTTTCTTTGTTGGCAAAATTGACTGTAAATCAGATGGGCTATATTTAAAGAATCTTGAAGTATATAACTGGGTAGAGGTTAGACAGAGAGAGCCGGGTTGTAAAACCTGTATTGGTAAAAACGTTTAATTGTACGATATTTTATCGTGTGTGTGGTATAATTGTAGTACAGCAGAGAATGAGCTGCTTGTAGGCTTGTTTTGGGAACAAGGTATTAGCATAAAAGCTGAGGGAAAGACGTTTTCCCAGCGGGCTAATAAATGTGTTTTGTATCAGAAAATAGTCTGATGGAGTGTAAAAGAATGAGAATTCTTGGTTGATGTGTTTTGCAAGTAAGAGCTTAGTCCGTGTTTGTCAGGAGATAGCTCTATTCGATGGTATGGAATCTGAATTCCTAGTTTGAAAGAGCATAGTCCGTGTTTGTGAGCAGAAAATAGCGCTATTTTAAAGATATACATTGTTAATTTACTTGAGAACACGGAAAAAAAACGTGGCTTTAGTAGAAAGGGCGCCATTTTTTCCTTTGTGTGAAAGCATGTCAGACACGTGGAGACAGGGCCTCTAGTTGAAAAGACGCCATCTTTTCCTTTGTCTGAACGCATGTAGACACGTGGACACACAGAGCCTAGTAGAAAGCATACGCCATTTTAGGAGTATTTGAATAAGATTATCTTGGCAAATAATACGTTTAACTGCATTGGAAGATATTCTTGAAATTGCTGTGTCGTGGAAAATAATAATTATTGTGGAAAAGCAATGTTGTGTTGTGAAGATTAATCTTAGAGTCCACAGCGGTTTGGTAAGTAGAACAAAGGAGTGTTGGGTGGCCTCTTCCCCCCCCTTGACCTCCATTTTTTCAAATACACACGCGCGGGTTTGATAGATTTCAGTACTCATCTCTTAAAGATAACGATAAAACCATACACATAGACTAGTATTGATAAAGATAGAGATATAGTGAATTGATCTCGGGGTATTTCAAATAAGTTTAAAGGTACGGTTACTCGGAAAACAGGAGTTTACACGGGGCCAGCGCAGCCACATTTCACACACAGAGAGAGCACGCGGAGCGAATAGGCCTGCTTACAGAATATTGGTGAAAGAATCTAAAAGGTTAATGCATAGATTGATGTTGTGAATGACTGTTCAGTATTACATTGATTTAATTAATTACTTATCAGTTGAATTAATTATTCAGATCATTCATTTTCTGTTTCCCAAAACAATTGATTGATTCCATAAGTTTTAAATCAATGTATATGATGATATAGTGAATAATTCTAACTAATCATTCATTCCTTTCACTTAACAATTGATTTATGTATAGATTGTAAAAGTAAAAGATAGATTGTGAGTTTTAGGTAAGATAGAGTAATTCTGTAAGACATTTTCAGTGTGCTGCCCTCTACTGGTCAGAACACGATAAAGACATTTTCAGTGTGGCGCCCTCTACTGGTCAGAACACGATAAAGACATTTTCAGTGTGGCGCCCTCTACTGGCCAGAACACGATAAGACATTTTTAATTATTTACTGCCATCTAGTGGACGAAACACGATAAGACATTTTTTAATTATTTACTGCCATCTAGTGGACGAAACACGATAAGACATTTTTAATTGTTTGCTGCCCTCCAGTGGACGGAATACGATAAGACACTTTGGAGCACTAGTCCTCCATCAGTGCATCCGTCTGAGGTCGATGAAATAGTCCTTTACAATAATAAATGGATGGTTACTTCAATTAATTTAAGTAATTACAAATTGATTGAATTAATTATTCAGATTATTTCATTTTCAGTTTTCACAAAACTTTGATCAATTGGTTTATAGTGGTCTAGGGATGACGTTTTCTTTCACAGGTTTACATCAATGAAGTGTAAATGACTAAGTCTAGTTGATTGTGCATTCCTTTCGAGTAGCAGGTCGATTTCTTTACAGATTGTAATTGATAATTGATCATTTTGTTCCTTTCAAATAACAAGTCGATTTCTTTACAGATTGTAATTAATAATTAATCATTTTATTCCTTCCAAATGACAAGTCGATTTCTTTACAGGTTGTAATTAATATTCGTGTTTTACATCTTTTTATTTGAAGTTAAGTTCTTTTTTCACAGTTCTTGATTAAAGAATAGCAGAACAGTTTCTATCTGAGGATTGATCAATCAAGGGGTTGTGGATCAGAAAGACTTAGAGCGTGACCTGCTTTTGTAATTTGATAATTGTGTTGAACAGCCTTTGTAGTTTAATAATTAAGTTGACCTGAACTATAATTAGTATTGATTGAGCAATTAAGTGACACACATTCATACATAATAAGGGAAAAAACATTTAGATTAAAACACACACATAGATTACATTTAAGTCAATAATACACAATACCACTGAAACAATCCGTTGTTCTGGAGTTGTAGTGTTCTGTGTGGACAGTTGACACAGTTAAGAGTTGGACTAGCATCTGTTTAGCAGATACGGCAACAGAAGGTGGGTTGTAAGAAAAGTACACCTTATAGAATATTGTCAGCATATTGAGCAAGTAGAATGGGGTCAAATTCAACGAAGGTGTTAAAAGATATTAGTGAGCCTAGTGGAATGTTGGCTACGTTATCCCCTATGGCTGTAGTGGAAAAAATGAATCCTCTTGTTAGGGAAATTAGCAAAATGTCTACGAAATGGAATAGCCGTTGGGCATACATTGAACAGCCGTGGCCGAAAGAGGGCAGCCTTAATTTACAAATAATTGCAACATTGGAAATACTTATCAATGGGCACAAAGCACATCAAAGAGGAAAGATTAGATCAGAGAAACGCAAGTTAGAGTTAGCTATTTTAGATCTATTTAAGGTAGAGGGACAGAAAATAGCTCAGATGGAACCGGAAAAGAAAAAAGAATTGGCCAGAACACTGGAACAGAAATTGAACATTCCATCCACAGACATGTGTCCTGTCTCCAGTCCCCCTCCATATGCTAAGGCACTGGAGGACCATTCCCAGAAGAAGAAGGCCAAGCAGGAGCCAAGGGGAAAAGGGGACGACAGGAGTGACGAGGAAGATGACAGCAAAGATGGCCGTGAAGACTCAAGAGATGACGACAGTGCAGACGAAGGCTACCACGCTCTGGTCAGGAAGATGATAGCCACAGCAAAAAGACACCACAGATGGCTGAAGGAGCAACGAGAAAGGGAGGAAGAGGAAGATTGTCATCGAAGGTCATCAAATACATTAAAGAACTGTCCAGTGCTGATTCGGGGTAACAAGATGGAATATCATCCGTGGCATCATGCAGATCTGTCTGAAGTGATGGAGAAACTCCCAGTTCTGGAGGAGGGAGGACATTCGTGGACTACTGAGGTCGACGTGAGACTGACAGGAACGCAGGCCGCGATGGGAGACCTGAAAAGACTCTTAGCCTTTATTGCAGGATTGGAGGCAGGACTTCATAGATATATCAATACATCAGTTTATGATCCAGAGCTCTTCGCAGCATACAGAGTGCAGGCTTTAGCCCCACAGCAACAGCCACCTGGAGTGCAGACTGCTACTTACCAGTCCTACTCACAGGGGCCACAAGGGGGGTATCCTGCTACTTACCAGTCCTACCCACAGGGGCCACAAGGGGGGTATCCATACCCACAAGGGCCACCAGGGGTGCAAGCGGTTCCATACCAGATGTACAACCAGCCTGGCCAAGGACCACCACCAGGGGGATGGACAGCAGCAGGGAAGAAGATGCTAGAACCGTGTTACCAATGCGACCAGAATGGACATCTAGCCTGTACCTGCTACAACAGGCCCCAGGGGGGCGCAGGGGGGAGCCAAGGAGGAGGATATTGGCCTCCTGCTACACCTGCTCCAGGAGTGATGAACCCTTACGGAGGCCCAGCAGCTGGCCTACAGGGGTGCCCGGAAGATCCGAGTGGGAGGTGCCAGCTGGTGGTGACAAAGAAGCCTGAAGGCGCCACGCACCTCCCTATGTCTAGAGAATATGTGAAGACAATCGGATTTGAGGGAATTAAACAGCTGATTCCTACAACTGAGCTTGTAGACTTAGAGTACAAGGGACAGAGAGCAACTCTGTCAACATTTGTGTCAGAACACACGCCAACAGGGCTGCTAGGGAAAGATGCTCAATGCCAATTGAACTGTACAGTGAAATGCACACCTGACGGCTGTCAGGTGACGGTGCCATCCGGTGTTCAGATTCCATCGACAGCCAGAGTGATTAAGCATAGAACAGACCTACAAGCTTTGCCTTTAAAGGGAGCTGATATAGAATATTGGGTTGATGGGTCTTGTTACGGGGTAGGAGAAACTTTGTGCGCTGGGTATTCCTTAGTTAAAGCACAGAATTCAAAGTTTATTGTAGAACAGGCTGAGGCAGTTCCTCAGCCTTGCTCAGCTCAGTTGGCTGAATTGATTGCCCTCACGGAAGCATGCAACTTGGGAACCGGACGGAGAGTGACAGTGTACACCGACTCTGCCTATGCACATAATGTTTGTCATTTTAATGGAGCTGTATGGAGGGGGCGGGGTTTTAAGAGAACTGATGGTACGCCTATACAGCATCACGCACAGATCATGAAGCTGTTACAAGCCATGATGAAGCCAAAGGAATTAGCCATAGTGAAGTGTGCCGCACACAGGTCTGACTCATCACATGTCACACAAGGGAACAGGGCTGCAGAAGATGCAGCCAAAGCCATTACAGGAGCAGACAAGGCAGGTAAAGGTCTTCTGGTCACACATGAAAAGCAGTTACAGGGCATGGTCACACTTGAGGATTTATTGATGTTACAGAGTAGAGTAACTACGTTAGACAAGAACGTTTGGCTAGCAAGGGGGGCAAGTCAGGATGACACAGGTCTATGGAGGAATCATGAGGGGTTGGTTGTAGCACCCTCAGATTTATTAGGCATGTTAATACAGGAAGCTCATGGATTAGCACATGTGGCTAGGGGGGAGGTAAGACGCAAGATCACCAAGGAATATGGGTTTTGGAGTCCATATTTGATGGAACAGATTGACCATGCTTTAGGTCAATGTGGGGTCTGTTGGAGAAACAACATCAGAGTGGGTACACCAGTGGTGTCTGGGCATATCCCTACCCCAATAGGGCCACGGGTGGTGGACAGGGGGGTGGATGTACAGAGTAGGCAGGATGTTGTGCCAACAGGTGCCGAGGTCCCCAGAGAACCTGAGAAGGAGGAGCTACGAGGAGATGCTGTGGTGTTGCCAGAGCCAGTGGGACAGTGGAAAGCTGTCCAGATGCCAATGAACCAGAAACCAACGAAGCAGAGAGTGTTGACAGTCTGGAGGTCCAGCCCGGGAGTGTCCAAAGCCTGGACACCTGTGCTACTGGGGATGCGGGCGAGTACCTGCATCATGCTTCAGATGATGCTGAGGGCAACTCCCCAGACCTTGATCAGCGTGGGAGGGGACCAGGCGGCTGCCTGAACCTCAATGACACTGACGGACGACGACCAGTTAGGAAAAGATTAAAGACTATGAATAGGGTAGTGAAGCAGCAGATCAAAGGGAATGACGGGAATGGACAGCAGATGATAGCATGGCTGGAAACGGTCATAGGGGCATGGGAAACTTATTTTGCTAAGATAGGAGCACCTATTATAGCAGACATGATTTTTGACTTTCTTAGGAGGCAGGGCCTCATTGACTGTTTTTGGAAAATCAGTCACTCAGTCCACGTTAATGAACTTTTCAGAAGACTAGTCCTCACCTGAGGTGAAGATCTATGCATTAATGCATTCCCTTTGTCCTGTGCTTACTGTTGGGGAATTATGTGTTATGATAACTGAATGTCATTATTTGTGTATTGTTTGTTTATTTCTATATCGTATGGCTTTGGACATTATTTTGGCCAGTCAGGGTGGTACTTGTGCTTTGATAGGCGGTGAATGCTGCAGTTATATTTCGGATTCTGATAACGCTTTGTATGATTTTCATGAATCTAACAAGAAGGGTGTAGAGGATTTACATAAAGAACACGGTTGGAATATGTTAGATTTCTTTGATTCTGCTTTTTCAGGTATTGGTAATATGATCAGGTCCGTCGCTATTATTTTTGTTGTCATTATCATCTGTATTATGTTACTTGGTATTTTAATCAAATGTTGTGGAAAGTGTATTTCTGATGTTCCTATTAATGCTTTAATGTTGACCAACATAGCTGATGAGCAAAAGCTGGATTCTGTTTTGCTTTCTGATTTTGTTTCCTCCTTTGATGATTTGTTTATTAAGTGATGTTTTATGATTATTTGCTTCGATTACTGTTTGTTTCTTTCTATATCATGTGATTGATGTCAGTTGAGAAGTGGTGTGGTGGTTATGCAAAGATAGGAAAGCGGTTCTGTTCCTAGCACAACGAAGAAAACGCTCTTGACTGGGAAAGGATATCAATCTGAGACAGCGGTAAAGGCTGTTCTCCAACTGGGTTCATGTGCTAGTAACCTCTGTCCCTGGCGCTTCAAGGACAAAGAAAACATCGGTCGTTGGAAGTTTCTATATTAATTTGTGCATGATGGACTGTGTTTAGTTTAATTGTGATTGTTATTTTCAAGATTCTTTTTATTATTGGTTGGTTTCTATTTTTTGCATGATGTCTTTGGGTTCTTAATAGTTATTTTTTTTTTTTTTTTTTTTTTTTCTTAGCTGTGGTATGTGAGGTTTGTGTTTTTGTTTTGGTTTATGTGATCATTTAGTTTCGGAACACCCTCTGGGTGGTCCGAGGGGGGATGTGTCGTATATTTTTACACATATTAATAGCCTTCTTATATAACGTATATCTTACACATATAACACACATATATTAACGTATATTTTTACACATATTACATGTATATATATATATATATACATACATATTATTACAGATGATCGCGGGGAGATTTGAGAATCAGTTGTCGCACATGCGCAGACACACACACACGCACATGCACGCCCCCGAGGGTCTAGGCCAATCAGAGGCCTAGAAGGAAGGATCACGATTGGCCAAGAACATACTGTGATGTGATTGGCTGAGAGACCGCTATAAAACCAGGGAACACAGAGATCTGAGTCTGCTTCTGTCTTCCTCTGACCACGTCGTGACTGTTTGTGTGTAAACCTGATCCTGTAATCTGAGGACCCGATCTTGTCTTTTTTGAATAAATACTCTTAACTTTGGCCAGGAGTTTTTACCTCATTTTTGATCACCAAACAGAGAAAAGAGACTACAATCCGCGCTCTTTTTTTTTTCTTTTTTTTTCTGGAAAGTCAACCAACCTCGACTGCCCTCCCTGGCAGCCACAGCAGCTAAATTTCTCTGTGCTCCTTGTACAAGTGTAGAGAGTGAGAGGCTCTTTAGCACAGCCTCAATTATTATTGATGACAGAAGGAACAGGTTGACTGCACAGAATGCTGAAAAGCTAATCTTCCTGAAGAAGAATCTCTCCCTCATGCTTAAGTGAACAATATGTTAAAGAACTTTGTTACAAAGAAACGGCACATAAGAAACGTTTGTTGTTGTTGTTGTTTTTTGTTGTTGTTTTGTTTACAATTGTCAAAGCAGCTGTTATTCTTATTTATTTGGAATACTTTACATATTTATTTGGGAAGTTATATTTAACTTGTGTTTTACAGCCATTTTGTTTTTACTGTTAGTTGCTAGGCTACACTTGAAAAAATATTTTGATTTGCCATTTGTAAGAGAAGATAAATACCTGAAGGCACTAAAATAGATATCAGACATAACTATTTTTTCTACAATGCTGAATGCTGCTGTTTAAATTGTTTTAACTTTAAACCAGTTACTGAGTACTGGTCACTGAGTACTGCAGAGTACTGTTTTTGTTGCTTTAATAAAGGCTGGCAGTCTTTAATTTAACTGTCAGTGTTTCCTCCAGGAGTTTTCACATTAGTGGCGGGGTGGTCGTCTTTCGCGCGCGCAGCGTGCACGCATAAAACGCGTGCACGCGAAAACAAATATATTTTCTTAAATACCGGTTAAGTCATTAAAGCCGAGCAGGTGATTTTATATAGAAGGTGATCAAATACCAATATTGTTATGTACGACAGTATGTCATTGCAGCACTTTACGACGTCACGTTCTGTTAGAGCTTTACGACTGTGTGTGTGTGTTGTCAGAATGAATGGCACTTGACAGTAAACGGAGATCAGTTTGTATACCTGTGTGGATCTACATTTATTAGCATAACACAAACATAATACATTAGATAGAACAACCCTGTTCATTAATGTTCATTAATGCTTGAGTTCATGTTCGCACTGTCACTGTGTTGTGTGCCAATGCACCCCTGTGATTGGTGGAGGTCACGGGGGGGGGGGCGGGTGCTGTGTGTGTTATTGAGACCGTTGGGAGAGAGAGCTCGGGTGAACTAAGAAAGTTGTGTATGAGATAGTTTACAATTAAACGCACAGATTACATGAGAGAAGCTATCTGTCATTATTTCAACCGCTGTCCAAGTGGGGACGTTACAATACTTTCGTTTTAGAACGAAACGTTAGCCGCTAGCAGCGTTTAGCAGTCACCATTCTTGAGCAAAACATGATACAAACAAACATTCAAATACTCGTGTCGTCTTGATTTTTTTTTCGATTTCAATGATGCATCATTTGAAAGCTTACCATCTGTAGTTTCAGACTATGTAAACAAACGAAAAATTGCGTAAGCAAATGGTTATTATTTATCTGGTATAGATACCACTTCTGCGCCGAATGTACCTCCGCGGCACAAATCCGCACCCGACATTGTAATTACCGTAATTTCTAAACGGTTTGTGCTATCGAAAAAAATCCAACTGTCCCTGAAAGCTGAGATGTTGACTTCAACCAACATATAGGGGATTACGGTCAAATGTGACGTGAGGACATTCTCAGAGTCAGTTTACTCACAGTGATTGGCGGAGCGTTCAGGGACACATGCTTTTTTTCTGTTCTCCGGTCTGAATCAAAGTGGACTGTCTGAATCATTTGGTGGCGGAGGAAATTCATTCGTGGCGGCCCGCCACCAATAAATGCATATAGAGGAAACACTGACTGTTGTTGGTGTGGACTATATACTGGGGAGGTATTTGTTATTATTCAGGGGTAAAAAAATATATACAAATATCGGATCGGTATCGGTATCGCAGATACCCGAAGCCCAGGTATCGGTATCGGTATCGGTAGTGAAAAAGTGGGATCGGGACATCCCTAATTTGGACTTTGTGTTTGGTTGGATCTGAGTTTGTGTTTGTAGTAATACGGGGGGACGTCCCAACCGTGACCGGGGTTTAGAACCTCCCTCTGTGTCCAAGCCTGCTACACCCCCCTTACTATGCTGTGCTAGCTCACTTCACGCATTAAAAGGTCATGCCAAGTTGTGCACTCTGACAGGGTAAAACCCCCCAGTAAAACCCCACTCGAGTGGCTAGCTGTACTGTGAACGACTTGTCGGCGACCCACGCATCGCTGAGATGTCGGTGGGAAATCCAGCTCAATATACATTTTCATTAGGGCTGTCGTTGTTAACGCGTTAACGATCGCGGTTCATTTGGAAACCTTAATGCTGTAACAAAAAATGGACGCGAATTAATCTTAATCTTACCATCATTTCATATTACCATGAATCATAACTTCTACTGACATGCGTGTCAAATGCCTGTAAAGGGGTTTCAAGACCGACTGATTTCTGTACTGGATTATAATGATGAGACAGCCCGTGGTTACATTTGGGACCATTTGTCATGTTTAGGCTACACATGTATAGACGCTAATCACCACCACTTTACAAGTGTTCTGTCCTTTGTCACAGATGAATGATCACCCTGTTTGTTTCTTATTCTTATTCTTATTCTTATTCTCATGATATTGCACTGCATGGTTGATTATTGCATTGCTGAGGAGTTAACTTGCCCCAATTATTTCATTGCACTGGCTATGGCTGTATTCTGTGTATTCGATAAATAAACTTGGATTTGAAGACTGCCTAGATACCAAGGAGACTGTAAAAAGGGCCTAAATCTCATGGACATATGAACTGTGCAGGGTTAAATCTCTCTTTCATCTCTTGGAGTAAAAACAAGGGCAGGATCTGATTTTCAGTAAAAAATCGATGCAATTTTCCACTGGTTTGCAACATGAGCATCCCATTCCAGGAGACATCACTAGGGGGCAGTATATTCCAACTGAACTTTCTCTCTCTTCCCTCACCATGTGGCTCCCAAGTACACACCTTCGAGTAAAGGTCTGTCCATTGAAAATGCAGACAGTTTTGCAATTGTGTCTCTATTTGGTGAGCTGACCCAGATATGACAATTTCTGCTTAAATTGCCTAGGCAGAACACTTCACACCAAAGCCGTTATCTTGTCAAGTTGGATCTGATGAGAGTTGAAGCTAATATCGGTCTGTAAGGGAAGGCGTGTCGCGGCATGTCGGGACATCAATCACACTAGACAGATGAATGTCAAAGACCCCAAGGCAATATCTCCTCTGCCCTGCCCCCCCCTTCTCTCCCATCCCCTCCCCTGCCCCCCCCTTCTCTCCCATCCCCTCCCCTGCACCCCCCCCTTCTCCCATCCCCTCCCCTGCCCTCCTCTTCTCTCCCATCCCCTCCCCTGCACCCCCCCCCCTTCTCCCATCCCCTCCCAGTGCCGCACCATATCTCCTCCTACCAATGCCCCTGGACAATAATCTCCTCTCCCCTCTACTCCTCTCCCCACCCCTCCCACCGCCCCCAGCACCACCCCTCCCACCCCCCCTCCCAATGCCCCAGGACAATATTTCCCCTGCCCTCTCCTCTCCTCCTCTCCTTTCCTTTTCTCTCCCCTCCCCTCCCCTTCCTGCCTCTCCTCTCCTCTCCTCTCCTAGCCTCTCCTCTCCTCTCCTCTCCTCTCCTAGCCTCTCCTCTCCTCTCCTAGCCTCTCCTCTCCTAGCCTCTCCTCTCCTCTCCTAGCCTCTCCTCTCCTCTCCCAGTACAACTAGACAATATCTCCCCTCCTCTCTCCCAATACACTTATCTCTCCTCCCCTCCTCTTCCGTCAGGACATGTGCAGACTGCAGACACCAGTAGAGGCTTCTCAGAGGCAGCGTGGTATGTCCTGAAGTCCCAAGAGGCGGGGAGGTATATCCTACAGTCCCAATATATTAGTGGATCAGTCTGTAATGTAGCAAAGGTCATAGTTCATGTCTCATCTCCTCCCAGGAATGTTTGTTTATTACTGAGCGCCGTAAATGAATTGATTGACAGTCGCAATCGACCCTCCCATCTGTGCATCCTTGACTCTACTGTAGGTGAAGGATATAAGCGGAGATCTTTATCATTTGATGTGTTAATGGTTTATTAACTGTGTAAAACGCCAGCCGAAAAATGCTAATTTATGAGAACAGGCCAACTGCGATGGTTCTCTTCTCCTGCCTGCATGGTGATGAGATGGTTATGTTGTCCTGCCTGTATCAAGCAGGAACGAACAGCGTGCCAGCTCCATCCATCACACCCCCTTAGGAGAGAGAGAGAGAGAGAGAGAGAGAGGGAGGCGGAGAAGAGTGTGATATATTGAAGGAGGGACACGGGAGTGTGATATAGGCGGAGGAGAGAAGAATGTGATATAGTGAATTGCTTCGACTGGATATGGGCAGAGAGAGAGAGGGAGCAGCTTCACACCTAGTCCTCCTCCCTGCCCTCCTTGCCCTCCCACTGCCTTCCATTTACTTCATAGTAACCCCCACTGCCTCCCTCTCCTTTGCACACACACACACACACACACACACACACACACACACACAGTGGCCTGACTCAGTGAGAGGGAGAGAGGCTGGTCTGGCAGCGTGGCGGTGTGAAGGATGATAAGGGTGCTTGAGAGATCAGGGTACTTCAAGCCTCTACGGCTCCTTGGCACACAGAGTAGAGGGTAACAGATAAGGATGTCTATTCCTTATTAGGGTAACAGATGAGGACGTCTATTCCTTATTAGGGTAACAGATGAGGACGTCTATTCCTTATTAGGGTAACAGATGAGGACGTCTATTCCTTATTAGGGCAACAGATAAGGACGTCTATTCCTTATTAGGGTAACAGATGAGGACGTCTATTCCTTATTAGGGTAACAGATGAGGACGTCTATTCCTTATTAGGGTAACAGATGAGGACGTCTATTCCTTATTAGGGTAACAGATGAGGACGTCTATTCCTTATTAGGGTAACAGATGAGGACGTCTATTCCTTATTAGGGTAACATATAAGGACGTATATTCCTTATTAGGGTAACAGATGAGGACGTCTATTCCTTATTAGGGTAACAGATGAGGACGTCTATTCCTTATTAGGGTAACATATAAGGACGTATATTCCTTATTAGGGTAACAGATAAGGATGTCTATTCCTTATTAATGAGACAATAAGAGAAAACATGCCTGCCTCTTTTGGATGCAGTCGAGACCTTGTTTTTCTCCAGTGTGGTGAGGAGGTGGTCCTACTCCAGTTCCTGATGACTTCAGGTCTAGCCTGGATTACATCCAAACGTCCAGGTCCAAATGACTGACGAATCGAAATAATACCGGAATTGTAGTGTGTAACACTCAACACAGCTTCTTCCAGGCTTAACAGCGAGAATAAGAGTGTGTGCGTGTGCGTGTGCGAGTGCGCGTATGTGCAGTTTATGTCTAATCTATTCAGAGAGGCAGTCTCCCTGAATGTCACTCTGGACTGAATTCATCCAGTCATCACCTGCTGGGATAGGACTTTCAGGGTCTCTCTGGGAAGTTGTGACATGCCACACACAGCTCAAATGTCATAACATTTCTCCACAATGTGTGTGTGTGTGTGTGTTTGTTTGTGTGTCTGTGAGACAGAGAGAGCGGACTCTCTGAATGTCACCCTGGACTGAATGCATCCATCACCTGCTGAGATATGGCTTTTCACGGCCTGATTTGGATGTTGTGTGTATGTCCGTGTGTGTGCGTGCGTGTGTGTGTGTGAGTGTGAGTGTGTGTGCTAGTGTGTGTCAGTATGTGTGTGTGTGTGTGTGCTAGTGTGTTAGTGTGTGTCAGTATGTGTGTGTGTGTGTGTGAGTGTGCGTGTTTGTGTGTGTGTGTTAGTGTGTTAGTGTGTGTCAGTATGTGTGTGTGTGTGCTAGTGTGTTAGTGTGTGTCAGTATGTGTGTGTGTGTGGGTATGCGTGTGTGTGTGTGTGTGAGAGAGTGTGTGTGTGCATGTGTGTGTGGAGGTTAACCAAGGCATGTGCTGACAGACAGAACGTCCTGACACTCGCTGACTATCCACGAACAGGAAGGAGACATCTTCGTGTGTCCTGTGCACAACACCAGCCGTGTTCCTCCCACTCGTCGTGTGTCATGTGACGTGAGCGACATCGACAGAGCTCTGGAAATAAAAAAAAAGGCAATGTCACTGTGGTTGCCCTCGACGACGAGGGAGTACACGGCTGGTGTTGTGGTCACGTGACCAACGTGACGCCGGCGGGAGTGAAAAGAATCAGATGGAGGCAGGCA
Source organism: Nansenia antarctica (assembly GCF_963989245.1). NCBI lineage: Eukaryota > Metazoa > Chordata > Actinopteri > Argentiniformes > Microstomatidae > Nansenia > Nansenia antarctica. The sequence continues at coordinate 15,745,162 of NC_137685.1, read as the reverse complement.
GGAATACTAAACGTGTGACACACGGTGACACGTCTGTCACACCTCCACGCTCTGCGGACTATCTCCGTGGCAACTATCTCCCTGCCTCAACTTGCAGTGATATCCCCCTGTTCATCAGCCATCTCAAAGTCAATACGCCTTTGAAGGGAGTAATGTATTCCGGTTTGAGTGCCTCACACACGCACAGATCCCCCCACTCTATAACGCTGTCTTGGTTTTTACAGAGATGGTTTAAAACAGGAAGCACAAAGTCGTCGTTTCGGGGGGGGGCAATAAAAACTTGCGTATCCTTGGGTTCCCGGGACGCCCTTATGAGAGAGGACATCCATTGTCATGCAGAGTGAGTTGTGTGTGTGTGTGTGTGTGCGTGTGTGAGAGTGTGCGTGTGTGTGCTAGTGTGTTAGTGTGTGTCAGTATGTGTGTGTGTGGGTATGTGTGTGTGTGTGTGTGTGTGAGAGTGTGCGTGTGTGTGCTAGTGTGTTAGTGTGTGTCAGTATGTGTGTGTGTGTGCTAGTGTGTTAATGTGTGTCAGTAGGTGTGTGTGTGTGTGTGTGGTTGCGTGCTGGAGCCGGAGACGAGCTGGAGGATGATGTGACAGATCATGTGACCCTGCCTCCCAGTTCTCCATCTGTTTCCCTCACGCGTACACGTGTCCAAACCAACCCCCCCCCCCCACACAGACTTAAAAGCATAGGATGGGTGTAAACATGGGCTGGCTAAACCATCCTATGCTTTATACACCTGGAGAAAAGGATGGAGAATCAGGATGCACACTGTGTGTTCTGTGCTAATGATGCTTCTAATGGAGGAGAGGAGAAGGAGGAGAAAAAGGAGGAGGGAGGAGGATATTTGTCCCTCCAATTTATCCCTCCATCCTGCAATGCCCTCCACCCTCTGTCTGTATCGTTGCCTGGTGACACACATCTAGTGATGTCATCGTTCTGAGCCACCTCTCTGACACCTTTTGACCCCGTGGGAACTTCAGGATACATCAGTGTTGATGACATCAGTGATTGGTGACATAAGTATTGATGACATCAGTGTTGATGACATCAGCGTTAATGTTTGTGAGCGTTTGTCTGCGGACAGTTAGCGTTATGTTATGGTTAGATAAGATAGTCTACTGGTATAATCGGGTTATGGTTAGTTAATCTATTGGTACAGCTGAGTTATGGTAAGATAGATAGTGCATAGGTATAACTGGGTTATTGTTAGTTAAGTTACATAGCTGGGTTATAGTTAAATAGATAGTCTACTGGTATAGTTGGGGTTATGGCTAGATAGTACAATGTTGCTGAGATGTGTGTAGCCTGTTCTAGCTGTGATCTGTGTTCTCACATTTGTGTTCACTTGGATGAACCATGGTCCAGTGGATGGTCCATATATGACATTCAGCCAAGGGCCCATTTCATGAAATATGCATGAGAGCAGAGTACTGTAAGTAATACACAGTTGTTTTTGTAAGCGGGCACATATGGGTTGATGTATGGATGGATAGGTTCAAAGATGACCTCCACTCCTGACTTCATACACAGCACAATGGACTGGGGGCAATTAACTGATTGGACTTCGAGGCAACGGACTAGTGGCTGACTGGACGCGGGGCAGTCTGCTGTGAGCTGATTGGACAGGGGGCAACTGACTGGTAGCTGATTGGACTAGGGGCAACTGACTGGTAGCTGATTGGACTAGGGGCAACTGACTAATAATAATAATAATAATATTAATAATGCATTTTATTTGTATTGCACTTTTCATTCAAAAGAGTGCTACAGAGTGCTACAGAGAAAAAACAACAACCGTAAAAACATAATAAGTTAAAAACAAAACAACCTAAAAACACAATAAGTTAAAAACATAGTAAAAAACACAAAATAAATCACAAGAATGAACACAGGTTCAACAGTCAAAGGCCTTTTTGAATAAAAATGTTTTTATGCCTGTCTTAAAAGAGTACAGGCTCTGTACTTAGATGGCTAGTACTGGTAGCTGATGAATGAATGAATGAATGAATGGTCTTTATTGTCATTGATATAGTACAGGTACCATACATGACATTTGGGAAGGGGGGCTCCCCTGGTGCTCGAAAAAAAACAACTAAAAACAAGAAGGGAAAAGAGCTGGTTTACATAAATAAATGCTATGTACACTAGTGGACTGTTTTTTGCATTCGTTCTCAAGTTATATCAAACTATCAAAGTGTTGTTTTCTGCCTTTCACGAGCACATTTTGACTTGTTGTTGAATAATCCTATATTGTAACTCTAAATGACAATCAGAGCAACTTGAATTGCGTGTGTGCAGCCTTTTGCTCAAAAGTGATCAACGTTTCGTTTTCAGAGTCTCTTTTGACAATCTCTTCGAGAGCTGTTTTCAGTCATTAACAGAGCTGTTCTGAAAGTGTCCAAGCGGCCTGTTCTTAGAGTGGACTGTTTTTTGCATTCGTTCTCAAGTTATATCAAACTATCAAAGTGTTGTTTTCTGCCTTTCACGAGCACATTTTGACTTGTTGTTGAATAATCCTATAATGTAACTCTAAATGACAATCAGAGCAACTTGAATTGCGTGTGTGCAGCCTTTTGCTCAAAAGTGATCAACGTTTCGTTTTCAGAGTCTCTTTTGACAATCTCTTCGAGAGCTGTTTTCAGTCATTAACAGAGCTGTTCTGAAAGTGTCCAAGCGGCCTGTTCTTAGAGTGGACTGTTTTTTGCATTCGTTCTCAAGTTATATCAAACTATCAAAGTGTTGTTTTCTGCCTTTCACGGGCACATTTTGACTTGTTGTTGAATAATCCTATAATGTAACTCTAAATGACAATCAGAGCAACTTGAATTGCGTGTGTGCAGCTTTTTGCTCAAAAGTGATCAACGTTTCGTTTTCAGAGTCTCTTTTGACAATCTCTTCGAGAGCTGTTTTCAGTCATTAACAGAGCTGTTCTGAAAGTGTCCAAGCGGCCTGTTCTTAGAGTGGACTGTTTTTTGCATTCGTTCTCAAGTTATATCAAACTATCAAAGTGTTGTTTTCTGCCTTTCACGAGCACATTTTGACTTGTTGTTGAATAATCCTATATTGTAACTCTAAATGACAATCAGAGCAACTTGAATTGCGTGTGTGCAGCCTTTTGCTCAAAAGTGATCAACGTTTCGTTTTCAGAGTCTCTTTTGACAATCTCTTCGAGAGCTGTTTTCAGTCATTAACAGAGCTGTTCTGAAAGTGTCCAAGCGGCCTGTTCTTAGAGTGGACTGTTTTTTGCATTCGTTCTCAAGTTATATCAAACTATCAAAGTGTTGTTTTCTGCCTTTCACGAGCACATTTTGACTTGTTGTTGAATAATCCTATAATGTAACTCTAAATGACAATCAGAGCAACTTGAATTGCGTGTGTGCAGCCTTTTGCTCAAAAGTGATCAACGTTTCGTTTTCAGAGTCTCTTTTGACAATCTCTTCGAGAGCTGTTTTCAGTCATTAACAGAGCTGTTCTGAAAGTGTCCAAGCGGCCTGTTCTTAGAGTGGACTGTTTTTTGCATTCGTTCTCAAGTTATATCAAACTATCAAAGTGTTGTTTTCTGCCTTTCACGAGCACATTTTGACTTGTTGTTGAATAATCCTATAATGTAACTCTAAATGACAATCAGAGCAACTTGAATTGCGTGTGTGCAGCTTTTTGCTCAAAAGTGATCAACGTTTCGTTTTCAGAGTCTCTTTTGACAATCTCTTCGAGAGCTGTTTTCAGTCATTAACAGAGCTGTTCTGAAAGTGTCCAAGCGGCCTGTTCTTCGAGTGGACTGTTTTTTGCATTCGTTCTCAAGTTATATCAAACTATCAAAGTGTTGTTTTCTGCCTTTCACGAGCACATTTTGACTTGTTGTTGAATAATCCTATAATGTAACTCTAAATGACAATCAGAGCAACTTGAATTGCGTGTGTGCAGCCTTTTGCTCAAAAGTGATCAACGTTTCGTTTTCGGAGTCTCTTTTGACAATCTCTTCGAGAGCTGTTTTCAGTCATTAACTGAGCTGTTCTGAAAGTGTCCAAGCGGCCTGTTCTTAGAGTGGACTGTTTTTTGCATTCGTTCTCAAGTTATATCAAACTATCAAATTGTTGTTTTCTGCCTTTCACGAGCACATTTTGACTTGTTGTTGAATAATCCTATAATGTAACTCTAAATGACAATCAGAGCAACTTGAATTGCGTGTGTGCAGCCTTTTGCTCAAAAGTGATCAACGTTTCGTTTTCAGAGTCTCTTTTGACAATCTCTTCGAGTGCTGTTTTCAGTCATTAACTGAGCTGTTCTGAAAGTGTCCAAGCGGCCTGTTCTTAGAGTGGACTGTTTTTTGCATTCGTTCTCAAGTTATATCAAACTATCAAAGTGTTGTTTTCTGCCTTTCACGAGCACATTTTGACTTGTTGTTGAATAATCCTATATTGTAACTCTAAATGACAATCAGAGCAACTTGAATTGCGTGTGTGCAGCCTTTTGCTCAAAAGTGATCAACGTTTCGTTTTCAGAGTCTCTTTTGACAATCTCTTCGAGAGCTGTTTTCAGTCATTAACAGAGCTGTTCTGAAAGTGTCCAAGCGGCCTGTTCTTAGAGTGGACTGTTTTTTGCATTCGTTCTCAAGTTATATCAAACTATCAAAGTGTTGTTTTCTGCCTTTCACGAGCACATTTTGACTTGTTGTTGAATAATCCTATAATGTAACTCTAAATGACAATCAGAGCAACTTGAATTGCGTGTGTGCAGCCTTTTGCTCAAAAGTGATCAACGTTTCGTTTTCAGAGTCTCTTTTGACAATCTCTTCGAGAGCTGTTTTCAGTCATTAACAGAGCTGTTCTGAAAGTGTCCAAGCGGCCTGTTCTTAGAGTGGACTGTTTTTTGCATTCGTTCTCAAGTTATATCAAACTATCAAAGTGTTGTTTTCTGCCTTTCACGAGCACATTTTGACTTGTTGTTGAATAATCCTATAATGTAACTCTAAATGACAATCAGAGCAACTTGAATTGCGTGTGTGCAGCCTTTTGCTCAAAAGTGATCAACGTTTCGTTTTCGGAGTCTCTTTTGACAATCTCTTCGAGAGCTGTTTTCAGTCATTAACTGAGCTGTTCTGAAAGTGTCCAAGCGGCCTGTTCTTAGAGTGGACTGTTTTTTGCATTCGTTCTCAAGTTATATCAAACTATCAAAGTGTTGTTTTCTGCCTTTCACGAGCACATTTTGACTTGTTGTTGAATAATCCTATATTGTAACTCTAAATGACAATCAGAGCAACTTGAATTGCGTGTGTGCAGCCTTTTGCTCAAAAGTGATCAACGTTTCGTTTTCAGAGTCTCTTTTGACAATCTCTTCGAGAGCTGTTTTCAGTCATTAACAGAGCTGTTCTGAAAGTGTCCAAGCGGCCTGTTCTTAGAGTGGACTGTTTTTTGCATTCGTTCTCAAGTTATATCAAACTATCAAAGTGTTGTTTTCTGCCTTTCACGAGCACATTTTGACTTGTTGTTGAATGCTCCTATAATGTAACTCTAAATGACAATCAGAGCAACTTGAATTGCGTGTGTGCAGCCTTTTGCTCAAAAGTGATCAACGTTTCGTTTTCGGAGTCTCTTTTGACAATCTCTTCGAGAGCTGTTTTCAGTCATTAACAGAGCTGTTCTGAAAGTGTCCAAGCGGCCTGTTCTTAGAGTGGACTGTTTTTTGCATTCGTTCTCAAGTTATATCAAACTATCAAAGTGTTGTTTTCTGCCTTTCACGAGCACATTTTGACTTGTTGTTGAATAATCCTATAATGTAACTCTAAATGACAATCAGAGCAACTTGAATTGCGTGTGTGCAGCCTTTTGCTCAAAAGTGATCAACGTTTCGTTTTCAGAGTCTCTTTTGACAATCTCTTCGAGTGCTGTTTTCAGTCATTAACTGAGCTGTTCTGAAAGTGTCCAAGCGGCCTGTTCTTAGAGTGGACTGTTTTTTGCATTCGTTCTCAAGTTATATCAAACTATCAAAGTGTTGTTTTCTGCCTTTCACGAGCACATTTTGACTTGTTGTTGAATAATCCTATATTGTAACTCTAAATGACAATCAGAGCAACTTGAATTGCGTGTGTGCAGCCTTTTGCTCAAAAGTGATCAACGTTTCGTTTTCAGAGTCTCTTTTGACAATCTCTTCGAGAGCTGTTTTCAGTCATTAACAGAGCTGTTCTGAAAGTGTCCAAGCGGCCTGTTCTTAGAGTGGACTGTTTTTTGCATTCGTTCTCAAGTTATATCAAACTATCAAAGTGTTGTTTTCTGCCTTTCACGAGCACATTTTGACTTGTTGTTGAATAATCCTATAATGTAACTCTAAATGACAATCAGAGCAACTTGAATTGCGTGTGTGCAGCCTTTTGCTCAAAAGTGATCAACGTTTCGTTTTCAGAGTCTCTTTTGACAATCTCTTCGAGAGCTGTTTTCAGTCATTAACAGAGCTGTTCTGAAAGTGTCCAAGCGGCCTGTTCTTAGAGTGGACTGTTTTTTGCATTCGTTCTCAAGTTATATCAAACTATCAAAGTGTTGTTTTCTGCCTTTCACGAGCACATTTTGACTTGTTGTTGAATAATCCTATAATGTAACTCTAAATGACAATCAGAGCAACTTGAATTGCGTGTGTGCAGCCTTTTGCTCAAAAGTGATCAACGTTTCGTTTTCGGAGTCTCTTTTGACAATCTCTTCGAGAGCTGTTTTCAGTCATTAACTGAGCTGTTCTGAAAGTGTCCAAGCGGCCTGTTCTTAGAGTGGACTGTTTTTTGCATTCGTTCTCAAGTTATATCAAACTATCAAAGTGTTGTTTTCTGCCTTTCACGAGCACATTTTGACTTGTTGTTGAATAATCCTATATTGTAACTCTAAATGACAATCAGAGCAACTTGAATTGCGTGTGTGCAGCCTTTTGCTCAAAAGTGATCAACGTTTCGTTTTCAGAGTCTCTTTTGACAATCTCTTCGAGAGCTGTTTTCAGTCATTAACAGAGCTGTTCTGAAAGTGTCCAAGCGGCCTGTTCTTAGAGTGGACTGTTTTTTGCATTCGTTCTCAAGTTATATCAAACTATCAAAGTGTTGTTTTCTGCCTTTCACGAGCACATTTTGACTTGTTGTTGAATGCTCCTATAATGTAACTCTAAATGACAATCAGAGCAACTTGAATTGCGTGTGTGCAGCCTTTTGCTCAAAAGTGATCAACGTTTCGTTTTCGGAGTCTCTTTTGACAATCTCTTCGAGAGCTGTTTTCAGTCATTAACAGAGCTGTTCTGAAAGTGTCCAAGCGGCCTGTTCTTAGAGTGGACTGTTTTTTGCATTCGTTCTCAAGTTATATCAAACTATCAAAGTGTTGTTTTCTGCCTTTCACGAGCACATTTTGACTTGTTGTTGAATAATCCTATAATGTAACTCTAAATGACAATCAGAGCAACTTGAATTGCGTGTGTGCAGCCTTTTGCTCAAAAGTGATCAACGTTTCGTTTTCAGAGTCTCTTTTGACAATCTCTTCGAGAGCTGTTTTCAGTCATTAACAGAGCTGTTCTGAAAGTGTCCAAGCGGCCTGTTCTTAGAGTGGACTGTTTTTTGCATTCGTTCTCAAGTTATATCAAACTATCAGTGTTGTTTTCTGCCTTTCACGAGCACATTTTGACTTGTTGTTGAATAATCCTATAATGTAACTCTAAATGACAATCAGAGCAACTTGAATTGCGTGTGTGCAGCCTTTTGCTCAAAAGTGATCAACGTTTCGTTTTCGGAGTCTCTTTTGACAATCTCTTCGAGAGCTGTTTTCAGTCATTAACAGAGCTGTTCTGAAAGTGTCCAAGCGGCCTGTTCTTAGAGTGGACTGTTTTTTGCATTCGTTCTCAAGTTCTATCAGTGTTGTTTTCTGCTTTTCTGGAGCACATTTCGACTTGTTGCTGAATGCTCCTATAATGTAACTCTAAATGACAATCAGAGCAACTTGAATTGCGTGTGTGCAGCCTTTTGCTCAAAAGTGATCAACGTTTCGTTTTCGGAGTCTCTTTTGACAATCTCTTCGAGAGCTGTTTTCAGTCATTAACAGAGCTGTTCTGAAAGTGTTCAAGCGGCCTGTTCTTAGAGTGGACTGTTTTTTGCATTCGTTCTCAAGTTATATCAAACTATCAAAGTGTTGTTTTCTGCCTTTCACGAGCACATTTTGACTTGTTGTTGAATAATCCTATAATGTAACTCTAAATGACAATCAGAGCAACTTGAATTGCGTGTGTGCAGCCTTTTGCTCAAAAGTGATCAACGTTTCGTTTTCAGAGTCTCTTTTGACAATCTCTTCGAGAGCTGTTTTCAGTCATTAACAGAGCTGTTCTGAAAGTGTCCAAGCGGCCTGTTCTTAGAGTGGACTGTTTTTTGCATTCGTTCTCAAGTTATATCAAACTATCAAAGTGTTGTTTTCTGCCTTTCACGAGCACATTTTGACTTGTTGTTGAATAATCCTATAATGTAACTCTAAATGACAATCAGAGCAACTTGAATTGCGTGTGTGCAGCCTTTTGCTCAAAAGTGATCAACGTTTCGTTTTCAGAGTCTCTTTTGACAATCTCTTCGAGAGCTGTTTTCAGTCATTAACAGAGCTGTTCTGAAAGTGTCCAAGCGGCCTGTTCTTAGAGTGGACTGTTTTTTGCATTCGTTCTCAAGTGATATCAAACTATCAAAGTGTTGTTTTCTGCCTTTCACGAGCACATTTTGACTTGTTGTTGAATAATCCTGTAATGTAACTCTAAATGACAATCAGAGCAACTTGAATTGCGTGTGTGCAGCCTTTTGCTCAAAATTGATCAACGTTTCGTTTTCAGAGTCTCTTTTGACAATCTCTTCGAGAGCTGTTTTCAGTCATTAACAGAGCTGTTCTGAAAGTGTCCAAGCGGCCTGTTCTTAGAGTGGACTGTTTTTTGCATTCGTTCTCAAGTTATATCAAACTATCAAAGTGTTGTTTTCTGCCTTTCACGAGCACATTTTGACTTGTTGTTGAATAATCCTATAATGTAACTCTAAATGACAATCAGAGCAACTTGAATTGCGTGTGTGCAGCCTTTTGCTCAAAAGTGATCAACGTTTCGTTTTCGGAGTCTCTTTTGACAATCTCTTCGAGAGCTGTTTTCAGTCATTAACAGAGCTGTTCTGAAAGTGTCCAAGCGGCCTGTTCTTAGAGTGGACTGTGTTTTTTGCATTCGTTCTCAAGTTATATCAAACTATCAAAGTGTTGTTTTCTGCCTTTCACGAGCACATTTTGACTTGTTGTTGAATAATCCTATAATGTAACTCTAAATGACAATCAGGAGCAACTTGAATTGCGTGTGTGCAGCCTTTTGCTCAAAAGTGATCAACGTTTCGTTTTCAGAGTCTCTTTTGACAATCTCTTCGAGAGCTGTTTTCAGTCATTAACAGAGCTGTTCTGAAAGTGTCCAAGCGGCCTGTTCTTAGAGTGGACTGTTTTTTGCATTCGTTCTCAAGTTATATCAAACTATCAAAGTGTTGTTTTCTGCCTTTCACGAGCACATTTTGACTTGTTGTTGAATGCTCCTATAATGTAACTCTAAATGACAATCAGAGCAACTTGAATTGCGTGTGTGCAGCCTTTTGCTCAAAAGTGATCAACGTTTCGTTTTCGGAGTCTCTTTTGACAATCTCTTCGAGAGCTGTTTTCAGTCATTAACAGAGCTGTTCTGAAAGTGTCCAAGCGGCCTGTTCTTAGAGTGGACTGTTTTTTGCATTCGTTCTCAAGTTCTATCAGTGTTGTTTTCTGCTTTTCTGGAGCACATTTCGACTTGTTGCTGAATGCTCCTATAATGTAACTCTAAATGACAATCAGAGCAACTTGAATTGCGTGTGTGCAGCCTTTTGCTCAAAAGTGATCAACGTTTCGTTTTCGGAGTCTCTTTTGACAATCTCTTCGAGAGCTGTTTTCAGTCATTAACAGAGCTGTTCTGAAAGTGTTCAAGCGGCCTGTTCTTAGAGTGGACTGTTTTTTGCATTCGTTCTCAAGTTATATCAAACTATCAAAGTGTTGTTTTCTGCCTTTCACGAGCACATTTTGACTTGTTGTTGAATAATCCTATAATGTAACTCTAAATGACAATCAGAGCAACTTGAATTGCGTGTGTGCAGCCTTTTGCTCAAAAGTGATCAACGTTTCGTTTTCAGAGTCTCTTTTGACAATCTCTTCGAGAGCTGTTTTCAGTCATTAACAGAGCTGTTCTGAAAGTGTCCAAGCGGCCTGTTCTTAGAGTGGACTGTTTTTTGCATTCGTTCTCAAGTTATATCAAACTATCAAAGTGTTGTTTTCTGCCTTTCACGAGCACATTTTGACTTGTTGTTGAATAATCCTATAATGTAACTCTAAATGACAATCAGAGCAACTTGAATTGCGTGTGTGCAGCCTTTTGCTCAAAAGTGATCAACGTTTCGTTTTCAGAGTCTCTTTTGACAATCTCTTCGAGAGCTGTTTTCAGTCATTAACAGAGCTGTTCTGAAAGTGTCCAAGCGGCCTGTTCTTAGAGTGGACTGTTTTTTGCATTCGTTCTCAAGTGATATCAAACTATCAAAGTGTTGTTTTCTGCCTTTCACGAGCACATTTTGACTTGTTGTTGAATAATCCTGTAATGTAACTCTAAATGACAATCAGAGCAACTTGAATTGCGTGTGTGCAGCCTTTTGCTCAAAATTGATCAACGTTTCGTTTTCAGAGTCTCTTTTGACAATCTCTTCGAGAGCTGTTTTCAGTCATTAACAGAGCTGTTCTGAAAGTGTCCAAGCGGCCTGTTCTTAGAGTGGACTGTTTTTTGCATTCGTTCTCAAGTTATATCAAACTATCAAAGTGTTGTTTTCTGCCTTTCACGAGCACATTTTGACTTGTTGTTGAATAATCCTATAATGTAACTCTAAATGACAATCAGAGCAACTTGAATTGCGTGTGTGCAGCCTTTTGCTCAAAAGTGATCAACGTTTCGTTTTCGGAGTCTCTTTTGACAATCTCTTCGAGAGCTGTTTTCAGTCATTAACAGAGCTGTTCTGAAAGTGTCCAAGCGGCCTGTTCTTAGAGTGGACTGTGTTTTTTGCATTCGTTCTCAAGTTATATCAAACTATCAAAGTGTTGTTTTCTGCCTTTCACGAGCACATTTTGACTTGTTGTTGAATAATCCTATAATGTAACTCTAAATGACAATCAGGAGCAACTTGAATTGCGTGTGTGCAGCCTTTTGCTCAAAAGTGATCAACGTTTCGTTTTCAGAGTCTCTTTTGACAATCTCTTCGAGAGCTGTTTTCAGTCATTAACAGAGCTGTTCTGAAAGTGTCCAAGCGGCCTGTTCTTAGAGTGGACTGTTTTTTGCATTCGTTCTCAAGTTATATCAAACTATCAAAGTGTTGTTTTCTGCCTTTCACGAGCACATTTTGACTTGTTGTTGAATGCTCCTATAATGTAACTCTAAATGACAATCAGAGCAACTTGAATTGCGTGTGTGCAGCCTTTTGCTCAAAAGTGATCAACGTTTCGTTTTCGGAGTCTCTTTTGACAATCTCTTCGAGAGCTGTTTTCAGTCATTAACAGAGCTGTTCTGAAAGTGTCCAAGCGGCCTGTTCTTAGAGTGGACTGTTTTTTGCATTCGTTCTCAAGTTATATCAAACTATCAAATTGTTGTTTTCTGCCTTTCACGAGCACATTTTGACTTGTTGTTGAATAATCCTATAATGTAACTCTAAATGACAATCAGAGCAACTTGAATTGCGTGTGTGCAGCCTTTTGCTCAAAAGTGATCAACGTTTCGTTTTCAGAGTCTCTTTTGACAATCTCTTCGAGAGCTGTTTTCAGTCATTAACAGAGCTGTTCTGAAAGTGTCCAAGCGGCCTGTTCTTAGAGTGGACTGTTTTTTGCATTCGTTCTCAAGTTATATCAAACTATCAAAGTGTTGTTTTCTGCCTTTCACGAGCACATTTTGACTTGTTGTTGAATAATCCTATAATGTAACTCTAAATGACAATCAGAGCAACTTGAATTGCGTGTGTGCAGCCTTTTGCTCAAAAGTGATCAACGTTTCGTTTTCAGAGTCTCTTTTGACAATCTCTTCGAGAGCTGTTTTCAGTCATTAAGAGAGCTGTTCTGAAAGTGTCCAAGCGGCCTGTTCTTAGAGTGGACTGTTTTTTGCATTCGTTCTCAAGTTATATCAAACTATCAGTGTTGTTTTCTGCCTTTCACGAGCACATTTTGACTTGTTGTTGAATAATCCTATAATGTAACTCTAAATGACAATCAGAGCAACTTGAATTGCGTGTGTGCAGCCTTTTGCTCAAAAGTGATCAACGTTTCGTTTTCGGAGTCTCTTTTGACAATCTCTTCGAGAGCTGTTTTCAGTCATTAACAGAGCTGTTCTGAAAGTGTCCAAGCGGCCTGTTCTTAGAGTGGACTGTTTTTTGCATTCGTTCCCAAGTTATATCAAACTATCAAAGTGTTGTTTTCTGCCTTTCACGAGCACATTTTGACTTGTTGTTGAATAATCCTATAATGTAACTCTAAATGACAATCAGAGCAACTTGAATTGCGTGTGTGCAGCCTTTTGCTCAAAAGTGATCAACGTTTCGTTTTCAGAGTCTCTTTTGACAATCTCTTCGAGAGCTGTTTTCAGTCATTAAGAGAGCTGTTCTGAAAGTGTCCAAGCGGCCTGTTCTTAGAGTGGACTGTTTTTTGCATTCGTTCTCAAGTTATATCAAACTATCAGTGTTGTTTTCTGCCTTTCACGAGCACATTTTGACTTGTTGTTGAATAATCCTATAATGTAACTCTAAATGACAATCAGAGCAACTTGAATTGCGTGTGTGCAGCCTTTTGCTCAAAAGTGATCAACGTTTCATTTTCGGAGTCTCTTTTGACAATCTCTTCGAGAGCTGTTTTTTTAGTCATTAACAGAGCTGTTCTGAAAGTGTCCAAGCGGCCTGTTCTTAGAGTGGACTGTTTTTTGCATTCGTTCTCAAGTTCTATCAGTGTTGTTTTCTGCTTTTCTGGAGCACATTTTGACTTGTTGCTGAATGCTCCTATAATGTAACTCTAAATGACAATCAGAGCAACTTGAATTGCGTGTGTGCAGCCTTTTGCTCAAAAGTGATCAACGTTTCGTTTTCGGAGTCTCTTTTGACAATCTCTTCGAGAGCTGTTTTCAGTCATTAACAGAGCTGTTCTGAAAGTGTTCAAGCGGCCTGTTCTTAGAGTGGACTGTTTTTTGCATTCGTTCTCAAGTTATATCAAACTATCAAAGTGTTGTTTTCTGCCTTTCACGAGCACATTTTGACTTGTTGTTGAATAATCCTATATTGTAACTCTAAATGACAATCAGAGCAACTTGAATTGCGTGTGTGCAGCCTTTTGCTCAAAAGTGATCAACGTTTCGTTTTCAGAGTCTCTTTTGACAATCTCTTCGAGAGCTGTTTTCAGTCATTAACAGAGCTGTTCTGAAAGTGTCCAAGCGGCCTGTTCTTAGAGTGGACTGTTTTTTGCATTCGTTCTCAAGTTATATCAAACTATCAAAGTGTTGTTTTCTGCCTTTCACGAGCACATTTTGACTTGTTGTTGAATAATCCTATAATGTAACTCTAAATGACAATCAGAGCAACTTGAATTGCGTGTGTGCAGCCTTTTGCTTAAAAGTGATCAACGTTTCGTTTTCAGAGTCTCTTTTGACAATCTCTTCGAGAGCTGTTTTCAGTCATTAACAGAGCTGTTCTGAAAGTGTCCAAGCGGCCTGTTCTTAGAGTGGACTGTTTTTTGCATTCGTTCTCAAGTTATATCAAACTATCAAAGTGTTGTTTTCTGCCTTTCACGGGCACATTTTGACTTGTTGTTGAATAATCCTATAATGTAACTCTAAATGACAATCAGAGCAACTTGAATTGCGTGTGTGCAGCTTTTTGCTCAAAAGTGATCAACGTTTCGTTTTCAGAGTCTCTTTTGACAATCTCTTCGAGAGCTGTTTTCAGTCATTAACAGAGCTGTTCTGAAAGTGTCCAAGCGGCCTGTTCTTAGAGTGGACTGTTTTTTGCATTCGTTCTCAAGTTATATCAAACTATCAAAGTGTTGTTTTCTGCCTTTCACGAGCACATTTTGACTTGTTGTTGAATAATCCTATATTGTAACTCTAAATGACAATCAGAGCAACTTGAATTGCGTGTGTGCAGCCTTTTGCTCAAAAGTGATCAACGTTTCGTTTTCAGAGTCTCTTTTGACAATCTCTTCGAGAGCTGTTTTCAGTCATTAACAGAGCTGTTCTGAAAGTGTCCAAGCGGCCTGTTCTTAGAGTGGACTGTTTTTTGCATTCGTTCTCAAGTTATATCAAACTATCAAAGTGTTGTTTTCTGCCTTTCACGAGCACATTTTGACTTGTTGTTGAATAATCCTATAATGTAACTCTAAATGACAATCAGAGCAACTTGAATTGCGTGTGTGCAGCCTTTTGCTCAAAAGTGATCAACGTTTCGTTTTCAGAGTCTCTTTTGACAATCTCTTCGAGAGCTGTTTTCAGTCATTAACAGAGCTGTTCTGAAAGTGTCCAAGCGGCCTGTTCTTAGAGTGGACTGTTTTTTGCATTCGTTCTCAAGTTATATCAAACTATCAAAGTGTTGTTTTCTGCCTTTCACGAGCACATTTTGACTTGTTGTTGAATAATCCTATAATGTAACTCTAAATGACAATCAGAGCAACTTGAATTGCTTGTGTGCAGCTTTTTGCTCAAAAGTGATCAACGTTTCGGTTTCAGAGTCTCTTTTGACAATCTCTTCGAGAGCTGTTTTCAGTCATTAACAGAGCTGTTCTGAAAGTGTCCAAGCGGCCTGTTCTTAGAGTGGACTGTTTTTTGCATTCGTTCTCAAGTTATATCAAACTATCAAAGTGTTGTTTTCTGCCTTTCACGAGCACATTTTGACTTGTTGTTGAATAATCCTATAATGTAACTCTAAATGACAATCAGAGCAACTTGAATTGCGTGTGTGCAGCCTTTTGCTCAAAAGTGATCAACGTTTCGTTTTCGGAGTCTCTTTTGACAATCTCTTCGAGAGCTGTTTTCAGTCATTAACTGAGCTGTTCTGAAAGTGTCCAAGCGGCCTGTTCTTAGAGTGGACTGTTTTTTGCATTCGTTCTCAAGTTATATCAAACTATCAAATTGTTGTTTTCTGCCTTTCACGAGCACATTTTGACTTGTTGTTGAATAATCCTATAATGTAACTCTAAATGACAATCAGAGCAACTTGAATTGCGTGTGTGCAGCCTTTTGCTCAAAAGTGATCAACGTTTCGTTTTCGGAGTCTCTTTTGACAATCTCTTCGAGAGCTGTTTTCAGTCATTAACAGAGCTGTTCTGAAAGTGTTCAAGCGGCCTGTTCTTAGAGTGGACTGTTTTTTGCATTCGTTCTCAAGTTATATCAAACTATCAAAGTGTTGTTTTCTGCCTTTCACGAGCACATTTTGACTTGTTGTTGAATAATCCTATATTGTAACTCTAAATGACAATCAGAGCAACTTGAATTGCGTGTGTGCAGCCTTTTGCTCAAAAGTGATCAACGTTTCGTTTTCAGAGTCTCTTTTGACAATCTCTTCGAGAGCTGTTTTCAGTCATTAACAGAGCTGTTCTGAAAGTGTCCAAGCGGCCTGTTCTTAGAGTGGACTGTTTTTTGCATTCGTTCTCAAGTTATATCAAACTATCAAAGTGTTGTTTTCTGCCTTTCACGAGCACATTTTGACTTGTTGTTGAATAATCCTATAATGTAACTCTAAATGACAATCAGAGCAACTTGAATTGCGTGTGTGCAGCCTTTTGCTCAAAAGTGATCAACGTTTCGTTTTCGGAGTCTCTTTTGACAATCTCTTCGAGAGCTGTTTTCAGTCATTAACAGAGCTGTTCTGAAAGTGTTCAAGCGGCCTGTTCTTAGAGTGGACTGTTTTTTGCATTCGTTCTCAAGTTATATCAAACTATCAAAGTGTTGTTTTCTGCCTTTCACGAGCACATTTTGACTTGTTGTTGAATAATCCTATATTGTAACTCTAAATGACAATCAGAGCAACTTGAATTGCGTGTGTGCAGCCTTTTGCTCAAAAGTGATCAACGTTTCGTTTTCAGAGTCTCTTTTGACAATCTCTTCGAGAGCTGTTTTCAGTCATTAACAGAGCTGTTCTGAAAGTGTCCAAGCGGCCTGTTCTTAGAGTGGACTGTTTTTTGCATTCGTTCTCAAGTTATATCAAACTATCAAAGTGTTGTTTTCTGCCTTTCACGAGCACATTTTGACTTGTTGTTGAATAATCCTATAATGTAACTCTAAATGACAATCAGAGCAACTTGAATTGCGTGTGTGCAGCCTTTTGCTCAAAAGTGATCAACGTTTCGTTTTCGGAGTCTCTTTTGACAATCTCTTCGAGAGCTGTTTTCAGTCATTAACAGAGCTGTTCTGAAAGTGTTCAAGCGGCCTGTTCTTAGAGTGGACTGTTTTTTGCATTCGTTCTCAAGTTATATCAAACTATCAAAGTGTTGTTTTCTGCCTTTCACGAGCACATTTTGACTTGTTGTTGAATAATCCTATATTGTAACTCTAAATGACAATCAGAGCAACTTGAATTGCGTGTGTGCAGCCTTTTGCTCAAAAGTGATCAACGTTTCGTTTTCAGAGTCTCTTTTGACAATCTCTTCGAGAGCTGTTTTCAGTCATTAACAGAGCTGTTCTGAAAGTGTCCAAGCGGCCTGTTCTTAGAGTGGACTGTTTTTTGCATTCGTTCTCAAGTTATATCAAACTATCAAAGTGTTGTTTTCTGCCTTTCACGAGCACATTTTGACTTGTTGTTGAATGCTCCTATAATGTAACTCTAAATGACAATCAGAGCAACTTGAATTGCGTGTGTGCAGCCTTTTGCTCAAAAGTGATCAACGTTTCGTTTTCGGAGTCTCTTTTGACAATCTCTTCGAGAGCTGTTTTCAGTCATTAACAGAGCTGTTCTGAAAGTGTCCACGATAAAGTGTAACGATAGTCAAACAGCCAAACTTCTTTCAATCAATCCTTTTATTTGACCTGCAGAGAAGACATATAGAACACAATTCTTCTCTGGTCTGCTTGTGAATCCATTAAGATGGCGGCTTCGTTCTGGCACCACCGCAAGTACGGCAACAAGAGAAGGACAAAAGAACGTGCAGACCTGCAGTACACCCAAACTCCAAAGGGGGGCTCCAACAACAACCAGGGCTGCTCAAAGCACGGCGAAACTCATCTACATTCACCACAACTAAACATATATTCCCAACTCTGTTACACCCACCTCCCCTGAATTTCGCCAACCTTGAGCAGCAACTATACATTTAAATACTACTTTTTACTTTTTACACTATTACATAGGGCCGCCAAAGGACAGGACAGCCAACTTGAAAAGTATCCTATAAGGATGAAGTGGAAAGAGAGGTAACCTATCTCTCCAACCAACTACTGGCGGTAGGATGCGTTCTACACCCCACAAGACCCTTTTTTTTTTTCCACTGTGTATTACTAGCCTTCAAGAGGCCACAACCTCTTATGAAACAATCAGAATAACGAACAAACCTATATGTCATAGGATGTCAGTGTGCACAGTGTATACATGCACTGAACTGAGCTTCGGCTTATCTAACTGTGGGAAGCCTGAAACACTGACCTACAAACAGCTCGAATGTTTGACTTAGTGTCTTGGATAATGTCTTGTCCTGACATAGTATAAATCAATCTGTCAACTGGTTTGATAAGGCGACCAAACTTGGACTTGACCTGTGTGACTGTACTAGGATGTTCACACTGTGTAACAGAAGCTAGAGTGTCAGTACGCTGTGTGTCACTAGCATCATCTATCTGATTCGTGTTACCAGAAACATCAGTACAATCATCAGCGCTAACCACAAATCTAGAATCAGAGTTAATGGACTGATCTACCATTTGCTCCTCAGCCATCTGCTCGGGAACCCTCTGAGGGGCAAACGAGACTGAAGACACTACAGTGTTAGTAGCCTCTGTCCGTGAGTGGTCAGGGAATGGTAACTGGGTGACCCACTCCAGGGTTCTTCCCTTGGGATCCTTGGGCTCTGGAACAGTCAAGGGAACATCCCTCTCCCGAACAGCTCTACCCCCATACTCCATGTCTTCAACCTCCCCTCCCTCACTCCCAGGACAGGAATCCACTCTCTCCGACTCGAACGCGGTTCCTCTACTCACTTCCCCAGGCAAGGAATCCTGTTCCACTTCCGACACGGACATGTCACTTGGCTCATTTGATGTATGAACAGCAGACAGGGATGAAACTGGGTCAGAGATCACACTCGTATCATACACCGGCAGAAAGTTCACCAACAACAATAGATTACGGTGGACTACCTTCTCTCGTCCAGTGACAGTGTCTTGTATCCTATATGTGTGAGTCTCAGAGTTCCTATCCACCACAGTATATACAGTAGACTCCCAACGGTCAGCCACCTTTCTCTTTCCTCTCTCTCTCTTGTTCGCCAACAGCACACGGTCTCCGACGTCAATGGTGGGCCCTTTCACTCGTCTGTTGTAGAGCTCTGTGTGACGGTGCTGTTCTTTTATGACATGTTCCTGGGCTATGACCATAGCTTCTCTCAGATCCTTCGTGAGAGACATCACATACTTGTCGTAGCTGACCACAGCTGGATCATTCAGGACTGTCCGGAAGAGTATATCGACAGGGAGACGAGGAGTACGCCCAAACATCAGATAGAAAGGTGCATAGCCAGTTGACTCATGCGCTGTGCTATTGTACATGAACGTCAGAGTTTGCAAACGCCTCGGCCAGTTGATTTTTGCCTCTGGTTCAAGCGCTCGGATCATGTTACCGAGAGTTCTATTGAAACGTTCCACACTACCGTTACCCATCGGGTGATACGGGGTTGTGTGCGACTTTCTGACACCGGAGACTCTGAGCAGCTCACTCACTAGTTGACTCTCGAAGCTAGCTCCCTGGTCGCTGTGGATACGTTCTGGGAACCCAAAGACGCAGAAGAACTTGTCCCATAGAACTCTCGCCACCTGTTTGGCTGACTGATCTTTGCAGGGGAATGCCTGGGCCATTCTTGTAAAATGGTCAGTAACAACTAACACATCAACTGACTTGTTCCTTGAGTCCTCCGCTGACCAGAAATCAATGCAAACCAGCTGAAGTGGCCTGGTTGATGTGATACTCTGCAAAGGCGCCCTCGCAGCAGGTTCAACAGTCTTACTGACAATACACCGCTGGCAGTTACGGACGTAGTCTCTTACGTCTCTGTCGAGGTTGAGCCAGAAGAACCTCTGTCTGGCCAAGCCAAGACTCCTGAACTGACCTTGATGGCCGGCATGGTCATGAACACCTCTCAGAACTTCAACTTTCTTAGACTCAGGAACCACATACTGGCGGCGTTTTGACTTCACGACTTGATCCCTCGAGACTCTGTAGAGTATCCCATTGCTCACAACAAGTTTCTCCCAGTGCTTCAGGTACCTCATGACTGTGACTGATTCCTTATCTCTCTCTCTCCTGGAGGGTCTCCGATGTCTCTCCACATAGTACAAGACTCGAGAGAGAGTTCTGTCTCTGAGCTGTTCATCCCGGAGTTCCTTCTCACTGTAAGCAGGAAGTGAGTCCTGACCACCTGGGACTAACTGAGGCAAATGGTGCAAGACTGCTACAGCACGCGTTCTTGCTCCGACCTCCCACAGATCGTCATATGACTGTAGAACAACAGACACTTCATCCATCTCCATAGACTGAGCGTGGACATGCAGAGGTGATGGGACACTTTGAGCGTAACTCTCTGCCTGGCGTGGAGTGTCACCACTATCATTGGACGACCGGAAGGCGTCCTGTACAGAAGCACTCGACACATCCTGGACTTCGGAGAGGAGATTCTTGTAGGGCTCTTCAAGTAATCTGTGACTGACTCTCTGCTTGACGAAAGGCACACGACTCAAGGCATCAGCGACAACATTCTGTGGGCCTGGCACGTACTTGATGTCGAAGTTATAGCTCGCTAACTTAGCCACCCATCGTTGCTCGCAGCAGTCCAGCTTGGGCTTCGTCATGATATGAGTCAATGGATTATTGTCCGTCCAAACAGTGAAATCATGCCCCTTCAACCAATGGCTAAACTTGTCACAGACACTCCACTTCAGGGCTAGGAATTCCAACCGATGGGCTGGGTAGTTTCTCTGAGACTGAGAGAGGGACTTGCTGGCGAATGCGATTGGCCTCGCTCGGTCTTCACCCTCTTGGATCTGCGACAGAACAGCACCGATGCCATCAAGGGACGCGTCCGTTGACAGCATGAAGGGACGGCTGAAATCAGGGTGAGCCAGGACAGCCGTCTCAACCAGCGCCGTTTTCAGCTTCTGGAAAGCCTGCTCCGTTTCGGGGGTCCAGTCAGTAACCTTCAACTTCCTGCTTTGTGACCTTTGTTTGGACTGTTTCACCTTCCCTTTTCTCTTCTGGCCCGTCAACAGAGAGAAGAGAGGCTTTGCAATAGCGGAGAAGCTAGGCACAAAGTGCTGGTAATAATTGATCATCCCCAAGAAAGATCTGATTCGTTTCTGTGAGGGGGTTACACCGTCCGCTTCCATCAGGTCAGCACTTGTCATCTTTGCGATGCTCTCAACTTTGCTGGGATCAGTCAACACACCGTTGTCATTAATTATGTGGCCGAGGAATTTGACGGATTTCCGGAGAAAAAAACACTTCTTGGGGGCCAATTTCAGGTTATGACCACGCAGTCTACTGAACACCATCTCCAAGCGTTCCAGAGCTGTCCTCTCATCAGGGGCGTACACCAATAAATCATCCAGATAAACCAGTAAGCTCAGATAGTTCTGGTCTCCGAAAATGCTAGTCATCATACGCATGAAGCTCCCAGGACTATTACAGAGGCCCTGCGGGAGGCGATTATACTCATACAAGCCCATAGGTGTTGTAAAGGCAGAGTACTTTCTGTCATCCTCGTGTAGTGGCATGTTATAAAACCCTGAGGTTAGATCCATAGTACTAAACAAGGAGTTACCTCCAAGTGCAGCTAAGCAGTCGGCCTGGTGAGGGAGAGGGTGAGCATCCTTCAGGGTCCTCTTGTTCAGCCAGCGAAAGTCTGTACAGATACGGAGATCTCCGTTCTTTTTCCATACAAGAACCAACGGAGATGCATATTCACTGGTTGACTTCCTGATTATATCTTTCTCCTCCATCTCACTCAGTACTTGGCGCAACTTCTGATACTGACTGGGGGGCACTCGTCTGAATGGGAGCCGGAATGGCCTGTGATCTGAGAGGTGAATGCGATGTATGAAGCCCTTTGCCTCTCCACAATCCAGGTGATGGCGTGAGAAGATGTCCTTGTAGCGCACAACCAGGTCAGCCATCTTGCTTCTACACTGTTCAGACACGTCACAGGAGTGTATGTCGAGCCCACTCAATCCCATGTACTTCAGTTCCTCATCAACAGTGCGGGCCGCATTTTCACTGGACGGGGTTACTTGACAGCAACTGAGTAGTGGGACCTCAGCAGGTCCGGTCTCATCCATGTCCTCGAGCGCAATGCAGGAGAAGACGTCGGCCAATTTAGCATTGCGTCTTACCAAGACGGGCCTGTCGGACGAGTTGATCAGCTTCAATGGAACCCATCCGTCTCCCCACAAAGGAGTAACAACTCTGGCCACCAGAACCCCTCTTGGAGCTGAGCGACACGATGTGGGCTCTGTCATCACAGCGCTACCAGGAGACACAATAGTGGACTTGGGTAGCTTGCCCCACATCAGGTACTCCCGACCAGGCTCAAGACACACGGCTGAGTTGCACCTGACTGTGCCTATCTTGTCAGGTATGACGTCACCTCGCCAACGGTTCAGACCAGCGAGCATCGAGAGAAACTGTTCAGATTCTGGATCGCCAGCAGGACAGGGCGTAGACACAGCCTTCCAGTAGCCATCACTTTGCTTATACTGCCGGAGGATATATTTAATAACATTGGTGCCTAGTATCAACTCATCATGCTGGCCTTCAACTACCAGAGTGGGAACCATAATCCTACAGCCATACACCTCCATTTCCACGTTGAAAGCTGACTCAGGCTTGACACGGCGACCACCACAGCCAACAAGCACCACATTTGAACTGAACTGGTTATGCTCTGTAGCAACTCCAACCTCTCTAAGCTTTCCCTCTGCCGTCTTACTCATTGTACAAGCCATAGACCCACTGTCTAGCATAGCATTTAGAGTCACTGTATTACCAACTGTCACAGGTGTGTAGAAAAGGCTGTCACTACCACTAATTGTATGCGTATTCTGATAAACAATATCTTCAGAGTTATCACTTGAGCTTTTGAGAGCTATATACACTGTCTCAGCACTAGATTCGTCCTCACAATGGGAGTTTACTTGGCGACCTATACTTTCTCCCTCTGAATACAGGCCACCTAGTTTCCCTGAGGCTGAGGTGCTCGGGACGACCTGGTGGGACACTCAACTTTTGTGTGACCTGGGGCTAAACAGACAAAGCACAGCCTCTCTGACATGCAGTGTGAGATGGTAGTGTGTCTACTGTCATCACAGACTCGGCAGGCCTTCTCACGGGCGCCACCCTGGTATCTTCCGCCACGAGGAGCACTGTCACGCTGCTGCACTTTCCCCATCATCTGCTCCAGCCTCTCCATAATGCGAGCAAGAATCCTGTCTTCAGATTGCTGAGTGTTCTGGGCCACAGCAGTCGCGGAGGAGGGGCACGGAAGCTGGCCTAAAGCATGGTCCTGGGAAGGAATGAGGGTAGAAGGCAGACACTGTGTGTGGTACACTGGACTATGGGTAGGAGCAGGGGGGTACTGGGTGGAACACTGCTCAGACACAGACTGAATCGAAGGCTCTGGATGAGACTGCACAGTGTGGAGGGCGGTGGCATGGCTCTTCAATGGCACAGAACTACCGGTCCTGCCAGAGGCTCTCAGCTCTCTCTGGTAATTATCAATCTTCAACTGTATGTCTCGTGAGCTCCACTCCTCAATAGCCTTGCATTCCAGAATACGGGATAGTCCAGAGTCCGGGCAATGCCTGACAAACATCCGTGCTACCTCTTCACCTATGTTCTCCATCCTCCTACCTTGTCTGCGAAGGCCCTCACCAGCTACATCAGCTGCTTTGTTGATCCTCAACCAGTAGTCTACAGGGTTCTCATTGGGTCTGGGTAGAGTGGCATAGAAATCTGACAACGGGAGGCATGATGACACATCACTGAAGTACTTGAGAAGGATATCATAGATGAGATCAGGGTTCTGCTTCACATCAAGTGTCTGATCGCTACGCAACCCAACCCTCACGACATCCTTTGCCTTACCCATCAGCCTTGCCAGTATCTCCTCAGCCTGTTCATGCATTGGACATTTCTGCTTTCTCAGATAAGCTTTAGACATGTCAATCCAGTCCTGGACTGAACACTTATCAGAACTATCACCTCGGAACATTGGTGGTTCCCTGTCTGATTTTACATTCACAGTAACGCGCGGAACCTCCTGTCTAACAACATTAGGATCAGTTACAGGATCTGGAGGCGATGTGCAGTTGAGGTGTGCACTGCTCATACTACTTGAGTGAACTACACCAGCTGAAATTAACTTGGTTACAATGGACTCGCCAATCTGAGCACCTAGCTGACCCATCATGTCTGAAAGGTGATGAAGAGCTTCAGTGTCATTAACACTGGGTGTGGATGTGGGAGGAGCCTCCCCTGTAAACTGTCCGACAGCAGCACAACCTGGGTCCTGACCTGACCCTGTGCCTCTACCACTGTCAGTAAACAACTGGGAACACCCCACCTCCCTACTATTGACAGCACTGTCAATGTCAATGTCTATGACAGCACTGTCTGCTCTGCTCTGACATGCCCCCCATGCACCCCTCCCCATAGGCAACACTGGACTGGCAAAAATCTCATCATTAAAACCTGGCCTCTGAGCCATAGTGGTACAGACTTGCGTTGTGTAATATTACTGAATGAAAAAAATAATAATAATAATAATGTTTAAAAAAATATATAAAGTTACAGCAGGACATAAAAACCAAAACAATCAAAGCACTTTTTAAACTGATATAATCACAGACCTCAGACTGAATGACCATTTACTATAATACTCTGACCACACTTGATCTATCACACTAAGACCTGGCATCCACGCAGCATCCACGGAGATCGGCGTTCAGCTGATCTTGAGATCGACGTGTCACGGCACCAGTGTAACGATAGTCAAACAGCCAAACTTCTTTCAATCAATCCTTTTATTTGACCTGCAGAGAAGACATATAGAACACAATTCTTCTCTGGTCTGCTTGTGAATCCATTAAGATGGCGGCTTCGTTCTGGCACCACCGCAAGTACGGCAACAAGAGAAGGACAAAAGAACGTGCAGACCTGCAGTACACCCAAACTCCAAAGGGGGGCTCCAACAACAACCAGGGCTGCTCAAAGCACGGCGAAACTCATCTACATTCACCACAACTAAACATATATTCCCAACTCTGTTACACCAGCGGCCTGTTCTTAGAGTGGACTGTTTTTTGCATTCGTTCTCAAGTTATATCAAACTATCAAATTGTTGTTTTCTGCCTTTCACGAGCACATTTTGACTTGTTGTTGAATAATCCTATAATGTAACTCTAAATGACAATCAGAGCAACTTGAATTGCGTGTGTGCAGCCTTTTGCTCAAAAGTGATCAACGTTTCGTTTTCAGAGTCTCTTTTGACAATCTCTTCGAGAGCTGTTTTCAGTCATTAACAGAGCTGTTCTGAAAGTGTCCAAGCGGCCTGTTCTTAGAGTGGACTGTTTTTTGCATTCGTTCTCAAGTTATATCAAACTATCAAATTGTTGTTTTCTGCCTTTCACGAGCACATTTTGACTTGTTGTTGAATAATCCTATAATGTAACTCTAAATGACAATCAGAGCAACTTGAATTGCGTGTGTGCAGCCTTTTGCTCAAAAGTGATCAACGTTTCGTTTTCAGAGTCTCTTTTGACAATCTCTTCGAGAGCTGTTTTCAGTCATTAACAGAGCTGTTCTGAAAGTGTCCAAGCGGCCTGTTCTTAGAGTGGACTGTTTTTTGCATTCGTTCCCAAGTTATATCAAACTATCAAAGTGTTGTTTTCTGCCTTTCACGAGCACATTTTGACTTGTTGTTGAATAATCCTATAATGTAACTCTAAATGACAATCAGAGCAACTTGAATTGCGTGTGTGCAGCCTTTTGCTCAAAAGTGATCAACGTTTCGTTTTCAGAGTCTCTTTTGACAATCTCTTCGAGAGCTGTTTTCAGTCATTAAGAGAGCTGTTCTGAAAGTGTCCAAGCGGCCTGTTCTTAGAGTGGACTGTTTTTTGCATTCGTTCTCAAGTTATATCAAACTATCAGTGTTGTTTTCTGCCTTTCACGAGCACATTTTGACTTGTTGTTGAATAATCCTATAATGTAACTCTAAATGACAATCAGAGCAACTTGAATTGCGTGTGTGCAGCCTTTTGCTCAAAAGTGATCAACGTTTCGTTTTCGGAGTCTCTTTTGACAATCTCTTCGAGAGCTGTTTTCAGTCATTAACAGAGCTGTTCTGAAAGTGTCCAAGCGGCCTGTTCTTAGAGTGGACTGTTTTTTGCATTCGTTCTCAAGTTCTATCAGTGTTGTTTTCTGCTTTTCTGGAGCACATTTTGACTTGTTGCTGAATGCTCCTATAATGTAACTCTAAATGACAATCAGAGCAACTTGAATTGCGTGTGTGCAGCCTTTTGCTCAAAAGTGATCAACGTTTCGTTTTCGGAGTCTCTTTTGACAATCTCTTCGAGAGCTGTTTTCAGTCATTAACAGAGCTGTTCTGAAAGTGTTCAAGCGGCCTGTTCTTAGAGTGGACTGTTTTTTGCATTCGTTCTCAAGTTATATCAAACTATCAAAGTGTTGTTTTCTGCCTTTCACGAGCACATTTTGACTTGTTGTTGAATAATCCTATATTGTAACTCTAAATGACAATCAGAGCAACTTGAATTGCGTGTGTGCAGCCTTTTGCTCAAAAGTGATCAACGTTTCGTTTTCAGAGTCTCTTTTGACAATCTCTTCGAGAGCTGTTTTCAGTCATTAACAGAGCTGTTCTGAAAGTGTCCAAGCGGCCTGTTCTTAGAGTGGACTGTTTTTTGCATTCGTTCTCAAGTTATATCAAACTATCAAAGTGTTGTTTTCTGCCTTTCACGAGCACATTTTGACTTGTTGTTGAATAATCCTATAATGTAACTCTAAATGACAATCAGAGCAACTTGAATTGCGTGTGTGCAGACTTTTGCTCAAAAGTGATCAACGTTTCGTTTTCAGAGTCTCTTTTGACAATCTCTTCGAGAGCTGTTTTCAGTCATTAACAGAGCTGTTCTGAAAGTGTCCAAGCGGCCTGTTCTTAGAGTGGACTGTTTTTTGCATTCGTTCTCAAGTTATATCAAACTATCAAAGTGTTGTTTTCTGCCTTTCACGGGCACATTTTGACTTGTTGTTGAATAATCCTATAATGTAACTCTAAATGACAATCAGAGCAACTTGAATTGCGTGTGTGCAGCTTTTTGCTCAAAAGTGATCAACGTTTCGTTTTCAGAGTCTCTTTTGACAATCTCTTCGAGAGCTGTTTTCAGTCATTAACAGAGCTGTTCTGAAAGTGTCCAAGCGGCCTGTTCTTAGAGTGGACTGTTTTTTGCATTCGTTCTCAAGTTATATCAAACTATCAAAGTGTTGTTTTCTGCCTTTCACGAGCACATTTTGACTTGTTGTTGAATAATCCTATATTGTAACTCTAAATGACAATCAGAGCAACTTGAATTGCGTGTGTGCAGCCTTTTGCTCAAAAGTGATCAACGTTTCGTTTTCAGAGTCTCTTTTGACAATCTCTTCGAGAGCTGTTTTCAGTCATTAACAGAGCTGTTCTGAAAGTGTCCAAGCGGCCTGTTCTTAGAGTGGACTGTTTTTTGCATTCGTTCTCAAGTTATATCAAACTATCAAAGTGTTGTTTTCTGCCTTTCACGAGCACATTTTGACTTGTTGTTGAATAATCCTATAATGTAACTCTAAATGACAATCAGAGCAACTTGAATTGCGTGTGTGCAGCCTTTTGCTCAAAAGTGATCAACGTTTCGTTTTCAGAGTCTCTTTTGACAATCTCTTCGAGAGCTGTTTTCAGTCATTAACAGAGCTGTTCTGAAAGTGTCCAAGCGGCCTGTTCTTAGAGTGGACTGTTTTTTGCATTCGTTCTCAAGTTATATCAAACTATCAAAGTGTTGTTTTCTGCCTTTCACGAGCACATTTTGACTTGTTGTTGAATAATCCTATAATGTAACTCTAAATGACAATCAGAGCAACTTGAATTGCGTGTGTGCAGCTTTTTGCTCAAAAGTGATCAACGTTTCGTTTTCAGAGTCTCTTTTGACAATCTCTTCGAGAGCTGTTTTCAGTCATTAACAGAGCTGTTCTGAAAGTGTCCAAGCGGCCTGTTCTTAGAGTGGACTGTTTTTTGCATTCGTTCTCAAGTTATATCAAACTATCAAAGTGTTGTTTTCTGCCTTTCACGAGCACATTTTGACTTGTTGTTGAATAATCCTATAATGTAACTCTAAATGACAATCAGAGCAACTTGAATTGCGTGTGTGCAGCCTTTTGCTCAAAAGTGATCAACGTTTCGTTTTCGGAGTCTCTTTTGACAATCTCTTCGAGAGCTGTTTTCAGTCATTAACTGAGCTGTTCTGAAAGTGTCCAAGCGGCCTGTTCTTAGAGTGGACTGTTTTTTGCATTCGTTCTCAAGTTATATCAAACTATCAAATTGTTGTTTTCTGCCTTTCACGAGCACATTTTGACTTGTTGTTGAATAATCCTATAATGTAACTCTAAATGACAATCAGAGCAACTTGAATTGCGTGTGTGCAGCCTTTTGCTCAAAAGTGATCAACGTTTCGTTTTCGGAGTCTCTTTTGACAATCTCTTCGAGAGCTGTTTTCAGTCATTAACAGAGCTGTTCTGAAAGTGTTCAAGCGGCCTGTTCTTAGAGTGGACTGTTTTTTGCATTCGTTCTCAAGTTATATCAAACTATCAAAGTGTTGTTTTCTGCCTTTCACGAGCACATTTTGACTTGTTGTTGAATAATCCTATATTGTAACTCTAAATGACAATCAGAGCAACTTGAATTGCGTGTGTGCAGCCTTTTGCTCAAAAGTGATCAACGTTTCGTTTTCAGAGTCTCTTTTGACAATCTCTTCGAGAGCTGTTTTCAGTCATTAACAGAGCTGTTCTGAAAGTGTCCAAGCGGCCTGTTCTTAGAGTGGACTGTTTTTTGCATTCGTTCTCAAGTTATATCAAACTATCAAAGTGTTGTTTTCTGCCTTTCACGAGCACATTTTGACTTGTTGTTGAATAATCCTATAATGTAACTCTAAATGACAATCAGAGCAACTTGAATTGCGTGTGTGCAGCCTTTTGCTCAAAAGTGATCAACGTTTCGTTTTCGGAGTCTCTTTTGACAATCTCTTCGAGAGCTGTTTTCAGTCATTAACTGAGCTGTTCTGAAAGTGTCCAAGCGGCCTGTTCTTAGAGTGGACTGTTTTTTGCATTCGTTCTCAAGTTATATCAAACTATCAAATTGTTGTTTTCTGCCTTTCACGAGCACATTTTGACTTGTTGTTGAATAATCCTATAATGTAACTCTAAATGACAATCAGAGCAACTTGAATTGCGTGTGTGCAGCCTTTTGCTCAAAAGTGATCAACGTTTCGTTTTCAGAGTCTCTTTTGACAATCTCTTCGAGAGCTGTTTTCAGTCATTAACAGAGCTGTTCTGAAAGTGTCCAAGCGGCCTGTTCTTAGAGTGGACTGTTTTTTGCATTCGTTCTCAAGTTATATCAAACTATCAAAGTGTTGTTTTCTGCCTTTCACGAGCACATTTTGACTTGTTGTTGAATAATCCTATAATGTAACTCTAAATGACAATCAGAGCAACTTGAATTGCGTGTGTGCAGCCTTTTGCTCAAAAGTGATCAACGTTTCGTTTTCGGAGTCTCTTTTGACAATCTCTTCGAGAGCTGTTTTCAGTCATTAACAGAGCTGTTCTGAAAGTGTTCAAGCGGCCTGTTCTTAGAGTGGACTGTTTTTTGCATTCGTTCTCAAGTTATATCAAACTATCAAAGTGTTGTTTTCTGCCTTTCACGAGCACATTTTGACTTGTTGTTGAATAATCCTATATTGTAACTCTAAATGACAATCAGAGCAACTTGAATTGCGTGTGTGCAGCCTTTTGCTCAAAAGTGATCAACGTTTCGTTTTCAGAGTCTCTTTTGACAATCTCTTCGAGAGCTGTTTTCAGTCATTAACAGAGCTGTTCTGAAAGTGTCCAAGCGGCCTGTTCTTAGAGTGGACTGTTTTTTGCATTCGTTCTCAAGTTATATCAAACTATCAAAGTGTTGTTTTCTGCCTTTCACGAGCACATTTTGACTTGTTGTTGAATAATCCTATAATGTAACTCTAAATGACAATCAGGAGCAACTTGAATTGCGTGTGTGCAGCCTTTTGCTCAAAAGTGATCAACGTTTCGTTTTCAGAGTCTCTTTTGACAATCTCTTCGAGAGCTGTTTTCAGTCATTAACAGAGCTGTTCTGAAAGTGTCCAAGCGGCCTGTTCTTAGAGTGGACTGTTTTTTGCATTCGTTCTCAAGTTATATCAAACTATCAAAGTGTTGTTTTCTGCCTTTCACGAGCACATTTTGACTTGTTGTTGAATGCTCCTATAATGTAACTCTAAATGACAATCAGAGCAACTTGAATTGCGTGTGTGCAGCCTTTTGCTCAAAAGTGATCAACGTTTCGTTTTCGGAGTCTCTTTTGACAATCTCTTCGAGAGCTGTTTTCAGTCATTAACAGAGCTGTTCTGAAAGTGTCCAAGCGGCCTGTTCTTAGAGTGGACTGTTTTTTGCATTCGTTCTCAAGTTATATCAAACTATCAAATTGTTGTTTTCTGCCTTTCACGAGCACATTTTGACTTGTTGTTGAATAATCCTATAATGTAACTCTAAATGACAATCAGAGCAACTTGAATTGCGTGTGTGCAGCCTTTTGCTCAAAAGTGATCAATGTTTCGTTTTCAGAGTCTCTTTTGACAATCTCTTCGAGAGCTGTTTTCAGTCATTAACAGAGCTGTTCTGAAAGTGTCCAAGCGGCCTGTTCTTAGAGTGGACTGTTTTTTGCATTCGTTCCCAAGTTATATCAAACTATCAAAGTGTTGTTTTCTGCCTTTCACGAGCACATTTTGACTTGTTGTTGAATAATCCTATAATGTAACTCTAAATGACAATCAGAGCAACTTGAATTGCGTGTGTGCAGCCTTTTGCTCAAAAGTGATCAACGTTTCGTTTTCAGAGTCTCTTTTGACAATCTCTTCGAGAGCTGTTTTCAGTCATTAAGAGAGCTGTTCTGAAAGTGTCCAAGCGGCCTGT
The DNA here is from genome assembly GCF_963989245.1 of Nansenia antarctica. Lineage (NCBI taxonomy): Eukaryota > Metazoa > Chordata > Actinopteri > Argentiniformes > Microstomatidae > Nansenia > Nansenia antarctica. Next base: position 15,714,628 of record NC_137685.1, on the reverse strand, counting down.
TCTTAGAGTGGACTGTTTTTTGCATTCGTTCTCAAGTTATATCAAACTATCAGTGTTGTTTTCTGCCTTTCACGAGCACATTTTGACTTGTTGTTGAATAATCCTATAATGTAACTCTAAATGACAATCAGAGCAACTTGAATTGCGTGTGTGCAGCCTTTTGCTCAAAAGTGATCAACGTTTCGTTTTCGGAGTCTCTTTTGACAATCTCTTCGAGAGCTGTTTTCAGTCATTAACAGAGCTGTTCTGAAAGTGTCCAAGCGGCCTGTTCTTAGAGTGGACTGTTTTTTGCATTCGTTCTCAAGTTCTATCAGTGTTGTTTTCTGCTTTTCTGGAGCACATTTTGACTTGTTGCTGAATGCTCCTATAATGTAACTCTAAATGACAATCAGAGCAACTTGAATTGCGTGTGTGCAGCCTTTTGCTCAAAAGTGATCAACGTTTCGTTTTCAGAGTCTCTTTTGACAATCTCTTCGAGAGCTGTTTTCAGTCATTAACAGAGCTGTTCTGAAAGTGTCCAAGCGGCCTGTTCTTAGAGTGGACTGTTTTTTGCATTCGTTCTCAAGTTATATCAAACTATCAAAGTGTTGTTTTCTGCCTTTCACGAGCACATTTTGACTTGTTGTTGAATAATCCTATAATGTAACTCTAAATGACAATCAGAGCAACTTGAATTGCGTGTGTGCAGCCTTTTGCTCAAAAGTGATCAACGTTTCGTTTTCGGAGTCTCTTTTGACAATCTCTTCGAGAGCTGTTTTCAGTCATTAACAGAGCTGTTCTGAAAGTGTCCAAGCGGCCTGTTCTTAGAGTGGACTGTTTTTTGCATTCGTTCTCAAGTTATATCAAACTATCAAAGTGTTGTTTTCTGCCTTTCACGAGCACATTTTGACTTGTTGTTGAATAATCCTATAATGTAACTCTAAATGACAATCAGGAGCAACTTGAATTGCGTGTGTGCAGCCTTTTGCTCAAAAGTGATCAACGTTTCGTTTTCAGAGTCTCTTTTGACAATCTCTTCGAGAGCTGTTTTCAGTCATTAACAGAGCTGTTCTGAAAGTGTCCAAGCGGCCTGTTCTTAGAGTGGACTGTTTTTTGCATTCGTTCTCAAGTTATATCAAACTATCAAAGTGTTGTTTTCTGCCTTTCACGAGCACATTTTGACTTGTTGTTGAATGCTCCTATAATGTAACTCTAAATGACAATCAGAGCAACTTGAATTGCGTGTGTGCAGCCTTTTGCTCAAAAGTGATCAACGTTTCGTTTTCGGAGTCTCTTTTGACAATCTCTTCGAGAGCTGTTTTCAGTCATTAACAGAGCTGTTCTGAAAGTGTCCAAGCGGCCTGTTCTTAGAGTGGACTGTTTTTTGCATTCGTTCTCAAGTTATATCAAACTATCAAATTGTTGTTTTCTGCCTTTCACGAGCACATTTTGACTTGTTGTTGAATAATCCTATAATGTAACTCTAAATGACAATCAGAGCAACTTGAATTGCGTGTGTGCAGCCTTTTGCTCAAAAGTGATCAATGTTTCGTTTTCAGAGTCTCTTTTGACAATCTCTTCGAGAGCTGTTTTCAGTCATTAACAGAGCTGTTCTGAAAGTGTCCAAGCGGCCTGTTCTTAGAGTGGACTGTTTTTTGCATTCGTTCCCAAGTTATATCAAACTATCAAAGTGTTGTTTTCTGCCTTTCACGAGCACATTTTGACTTGTTGTTGAATAATCCTATAATGTAACTCTAAATGACAATCAGAGCAACTTGAATTGCGTGTGTGCAGCCTTTTGCTCAAAAGTGATCAACGTTTCGTTTTCAGAGTCTCTTTTGACAATCTCTTCGAGAGCTGTTTTCAGTCATTAAGAGAGCTGTTCTGAAAGTGTCCAAGCGGCCTGTTCTTAGAGTGGACTGTTTTTTGCATTCGTTCTCAAGTTATATCAAACTATCAGTGTTGTTTTCTGCCTTTCACGAGCACATTTTGACTTGTTGTTGAATAATCCTATAATGTAACTCTAAATGACAATCAGAGCAACTTGAATTGCGTGTGTGCAGCCTTTTGCTCAAAAGTGATCAACGTTTCGTTTTCGGAGTCTCTTTTGACAATCTCTTCGAGAGCTGTTTTCAGTCATTAACAGAGCTGTTCTGAAAGTGTCCAAGCGGCCTGTTCTTAGAGTGGACTGTTTTTTGCATTCGTTCTCAAGTTCTATCAGTGTTGTTTTCTGCTTTTCTGGAGCACATTTTGACTTGTTGCTGATTGCTCCTATAATGTAACTCTAAATGACAATCAGAGCAACTTGAATTGCGTGTGTGCAGCCTTTTGCTCAAAAGTGATCAACGTTTCGTTTTCGGAGTCTCTTTTGACAATCTCTTCGAGAGCTGTTTTCAGTCATTAACAGAGCTGTTCTGAAAGTGTTCAAGCGGCCTGTTCTTAGAGTGGACTGTTTTTTGCATTCGTTCTCAAGTTATATCAAACTATCAAAGTGTTGTTTTCTGCCTTTCACGAGCACATTTTGACTTGTTGTTGAATAATCCTATATTGTAACTCTAAATGACAATCAGAGCAACTTGAATTGCGTGTGTGCAGCCTTTTGCTCAAAAGTGATCAACGTTTCGTTTTCAGAGTCTCTTTTGACAATCTCTTCGAGAGCTGTTTTCAGTCATTAACAGAGCTGTTCTGAAAGTGTCCAAGCGGCCTGTTCTTAGAGTGGACTGTTTTTTGCATTCGTTCTCAAGTTATATCAAACTATCAAAGTGTTGTTTTCTGCCTTTCACGGGCACATTTTGACTTGTTGTTGAATAATCCTATAATGTAACTCTAAATGACAATCAGAGCAACTTGAATTGCGTGTGTGCAGCTTTTTGCTCAAAAGTGATCAACGTTTCGTTTTCAGAGTCTCTTTTGACAATCTCTTCGAGAGCTGTTTTCAGTCATTAACAGAGCTGTTCTGAAAGTGTCCAAGCGGCCTGTTCTTAGAGTGGACTGTTTTTTGCATTCGTTCTCAAGTTATATCAAACTATCAAAGTGTTGTTTTCTGCCTTTCACGAGCACATTTTGACTTGTTGAATAATCCTATATTGTAACTCTAAATGACAATCAGAGCAACTTGAATTGCGTGTGTGCAGCCTTTTGCTCAAAAGTGATCAACGTTTCGTTTTCAGAGTCTCTTTTGACAATCTCTTCGAGAGCTGTTTTCAGTCATTAACAGAGCTGTTCTGAAAGTGTCCAAGCGGCCTGTTCTTAGAGTGGACTGTTTTTTGCATTCGTTCTCAAGTTATATCAAACTATCAAAGTGTTGTTTTCTGCCTTTCACGAGCACATTTTGACTTGTTGTTGAATAATCCTATAATGTAACTCTAAATGACAATCAGAGCAACTTGAATTGCGTGTGTGCAGCCTTTTGCTCAAAAGTGATCAACGTTTCGTTTTCAGAGTCTCTTTTGACAATCTCTTCGAGAGCTGTTTTCAGTCATTAACAGAGCTGTTCTGAAAGTGTCCAAGCGGCCTGTTCTTAGAGTGGACTGTTTTTTGCATTCGTTCTCAAGTTATATCAAACTATCAAAGTGTTGTTTTCTGCCTTTCACGAGCACATTTTGACTTGTTGTTGAATAATCCTATAATGTAACTCTAAATGACAATCAGAGCAACTTGAATTGCGTGTGTGCAGCTTTTTGCTCAAAAGTGATCAACGTTTCGTTTTCAGAGTCTCTTTTGACAATCTCTTCGAGAGCTGTTTTCAGTCATTAACAGAGCTGTTCTGAAAGTGTCCAAGCGGCCTGTTCTTAGAGTGGACTGTTTTTTGCATTCGTTCTCAAGTTATATCAAACTATCAAAGTGTTGTTTTCTGCCTTTCACGAGCACATTTTGACTTGTTGTTGAATAATCCTATAATGTAACTCTAAATGACAATCAGAGCAACTTGAATTGCGTGTGTGCAGCCTTTTGCTCAAAAGTGATCAACGTTTCGTTTTCGGAGTCTCTTTTGACAATCTCTTCGAGAGCTGTTTTCAGTCATTAACTGAGCTGTTCTGAAAGTGTCCAAGCGGCCTGTTCTTAGAGTGGACTGTTTTTTGCATTCGTTCTCAAGTTATATCAAACTATCAAATTGTTGTTTTCTGCCTTTCACGAGCACATTTTGACTTGTTGTTGAATAATCCTATAATGTAACTCTAAATGACAATCAGAGCAACTTGAATTGCGTGTGTGCAGCCTTTTGCTCAAAAGTGATCAACGTTTCGTTTTCAGAGTCTCTTTTGACAATCTCTTCGAGAGCTGTTTTCAGTCATTAACAGAGCTGTTCTGAAAGTGTCCAAGCGGCCTGTTCTTAGAGTGGACTGTTTTTTGCATTCGTTCTCAAGTTATATCAAACTATCAAAGTGTTGTTTTCTGCCTTTCACGAGCACATTTTGACTTGTTGTTGAATAATCCTATAATGTAACTCTAAATGACAATCAGAGCAACTTGAATTGCGTGTGTGCAGCCTTTTGCTCAAAAGTGATCAACGTTTCGTTTTCGGAGTCTCTTTTGACAATCTCTTCGAGAGCTGTTTTCAGTCATTAACTGAGCTGTTCTGAAAGTGTCCAAGCGGCCTGTTCTTAGAGTGGACTGTTTTTTGCATTCGTTCTCAAGTCATATCAAACTATCAAAGTGTTGTTTTCTGCCTTTCACGACACATTTTGACTTGTTGTTGAATAATCCTATAATGTAACTCTAAATGACAATCAGAGCAACTTGAATTGCGTGTGTGCAGCCTTTTGCTCAAAAGTGATCAACGTTTCGTTTTCAGAGTCTCTTTTGACAATCTCTTCGAGAGCTGTTTTCAGTCATTAACAGAGCTGTTCTGAAAGTGTCCAAGCGGCCTGTTCTTAGAGTGGACTGTTTTTTGCATTCGTTCTCAAGTTATATCAAACTATCAAAGTGTTGTTTTCTGCCTTTCACGAGCACATGTTGACTTGTTGTTGAATAATCCTATAATGTAACTCTAAATTACAATCAGAGCAACTTGAATTGCGTGTGTGCAGCCTTTTGCTCAAAAGTGATCAACGTTTCGTTTTCAGAGTCTCTTTTGACAATCTCTTCGAGAGCTGTTTTCAGTCATTAACAGAGCTGTTCTGAAAGTGTCCAAGCGGCCTGTTCTTAGAGTGGACTGTTTTTTGCATTCGTTCTCAAGTTATATCAAACTATCAAAGTGTTGTTTTCTGCCTTTCACGAGCACATTTTGACTTGTTGTTGAATAATCCTATAATGTAACTCTAAATGACAATCAGAGCAACTTGAATTGCGTGTGTGCAGCTTTTTGCTCAAAAGTGATCAACGTTTCGTTTTCAGAGTCTCTTTTGACAATCTCTTCGAGAGCTGTTTTCAGTCATTAACAGAGCTGTTCTGAAAGTGTCCAAGCGGCCTGTTCTTAGAGTGGACTGTTTTTTGCATTCGTTCTCAAGTTATATCAAACTATCAAAGTGTTGTTTTCTGCCTTTCACGAGCACATGTTGACTTGTTGTTGAATAATCCTATAATGTAACTCTAAATTACAATCAGAGCAACTTGAATTGCGTGTGTGCAGCCTTTTGCTCAAAAGTGATCAACGTTTCGTTTTCAGAGTCTCTTTTGACAATCTCTTCGAGAGCTGTTTTCAGTCATTAACAGAGCTGTTCTGAAAGTGTCCAAGCGGCCTGTTCTTAGAGTGGACTGTTTTTTGCATTCGTTCTCAAGTTATATCAAACTATCAAAGTGTTGTTTTCTGCCTTTCACGAGCACATTTTGACTTGTTGTTGAATAATCCTATAATGTAACTCTAAATGACAATCAGAGCAACTTGAATTGCGTGTGTGCAGCCTTTTGCTCAAAACTGATCAACGTTTCGTTTTCAGAGTCTCTTTTGACAATCTCTTCGAGAGCTGTTTTCAGTCATTAACAGAGCTGTTCTGAAAGTGTCCAAGCGGCCTGTTCTTAGAGTGGACTGTTTTTTGCATTCGTTCTCAAGTTATATCAAACTATCAAAGTGTTGTTTTCTGCCTTTCACGAGCACATTTTGACTTGTTGTTGAATAATCCTATAATGTAACTCTAAATGACAATCAGAGCAACTTGAATTGCGTGTGTGCAGCCTTTTGCTCAAAAGTGATCAACGTTTCGTTTTCAGAGTCTCTTTTGACAATCTCTTCGAGAGCTGTTTTCAGTCATTAACAGAGCTGTTCTGAAAGTGTCCAAGCGGCCTGTTCTTAGAGTGGACTGTTTTTTGCATTCGTTCTCAAGTTATATCAAACTATCAAAGTGTTGTTTTCTGCCTTTCACGAGCACATTTTGACTTGTTGTTGAATAATCCTATAATGTAACTCTAAATGACAATCAGAGCAACTTGAATTGCGTGTGTGCAGCTTTTTGCTCAAAAGTGATCAACGTTTCGTTTTCAGAGTCTCTTTTGACAATCTCTTCGAGAGCTGTTTTCAGTCATTAACAGAGCTGTTCTGAAAGTGTCCAAGCGGCCTGTTCTTAGAGTGGACTGTTTTTTGCATTCGTTCTCAAGTTATATCAAACTATCAAAGTGTTGTTTTCTGCCTTTCACGAGCACATTTTGACTTGTTGTTGAATAATCCTATAATGTAACTCTAAATGACAATCAGAGCAACTTGAATTGCGTGTGTGCAGCCTTTTGCTCAAAAGTGATAAACGTTTCGTTTTCGGAGTCTCTTTTGACAATCTCTTCGAGAGCTGTTTTCAGTCATTAACTGAGCTGTTCTGAAAGTGTCCAAGCGGCCTGTTCTTAGAGTGGACTGTTTTTTGCATTCGTTCTCAAGTTATATCAAACTATCAAATTGTTGTTTTCTGCCTTTCACGAGCACATTTTGACTTGTTGTTGAATAATCCTATAATGTAACTCTAAATGACAATCAGAGCAACTTGAATTGCGTGTGTGCAGCCTTTTGCTCAAAAGTGATCAACGTTTCGTTTTCAGAGTCTCTTTTGACAATCTCTTCGAGAGCTGTTTTCAGTCATTAACAGAGCTGTTCTGAAAGTGTCCAAGCGGCCTGTTCTTAGAGTGGACTGTTTTTTGCATTCGTTCTCAAGTTATATCAAACTATCAAAGTGTTGTTTTCTGCCTTTCACGAGCACATTTTGACTTGTTGTTGAATAATCCTATAATGTAACTCTAAATGACAATCAGAGCAACTTGAATTGCGTGTGTGCAGCCTTTACCTCAAAAGTGATCAACGTTTCGTTTTCGGAGTCTCTTTTGACAATCTCTTCGAGAGCTGTTTTCAGTCATTAACTGAGCTGTTCTGAAAGTGTCCAAGCGGCCTGTTCTTAGAGTGGACTGTTTTTTGCATTCGTTCTCAAGTCATATCAAACTATCAAAGTGTTGTTTTCTGCCTTTCACGACACATTTTGACTTGTTGTTGAATAATCCTATAATGTAACTCTAAATGACAATCAGAGCAACTTGAATTGCGTGTGTGCAGCCTTTTGCTCAAAAGTGATCAACGTTTCGTTTTCAGAGTCTCTTTTGACAATCTCTTCGAGAGCTGTTTTCAGTCATTAACAGAGCTGTTCTGAAAGTGTCCAAGCGGCCTGTTCTTAGAGTGGACTGTTTTTTGCATTCGTTCTCAAGTTATATCAAACTATCAAAGTGTTGTTTTCTGCCTTTCACGAGCACATGTTGACTTGTTGTTGAATAATCCTATAATGTAACTCTAAATTACAATCAGAGCAACTTGAATTGCGTGTGTGCAGCCTTTTGCTCAAAAGTGATCAACGTTTCGTTTTCAGAGTCTCTTTTGACAATCTCTTCGAGAGCTGTTTTCAGTCATTAACAGAGCTGTTCTGAAAGTGTCCAAGCGGCCTGTTCTTAGAGTGGACTGTTTTTTGCATTCGTTCTCAAGTTATATCAAACTATCAAAGTGTTGTTTTCTGCCTTTCACGAGCACATTTTGACTTGTTGTTGAATAATCCTATAATGTAACTCTAAATGACAATCAGAGCAACTTGAATTGCGTGTGTGCAGCCTTTTGCTCAAAAGTGATCAACGTTTCGTTTTCGGAGTCTCTTTTGACAATCTCTTCGAGAGCTGTTTTCAGTCATTAACTGAGCTGTTCTGAAAGTGTCCAAGCGGCCTGTTCTTAGAGTGGACTGTTTTTTGCATTCGTTCTCAAGTTATATCAAACTATCAAAGTGTTGTTTTCTGCCTTTCACGAGCACATTTTGACTTGTTGTTCAATAATCCTATATTGTAACTCTAAATGACAATCAGAGCAACTTGAATTGCGTGTGTGCAGCCTTTTGCTCAAAAGTGATCAACGTTTCGTTTTCGGAGTCTCTTTTGACAATCTCTTCGAGAGCCGTTTTCAGTCATTAACAGAGCTGTTCTGAAAGAGTCCAAGCGGCCTGTTCTTAGAGTGGACTGTTTTTTGCATTCGTTCTCAAGTTATATCAAACTATCAAAGTGTTGTTTTCTGCCTTTCACGAGCACATTTTGACTTGTTGTTGAACAATCCTATAATGTAACTCTAAATGACAATCAGAGCAACTTGAATTGCGTGTGTGCAGCCTTTTGCTCAAAAGTGATCAACGTTTCATTTTCAGAGTCTCTTTTGACAATCTCTTCGAGAGCTGTTTTCAGTCATTAACAGAGCTGTTCTGAAAGTGTCCAAGCGGTCTGTTCTTAGAGTGGACTGTTTTTGCATTCGTTCTCAAGTTATATCAAACTATCAAAGTGTTGTTTTCTGCCTTTCACGAGCACATTTTGACTTGTTGTTGAATAATCCTATAATGTAACTCTAAATGACAATCAGAGCAACTTGAATTGCGTGTGTGCAGCCTTTTGCTCAAAAGTGATCAACGTTTCGTTTTCGGAGTCTCTTTTGACAATCTCTTCGAGAGCTGTTTTCAGTCATTAACTGAGCTGTTCTGAAAGTGTCCAAGCGGCCTGTTCTTAGAGTGGACTGTTTTTTGCATTCGTTCTCAAGTTATATCAAACTATCAAATTGTTGTTTTCTGCCTTTCACGAGCACATTTTGACTTGTTGTTGAATAATCCTATAATGTAACTCTAAATGACAATCAGAGCAACTTGAATTGCGTGTGTGCAGCCTTTTGCTCAAAAGTGATCAACGTTTCGTTTTCAGAGTCTCTTTTGACAATCTCTTCGAGAGCTGTTTTCAGTCATTAACTGAGCTGTTCTGAAAGTGTCCAAGCGGCCTGTTCTTAGAGTGGACTGTTTTTTGCATTCGTTCTCAAGTTATATCAAACTATCAAAGTGTTGTTTTCTGCCTTTCACGAGCACATTTTGACTTGTTGTTGAATAATCCTATAATGTAACTCTAAATGACAATCAGAGCAACTTGAATTGCGTGTGTGCAGCCTTTTGCTCAAAAGTGATCAACGTTTCGTTTTCGGAGTCTCTTTTGACAATCTCTTCGAGAGCTGTTTTCAGTCATTAACTGAGCTGTTCTGAAAGTGTCCAAGCGGCCTGTTCTTAGAGTGGACTGTTTTTTGCATTCGTTCTCAAGTTATATCAAACTATCAAAGTGTTGTTTTCTGCCTTTCACGAGCACATTTTGACTTGTTGTTGAATAATCCTATATTGTAACTCTAAATGACAATCAGAGCAACTTGAATTGCGTGTGTGCAGCCTTTTGCTCAAAAGTGATCAACGTTTCGTTTTCAGAGTCTCTTTTGACAATCTCTTCGAGAGCTGTTTTCAGTCATTAACAGAGCTGTTCTGAAAGTGTCCAAGCGGCCTGTTCTTAGAGTGGACTGTTTTTTGCATTCGTTCTCAAGTTATATCAAACTATCAAAGTGTTGTTTTCTGCCTTTCACGAGCACATTTTGACTTGTTGTTGAATAATCCTATAATGTAACTCTAAATTACAATCAGAGCAACTTGAATTGCGTGTGTGCAGCCTTTTGCTCAAAAGTGATCAACGTTTCGTTTTCAGAGTCTCTTTTGACAATCTCTTCGAGAGCTGTTTTCAGTCATTAACAGAGCTGTTCTGAAAGTGTCCAAGCGGCCTGTTCTTAGAGTGGACTGTTTTTTGCATTCATTCTCAAGTTATATCAAACTATCAAAGTGTTGTTTTCTGCCTTTCACTTGTTGTTGAATAATCCTATAATGTAACTCTAAATGACAATCAGAGCAACTTGAATTGCGTGTGTGCAGCTTTTTGCTCAAAAGTGATCAACGTTTCGTTTTCAGAGTCTCTTTTGACAATCTCTTCGAGAGCTGTTTTCAGTCATTAACAGAGCTGTTCTGAAAGTGTCCAAGCGGCCTGTTCTTAGAGTGGACTGTTTTTTGCATTCGTTCTCAAGTTATATCAAACTATCAAAGTGTTGTTTTCTGCCTTTCACGAGCACATTTTGACTTGTTGTTGAATAATCCTATAATGTAACTCTAAATGACAATCAGAGCAACTTGAATTGCGTGTGTGCAGCCTTTACCTCAAAAGTGATCAACGTTTCGTTTTCGGAGTCTCTTTTGACAATCTCTTCGAGAGCTGTTTTCAGTCATTAACTGAGCTGTTCTGAAAGTGTCCAAGCGGCCTGTTCTTAGAGTGGACTGTTTTTTGCATTCGTTCTCAAGTCATATCAAACTATCAAAGTGTTGTTTTCTGCCTTTCACGACACATTTTGACTTGTTGTTGAATAATCCTATAATGTAACTCTAAATGACAATCAGAGCAACTTGAATTGCGTGTGTGCAGCCTTTTGCTCAAAAGTGATCAACGTTTCGTTTTCAGAGTCTCTTTTGACAATCTCTTCGAGAGCTGTTTTCAGTCATTAACAGAGCTGTTCTGAAAGTGTCCAAGCGGCCTGTTCTTAGAGTGGACTGTTTTTTGCATTCGTTCTCAAGTTATATCAAACTATCAAAGTGTTGTTTTCTGCCTTTCACGAGCACATGTTGACTTGTTGTTGAATAATCCTATAATGTAACTCTAAATTACAATCAGAGCAACTTGAATTGCGTGTGTGCAGCCTTTTGCTCAAAAGTGATCAACGTTTCGTTTTCAGAGTCTCTTTTGACAATCTCTTCGAGAGCTGTTTTCAGTCATTAACAGAGCTGTTCTGAAAGTGTCCAAGCGGCCTGTTCTTAGAGTGGACTGTTTTTTGCATTCGTTCTCAAGTTATATCAAACTATCAAAGTGTTGTTTTCTGCCTTTCACGAGCACATTTTGACTTGTTGTTGAATAATCCTATAATGTAACTCTAAATGACAATCAGAGCAACTTGAATTGCGTGTGTGCAGCCTTTTGCTCAAAAGTGATCAACGTTTCGTTTTCGGAGTCTCTTTTGACAATCTCTTCGAGAGCTGTTTTCAGTCATTAACTGAGCTGTTCTGAAAGTGTCCAAGCGGCCTGTTCTTAGAGTGGACTGTTTTTTGCATTCGTTCTCAAGTTATATCAAACTATCAAAGTGTTGTTTTCTGCCTTTCACGAGCACATTTTGACTTGTTGTTCAATAATCCTATATTGTAACTCTAAATGACAATCAGAGCAACTTGAATTGCGTGTGTGCAGCCTTTTGCTCAAAAGTGATCAACGTTTCGTTTTCGGAGTCTCTTTTGACAATCTCTTCGAGAGCCGTTTTCAGTCATTAACAGAGCTGTTCTGAAAGAGTCCAAGCGGCCTGTTCTTAGAGTGGACTGTTTTTTGCATTCGTTCTCAAGTTATATCAAACTATCAAAGTGTTGTTTTCTGCCTTTCACGAGCACATTTTGACTTGTTGTTGAACAATCCTATAATGTAACTCTAAATGACAATCAGAGCAACTTGAATTGCGTGTGTGCAGCCTTTTGCTCAAAAGTGATCAACGTTTCGTTTTCAGAGTCTCTTTTGACAATCTCTTCGAGAGCTGTTTTCAGTCATTAACAGAGCTGTTCTGAAAGTGTCCAAGCGGTCTGTTCTTAGAGTGGACTGTTTTTGCATTCGTTCTCAAGTTATATCAAACTATCAAAGTGTTGTTTTCTGCCTTTCACGAGCACATTTTGACTTGTTGTTGAATAATCCTATAATGTAACTCTAAATGACAATCAGAGCAACTTGAATTGCGTGTGTGCAGCCTTTTGCTCAAAAGTGATCAACGTTTCGTTTTCGGAGTCTCTTTTGACAATCTCTTCGAGAGCTGTTTTCAGTCATTAACTGAGCTGTTCTGAAAGTGTCCAAGCGGCCTGTTCTTAGAGTGGACTGTTTTTTGCATTCGTTCTCAAGTTATATCAAACTATCAAATTGTTGTTTTCTGCCTTTCACGAGCACATTTTGACTTGTTGTTGAATAATCCTATAATGTAACTCTAAATGACAATCAGAGCAACTTGAATTGCGTGTGTGCAGCCTTTTGCTCAAAAGTGATCAACGTTTCGTTTTCAGAGTCTCTTTTGACAATCTCTTCGAGAGCTGTTTTCAGTCATTAACTGAGCTGTTCTGAAAGTGTCCAAGCGGCCTGTTCTTAGAGTGGACTGTTTTTTGCATTCGTTCTCAAGTTATATCAAACTATCAAAGTGTTGTTTTCTGCCTTTCACGAGCACATTTTGACTTGTTGTTGAATAATCCTATAATGTAACTCTAAATGACAATCAGAGCAACTTGAATTGCGTGTGTGCAGCCTTTTGCTCAAAAGTGATCAACGTTTCGTTTTCGGAGTCTCTTTTGACAATCTCTTCGAGAGCTGTTTTCAGTCATTAACTGAGCTGTTCTGAAAGTGTCCAAGCGGCCTGTTCTTAGAGTGGACTGTTTTTTGCATTCGTTCTCAAGTTATATCAAACTATCAAAGTGTTGTTTTCTGCCTTTCACGAGCACATTTTGACTTGTTGTTGAATAATCCTATATTGTAACTCTAAATGACAATCAGAGCAACTTGAATTGCGTGTGTGCAGCCTTTTGCTCAAAAGTGATCAACGTTTCGTTTTCAGAGTCTCTTTTGACAATCTCTTCGAGAGCTGTTTTCAGTCATTAACAGAGCTGTTCTGAAAGTGTCCAAGCGGCCTGTTCTTAGAGTGGACTGTTTTTTGCATTCGTTCTCAAGTTATATCAAACTATCAAAGTGTTGTTTTCTGCCTTTCACGAGCACATTTTGACTTGTTGTTGAATAATCCTATAATGTAACTCTAAATTACAATCAGAGCAACTTGAATTGCGTGTGTGCAGCCTTTTGCTCAAAAGTGATCAACGTTTCGTTTTCAGAGTCTCTTTTGACAATCTCTTCGAGAGCTGTTTTCAGTCATTAACAGAGCTGTTCTGAAAGTGTCCAAGCGGCCTGTTCTTAGAGTGGACTGTTTTTTGCATTCATTCTCAAGTTATATCAAACTATCAAAGTGTTGTTTTCTGCCTTTCACTTGTTGTTGAATAATCCTATAATGTAACTCTAAATGACAATCAGAGCAACTTGAATTGCGTGTGTGCAGCTTTTTGCTCAAAAGTGATCAACGTTTCGTTTTCAGAGTCTCTTTTGACAATCTCTTCGAGAGCTGTTTTCAGTCATTAACAGAGCTGTTCTGAAAGTGTCCAAGCGGCCTGTTCTTAGAGTGGACTGTTTTTTGCATTCGTTCTCAAGTTATATCAAACTATCAAAGTGTTGTTTTCTGCCTTTCACGAGCACATTTTGACTTGTTGTTGAATAATCCTATAATGTAACTCTAAATGACAATCAGAGCAACTTGAATTGCGTGTGTGCAGCCTTTTGCTCAAAAGTGATCAACGTTTCGTTTTCGGAGTCTCTTTTGACAATCTCTTCGAGAGCTGTTTTCAGTCATTAACTGAGCTGTTCTGAAAGTGTCCAAGCGGCCTGTTCTTAGAGTGGACTGTTTTTTGCATTCGTTCTCAAGTTATATCAAACTATCAAAGTGTTGTTTTCTGCCTTTCACGAGCACATTTTGACTTGTTGTTGAATAATCCTATATTGTAACTCTAAATGACAATCAGAGCAACTTGAATTGCGTGTGTGCAGCCTTTTGCTCAAAAGTGATCAACGTTTCGTTTTCAGAGTCTCTTTTGACAATCTCTTCGAGAGCTGTTTTCAGTCATTAACAGAGCTGTTCTGAAAGTGTCCAAGCGGCCTGTTCTTAGAGTGGACTGTTTTTTGCATTCGTTCTCAAGTTATATCAAACTATCAAAGTGTTGTTTTCTGCCTTTCACGAGCACATTTTGACTTGTTGTTGAATAATCCTATAATGTAACTCTAAATTACAATCAGAGCAACTTGAATTGCGTGTGTGCAGCCTTTTGCTCAAAAGTGATCAACGTTTCGTTTTCAGAGTCTCTTTTGACAATCTCTTCGAGAGCTGTTTTCAGTCATTAACAGAGCTGTTCTGAAAGTGTCCAAGCGGCCTGTTCTTAGAGTGGACTGTTTTTTGCATTCATTCTCAAGTTATATCAAACTATCAAAGTGTTGTTTTCTGCCTTTCACTTGTTGTTGAATAATCCTATAATGTAACTCTAAATGACAATCAGAGCAACTTGAATTGCGTGTGTGCAGCTTTTTGCTCAAAAGTGATCAACGTTTCGTTTTCAGAGTCTCTTTTGACAATCTCTTCGAGAGCTGTTTTCAGTCATTAACAGAGCTGTTCTGAAAGTGTCCAAGCGGCCTGTTCTTAGAGTGGACTGTTTTTTGCATTCGTTCTCAAGTTATATCAAACTATCAAAGTGTTGTTTTCTGCCTTTCACGAGCACATTTTGACTTGTTGTTGAATAATCCTATAATGTAACTCTAAATGACAATCAGAGCAACTTGAATTGCGTGTGTGCAGCCTTTTGCTCAAAAGTGATCAACGTTTCGTTTACAGAGTCTCTTTTGACAATCTCTTCGAGAGCTGTTTTCAGTCATTAACAGAGCTGTTCTGAAAGTGTCCAAGCGGCCTGTTCTTAGAGTGGACTGTTTTTTGCATTCGTTCTCAAGTTATATCAAACTATCAAAGTGTTGTTTTCTGCCTTTCACGAGCACATTTTGACTTGTTGTTGAATAATCCTATAATGTAACTCTAAATGACAATCAGAGCAACTTGAATTGCGTGTGTGCAGCCTTTTGCTCAAAAGTGATCAACGTTTCGTTTTCAGAGTCTCTTTTGACAATCTCTTCGAGAGCTGTTTTCAGTCATTAACAGAGCTGTTCTGAAAGTGTCCAAGCGGCCTGTTCTTAGAGTGGACTGTTTTTTGCATTCGTTCTCAAGTTATATCAAACTATCAAAGTGTTGTTTTCTGCCTTTCACGAGCACATTTTGACTTGTTGTTGAATAATCCTATAATGTAACTCTAAATGACAATCAGAGCAACTTGAATTGCGTGTGTGCAGCCTTTTGCTCAAAAGTGATCAACGTTTCGTTTTCAGAGTCTCTTTTGACAATCTCTTCGAGAGCTGTTTTCAGTCATTAACAGAGCTGTTCTGAAAGTGTCCAAGCGGCCTGTTCTTAGAGTGGACTGTTTTTTGCATTCGTTCTCAAGTTATATCAAACTATCAAAGTGTTGTTTTCTGCCTTTCACGAGCACATGTTGACTTGTTGTTGAATAATCCTATAATGTAACTCTAAATTACAATCAGAGCAACTTGAATTGCGTGTGTGCAGCCTTTTGCTCAAAAGTGATCAACGTTTCGTTTTCAGAGTCTCTTTTGACAATCTCTTCGAGAGCTGTTTTCAGTCATTAACAGAGCTGTTCTGAAAGTGTCCAAGCGGCCTGTTCTTAGAGTGGACTGTTTTTTGCATTCGTTCTCAAGTTATATCAAACTATCAAAGTGTTGTTTTCTGCCTTTCACGAGCACATTTTGACTTGTTGTTGAATAATCCTATAATGTAACTCTAAATGACAATCAGAGCAACTTGAATTGCGTGTGTGCAGCCTTTTGCTCAAAAGTGATCAACGTTTCGTTTTCGGAGTCTCTTTTGACAATCTCTTCGAGAGCTGTTTTCAGTCATTAACAGAGCTGTTCTGAAAGTGTCCAAGCGGCCTGTTCTTAGAGTGGACTGTGTTTTTTGCATTCGTTCTCAAGTTATATCAAACTATCAAATTGTTGTTTTCTGCCTTTCACGAGCACATTTTGACTTGTTGTTGAATAATCCTATAATGTAACTCTAAATGACAATCAGAGCAACTTGAATTGCGTGTGTGCAGCCTTTTGCTCAAAAGTGATCAACGTTTCGTTTTCAGAGTCTCTTTTGACAATCTCTTCGAGAGCTGTTTTCAGTCATTAACAGAGCTGTTCTGAAAGTGTCCAAGCGGCCTGTTCTTAGAGTGGACTGTTTTTTGCATTCGTTCTCAAGTTATATCAAACTATCAAAGTGTTGTTTTCTGCCTTTCACGAGCACATTTTGACTTGTTGTTGAATAATCCTATAATGTAACTCTAAATGACAATCAGAGCAACTTGAATTGCGTGTGTGCAGCCTTTTGCTCAAAAGTGATCAACGTTTCGTTTTCGGAGTCTCTTTTGACAATCTCTTCGAGAGCTGTTTTCAGTCATTAACAGAGCTGTTCTGAAAGTGTCCAAGCGGCCTGTTCTTAGAGTGGACTGTTTTTTGCATTCGTTCTCAAGTTATATCAAACTATCAAAGTGTTGTTTTCTGCCTTTCACGAGCACATGTTGACTTGTTGTTGAATAATCCTATAATGTAACTCTAAATTACAATCAGAGCAACTTGAATTGCGTGTGTGCAGCCTTTTGCTCAAAAGTGATCAACGTTTCGTTTTCAGAGTCTCTTTTGACAATCTCTTCGAGAGCTGTTTTCAGTCATTAACAGAGCTGTTCTGAAAGTGTCCAAGCGGCCTGTTCTTAGAGTGGACTGTTTTTTGCATTCGTTCTCAAGTTATATCAAACTATCAAAGTGTTGTTTTCTGCCTTTCACGAGCACATTTTGACTTGTTGTTGAATAATCCTATAATGTAACTCTAAATGACAATCAGAGCAACTTGAATTGCGTGTGTGCAGCCTTTTGCTCAAAAGTGATCAACGTTTCGTTTTCGGAGTCTCTTTTGACAATCTCTTCGAGAGCTGTTTTCAGTCATTAACAGAGCTGTTCTGAAAGTGTCCAAGTGGCCTGTTCTTAGAGTGGACTGTGTTTTTTGCATTCGTTCTCAAGTTATATCAAACTATCAAATTGTTGTTTTCTGCCTTTCACGAGCACATTTTGACTTGTTGTTGAATAATCCTATAATGTAACTCTAAATGACAATCAGAGCAACTTGAATTGCGTGTGTGCAGCCTTTTGCTCAAAAGTGATCAACGTTTCGTTTTCAGAGTCTCTTTTGACAATCTCTTCGAGAGCTGTTTTCAGTCATTAACAGAGCTGTTCTGAAAGTGTCCAAGCGGCCTGTTCTTAGAGTGGACTGTTTTTTGCATTCGTTCTCAAGTTATATCAAACTATCAAAGTGTTGTTTTCTGCCTTTCACGAGCACATTTTGACTTGTTGTTGAATAATCCTATAATGTAACTCTAAATGACAATCAGAGCAACTTGAATTGCGTGTGTGCAGCCTTTTGCTCAAAAGTGATCAACGTTTCGTTTTCGGAGTCTCTTTTGACAATCTCTTCGAGAGCTGTTTTCAGTCATTAACTGAGCTGTTCTGAAAGTGTCCAAGCGGCCTGTTCTTAGAGTGGACTGTTTTTTGCATTCGTTCTCAAGTTATATTAAACTATCAAATTGTTGTTTTCTGCCTTTCACGAGCACATTTTGACTTGTTGTTGAATAATCCTATAATGTAACTCTAAATGACAATCAGAGCAACTTGAATTGCGTGTGTGCAGCCTTTTGCTCAAAAGTGATCAACGTTTCGTTTTCAGAGTCTCTTTTGACAATCTCTTCGAGAGCTGTTTTCAGTCATTAACTGAGCTGTTCTGAAAGTGTCCAAGCGGCCTGTTCTTAGAGTGGACTGTTTTTTGCATTCGTTCTCAAGTTATATCAAACTATCAAAGTGTTGTTTTCTGCCTTTCACGAGCACATTTTGACTTGTTGTTGAATAATCCTATATTGTAACTCTAAATGACAATCAGAGCAACTTGAATTGCGTGTGTGCAGCCTTTTGCTCAAAAGTGATCAACGTTTCGTTTTCAGAGTCTCTTTTGACAATCTCTTCGAGAGCTGTTTTCAGTCATTAAGAGAGCTGTTCTGAAAGTGTCCAAGCGGCCTGTTCTTAGAGTGGACTGTTTTTTGCATTCGTTCTCAAGTTATATCAAACTATCAAAGTGTTGTTTTCTGCCTTTCACGAGCACATTTTGACTTGTTGTTGAATAATCCTATAATGTAACTCTAAATGACAATCAGAGCAACTTGAATTGCGTGTGTGCAGCCTTTTGCTCAAAAGTGATCAACGTTTCGTTTTCAGAGTCTCTTTTGACAATCTCTTCGAGATCTGTTTTCAGTCATTAAGAGAGCTGTTCTGAAAGTGTCCAAGCGGCCTGTTCTTAGAGTGGACTGTTTTTTGCATTCGTTCTCAAGTTATATCAAACTATCAGTGTTGTTTTCTGCCTTTCACGAGCATATTTTGACTTGTTGTTGAATAATCCTATAATGTAACTCTAAATGACAATCAGAGCAACTTGAATTGCGTGTGTGCAGCCTTTTGCTCAAAAGTGATCAACGTTTCGTTTTCGGAGTCTCTTTTGACAATCTCTTCGAGAGCTGTTTTCAGTCATTAACAGAGCTGTTCTGAAAGTGTCCAAGCGGCCTGTTCTTAGAGTGGACTGTTTTTTGCATTCGTTCTCAAGTTCTATCAGTGTTGTTTTCTGCTTTTCTGGAGCACATTTTGACTTGTTGCTGAATGCTCCTATAATGTAACTCTAAATGACAATCAGAGCAACTTGAATTGCGTGTGTGCAGCCTTTTGCTCAAAAGTGATCAACGTTTCGTTTTCGGAGTCTCTTTTGACAATCTCTTCGAGAGCTGTTTTCAGTCATTAACAGAGCTGTTCTGAAAGTGTTCAAGCGGCCTGTTCTTAGAGTGGACTGTTTTTTGCATTCGTTCTCAAGTTATATCAAACTATCAAAGTGTTGTTTTCTGCCTTTCACGAGCACATTTTGACTTGTTGTTGAATAATCCTATATTGTAACTCTAAATGACAATCAGAGCAACTTGAATTGCGTGTGTGCAGCCTTTTGCTCAAAAGTGATCAACGTTTCGTTTTCAGAGTCTCTTTTGACAATCTCTTCGAGAGCTGTTTTCAGTCATTAACAGAGCTGTTCTGAAAGTGTCCAAGCGGCCTGTTCTTAGAGTGGACTGTTTTTTGCATTCGTTCTCAAGTTATATCAAACTATCAAAGTGTTGTTTTCTGCCTTTCACGAGCACATTTTGACTTGTTGTTGAATAATCCTATAATGTAACTCTAAATGACAATCAGAGCAACTTGAATTGCGTGTGTGCAGCCTTTTGCTCAAAAGTGATCAACGTTTCGTTTTCAGAGTCTCTTTTGACAATCTCTTCGAGAGCTGTTTTCAGTCATTAACAGAGCTGTTCTGAAAGTGTCCAAGCGGCCTGTTCTTAGAGTGGACTGTTTTTTGCATTCGTTCTCAAGTTATATCAAACTATCAAAGTGTTGTTTTCTGCCTTTCACGGGCACATTTTGACTTGTTGTTGAATAATCCTATAATGTAACTCTAAATGACAATCAGAGCAACTTGAATTGCGTGTGTGCAGCTTTTTGCTCAAAAGTGATCAACGTTTCGTTTTCAGAGTCTCTTTTGACAATCTCTTCGAGAGCTGTTTTCAGTCATTAACAGAGCTGTTCTGAAAGTGTCCAAGCGGCCTGTTCTTAGAGTGGACTGTTTTTTGCATTCGTTCTCAAGTTATATCAAACTATCAAAGTGTTGTTTTCTGCCTTTCACGAGCACATTTTGACTTGTTGTTGAATAATCCTATATTGTAACTCTAAATGACAATCAGAGCAACTTGAATTGCGTGTGTGCAGCCTTTTGCTCAAAAGTGATCAACGTTTCGTTTTCAGAGTCTCTTTTGACAATCTCTTCGAGAGCTGTTTTCAGTCATTAACAGAGCTGTTCTGAAAGTGTCCAAGCGGCCTGTTCTTAGAGTGGACTGTTTTTTGCATTCGTTCTCAAGTTATATCAAACTATCAAAGTGTTGTTTTCTGCCTTTCACGAGCACATTTTGACTTGTTGTTGAATAATCCTATAATGTAACTCTAAATGACAATCAGAGCAACTTGAATTGCGTGTGTGCAGCTTTTTGCTCAAAAGTGATCAACGTTTCGTTTTCAGAGTCTCTTTTGACAATCTCTTCGAGAGCTGTTTTCAGTCATTAACAGAGCTGTTCTGAAAGTGTCCAAGCGGCCTGTTCTTAGAGTGGACTGTTTTTTGCATTCGTTCTCAAGTTATATCAAACTATCAAAGTGTTGTTTTCTGCCTTTCACGAGCACATTTTGACTTGTTGTTGAATAATCCTATAATGTAACTCTAAATGACAATCAGAGCAACTTGAATTGCGTGTGTGCAGCCTTTTGCTCAAAAGTGATCAACGTTTCGTTTTCGGAGTCTCTTTTGACAATCTCTTCGAGAGCTGTTTTCAGTCATTAACTGAGCTGTTCTGAAAGTGTCCAAGCGGCCTGTTCTTAGAGTGGACTGTTTTTTGCATTCGTTCTCAAGTTATATCAAACTATCAAATTGTTGTTTTCTGCCTTTCACGAGCACATTTTGACTTGTTGTTGAATAATCCTATAATGTAACTCTAAATGACAATCAGAGCAACTTGAATTGCGTGTGTGCAGCCTTTTGCTCAAAAGTGATCAACGTTTCGTTTTCGGAGTCTCTTTTGACAATCTCTTCGAGAGCTGTTTTCAGTCATTAACAGAGCTGTTCTGAAAGTGTTCAAGCGGCCTGTTCTTAGAGTGGACTGTTTTTTGCATTCGTTCTCAAGTTATATCAAACTATCAAAGTGTTGTTTTCTGCCTTTCACGAGCACATTTTGACTTGTTGTTGAATAATCCTATATTGTAACTCTAAATGACAATCAGAGCAACTTGAATTGCGTGTGTGCAGCCTTTTGCTCAAAAGTGATCAACGTTTCGTTTTCAGAGTCTCTTTTGACAATCTCTTCGAGAGCTGTTTTCAGTCATTAACAGAGCTGTTCTGAAAGTGTCCAAGCGGCCTGTTCTTAGAGTGGACTGTTTTTTGCATTCGTTCTCAAGTTATATCAAACTATCAAAGTGTTGTTTTCTGCCTTTCACGAGCACATTTTGACTTGTTGTTGAATAATCCTATAATGTAACTCTAAATGACAATCAGAGCAACTTGAATTGCGTGTGTGCAGCCTTTTGCTCAAAAGTGATCAACGTTTCGTTTTCGGAGTCTCTTTTGACAATCTCTTCGAGAGCTGTTTTCAGTCATTAACAGAGCTGTTCTGAAAGTGTTCAAGCGGCCTGTTCTTAGAGTGGACTGTTTTTTGCATTCGTTCTCAAGTTATATCAAACTATCAAAGTGTTGTTTTCTGCCTTTCACGAGCACATTTAGACTTGTTGTTGAATAATCCTATATTGTAACTCTAAATGACAATCAGAGCAACTTGAATTGCGTGTGTGCAGCCTTTTGCTCAAAAGTGATCAACGTTTCGTTTTCAGAGTCTCTTTTGACAATCTCTTCGAGAGCTGTTTTCAGTCATTAACAGAGCTGTTCTGAAAGTGTCCAAGCGGCCTGTTCTTAGAGTGGACTGTTTTTTGCATTCGTTCTCAAGTTATATCAAACTATCAAAGTGTTGTTTTCTGCCTTTCACGAGCACATTTTGACTTGTTGTTGAATAATCCTATAATGTAACTCTAAATGACAATCAGGAGCAACTTGAATTGCGTGTGTGCAGCCTTTTGCTCAAAAGTGATCAACGTTTCGTTTTCAGAGTCTCTTTTGACAATCTCTTCGAGAGCTGTTTTCAGTCATTAACAGAGCTGTTCTGAAAGTGTCCAAGCGGCCTGTTCTTAGAGTGGACTGTTTTTTGCATTCGTTCTCAAGTTATATCAAACTATCAAAGTGTTGTTTTCTGCCTTTCACGAGCACATTTTGACTTGTTGTTGAATGCTCCTATAATGTAACTCTAAATGACAATCAGAGCAACTTGAATTGCGTGTGTGCAGCCTTTTGCTCAAAAGTGATCAACGTTTCGTTTTCGGAGTCTCTTTTGACAATCTCTTCGAGAGCTGTTTTCAGTCATTAACAGAGCTGTTCTGAAAGTGTCCAAGCGGCCTGTTCTTAGAGTGGACTGTTTTTTGCATTCGTTCTCAAGTTATATCAAACTATCAAATTGTTGTTTTCTGCCTTTCACGAGCACATTTTGACTTGTTGTTGAATAATCCTATAATGTAACTCTAAATGACAATCAGAGCAACTTGAATTGCGTGTGTGCAGCCTTTTGCTCAAAAGTGATCAACGTTTCGTTTTCAGAGTCTCTTTTGACAATCTCTTCGAGAGCTGTTTTCAGTCATTAACAGAGCTGTTCTGAAAGTGTCCAAGCGGCCTGTTCTTAGAGTGGACTGTTTTTTGCATTCGTTCTCAAGTTATATCAAACTATCAAAGTGTTGTTTTCTGCCTTTCACGAGCACATTTTGACTTGTTGTTGAATAATCCTATAATGTAACTCTAAATGACAATCAGAGCAACTTGAATTGCGTGTGTGCAGCCTTTTGCTCAAAAGTGATCAACGTTTCGTTTTCAGAGTCTCTTTTGACAATCTCTTCGAGAGCTGTTTTCAGTCATTAAGAGAGCTGTTCTGAAAGTGTCCAAGCGGCCTGTTCTTAGAGTGGACTGTTTTTTGCATTCGTTCTCAAGTTATATCAAACTATCAGTGTTGTTTTCTGCCTTTCACGAGCACATTTTGACTTGTTGTTGAATAATCCTATAATGTAACTCTAAATGACAATCAGAGCAACTTGAATTGCGTGTGTGTGTAGCCGTACAGGATATACTAGGACCCTTGAGTACACAACAAGAGGAGGCGATATACAGTATATTGCAACCATGAGTTTATTAACAATTCATAAAAAAACACCTGCACCAGGATCAGGACGAGTAATATTAAAAGTATAAAATCAATCTCTACGGCAGAGTGGTCAGGCGGCACCAGTCACAGCCACTATGCTTTGGGACAACGATACAGTTGGGCCCAGTTTGGCTCCCCCTGATGGAGAGTCTGAGTAATGCTGCTCTAAAATAACACTGCACACAATAAACCACAGCAAAACCGTATCACTGCAAATACACTGCAAACGTATCACTGCAAATACACTGTTAAATAACGTATGGGGTAGGCTGTACCCAATAAGGCATGCGAAACACTGCACACTGCAGCTGACTACACTGGTCCTACCTGAACTATACTGTTACCTCCAAGCGGGCAGCCGAGACTAGGCTTCTAACCGGAACTCTGCTAAAAATACTAGTATACCTAAAACTACTAAACCTGATGGTGAGGATAGTTCGAATGGATAGCGCCGCCCACTCAAAGCCCAACCCACAGTCTCGTCTAATCGGGAGAGGGGTGAGGGGGAATCCCAGCACTTCAGTGTCAGTGATGTCGCTCAGTCTTGCGACTCTCAGTGGAAGTCCAGGGAGCGGGTTGTTCGCGATAGGCGCCCGTGGATAGGTGTTGATCGTTCCCGCAATCCTCACTCGTCGCCCGGCGTTCGGCGATGGTTGGCTGGTCCGGTGTGCTGCGGGTAGGGGGAGGGGGAGGCAGAATCAGCCGCCAGACACATGTACTAAACAGACAAACACTGGTGTTGCTCAAACCACCCACAAGCAATGGTTGTCAGACTTCCCTTTGCTGTGATGATTTGAGGGCGTTGTATGTTTAGTCTCCCGCCGATCTCCACACTGCCTGGTCGGCTGGTCCGGTCCGGTGCGCGCTGTAGTTCAGGAGGGGGAAGGATAAAATCAGTCGTCAGACACATACAAAAGGAGAAAACCGGTGTTGCTCAACTCACACACAGGCAAGGGTAGTACGACTTCCCTTTACTGTGATGAATTGAGGGCGTTGTATAAACTCTCGTGTGGTGTGGAATCGTAGGTCCGTTCCCGTCGTTCGAGCCCTCGATTTCGCGGTGCCATGGAAGGAAGGTCGGGCCTCTCGTGGAACGGAAGCACCGGCATTTATACTCACAATCATGGGAGTGATTGTGATTGGGACCACCTGTGGAGAAGCAGATGGACGTACACACAAACACTCATTCGCACCATCCCACTTCTGACACGCCCACTCATTCATACCAGTCATTCCAACCCGCTTCATTTGCAGCCTTTTGCTCAAAAGTGATCAACGTTTCGTTTTCG